>NC_137811.1:28101136-28108636 GCF_963921795.1 Nannobrachium achirus
GTGTGTGTGTGTGTGCGCGTGCGTGCGTGTATGTGTGTGTGGCTGGGGGTTCTGCTTGTGCACAGTTGTCTTAGCCTGGCAGTGGAGCAGCCAGCAGTGCAGATCATGTGTCTCCACATCCGGCATGTGCTGATACCTCACTTTGTAACCACACGCACAGCATGCAGCGTTGGGCCCAACTGTGACCCACAGGATTTATAGAGGACTTGATTATTATTTTTCTTCCTCCTTTTTTTGTCAGCTGTCAGCTGAGGACACTAAAACGGCACCTGAGAGAGATGGGTGACCGAACACTTTACCATGTGCAAGAAAGATGGGCTGGCATTCTGCAATGTCAGACAGAGAGAGAGAGAGAGAGAGAGAGAGAGAGAGAGAGAGTGTGAGTGTGAGTGAGTGAGTGAGTGTGTGTGTGTGTGTGTGTGTGTGTGTGTGTGTGTGTGTGCGTGCGTGCGTGCGTGCGTGCGTGCGTGCGTGCGTGCGTGCGTGCGTGCGTGCGTGTGTGACACACAGGGGCGTCACACCAAATTCTGGGCCCTGGGTACAAGGATTCACTGCGGGCCCCCTATGAATGTTAACTATTGAAAAATAGCAGATATACCGGTACAAGCTCACAGCGCGGCACTGAGTGCCGCGCTGCGAGCTTGTATATCTGCTATTTTTGGAAAATCGTGAAAATGTGTGCAAGAAACCTATGTCAAGGACCCCCAAGATGATATGTATTTGGCCACGAACCCCGATCTCAAAATATTTAGTTCCAGGGACCCCCCAGAAGCAAAATTTGAGTTAGAAATGTTCACTTAAAAAATACATATATTCAAAGATTTCCACACATTTTACAACTTTTCAAAAATAGCAGATCTACAAGCTCGCAGCACGGCACTCGGTGCCGCGCGGTGAGCTTGTATATCTGCTATTTTTCAATAGATAAAGTTATTAGGGCCCCTCCACCTTGGGCCCCAGTAACTCAGTCCCACTTTCCTACCCCTTGTGACGCCTGTGGTGACACACATTTGATTGTTCCTGCTGCTTTATACATGCATGGTCGCTTTGCACATTTTCCAGGTGAACATTGCTGTTTTGATGTTGTTGCTGTTGTGTATCAAAACATGCACATGGATACGCTGCTTGCTAATTATGATAAGTTATTGTGCCAGTCTTACCCAGAAACACTTTTTTTCAGAATATGCGTGTTGAGCTCTCCTCTCCCTCACGTATTCCTAGAAATATATCCCATAAATATTCTATGACTAGCTTTCCCAGACGATGTACCGTATAGATACCAAGACCAAAAACAACATGAGAAAACAACTCTTGGAAGTAAGAAGAAAGAGCATCTCTCGGAATCTCTAGTCTAACTTCTTCTGATGAGCAGGTTGGAGCCTTGCATAATTGAATGATTCAACTTTTTACAAGAAAGGTTCATATTTTAGATTGTAATTAGAGAAAAGAAAAGATGAGTGTTAAAATGTTTTCAGTTAATACTTTCTATCGTTTTATGCATGTGTACAAGTGGCTAAATATGTATTTTTAAACTCAATAAGCCGTCAATTTCTTTGATACTATTTACACCACCCCCGATAAGACACATCTGCCCATGAAAGATTGCGGTGCATCTTGGGAATGGGCTTATTGTGTCTAAAAATACATGGGGGCATGCATGCAAATCAAAATTGTTAAAATCACTAAAACGATAGAAAGAAGTAAATGAAAACATTTTTACACTCATATTTTATTTTCTCTAATGACTATCTAAAATATGAACCTTTGTTGTAAAAAAACAAAGTTGTCCTTTAAGCAAGAAGAGTGCCTTCGGTCTTTTCTCTTTTGTTGAACTTTTGTGTTCCATCCCTTTTTTGAAACGTTACAGTTTTTTCTTGGAATGTGACTAAACCTCCCCCTTTGGTCATGGAAACAGTAAAGCAGCATGGATGACAGCGTATAGCTTATAGTTCTACCCGTGTTTGTGTGGTTAAATTGTTGCTTTAGGGCTGATGAGAGAGACAAGAACACAAGTGTGTGTGTGTGTGTGTGTGTGTGTGTGTGTGTGTGTGTGTGTGTGTGTGTGTGTGTGTGTGTGTGTGTGTGTGTGTGTGTGTGTGTGTCCTTGCGTGCGTGCACCCGTGTGTGTGAGTTGTGCATGCTTTTTTATCCTTTTATCTTTGCCTGGGCCTTGTTCTAACAATGGAAAGAATAGAAACATTCAACAGCGAGAGTGAGGACATTAAGGACCTGTAGTTCTAAGTACGACAGGGAGTTTATGCCATAGTACAAGGTTTCCACCCGACAACAACGATATGGAACAGCCAGTGGTGCAGATCATGCATCTTATGCTGCATGACATTCGATTCGGCCATGTGCATCATGCACCGGACCATCGTGCATTGTTGATTTCGTCGACTAAAACTATGACGAAAAATGTTTGTCGACTGGGTTTTTTTCACTGACGAAAACAAAATAAAAACAAAATAAAAAATAAGCCATGATGATGATAAAACTAAGACTAGATATATTGACAATTTAGTCAACAAAATAAAAACTAGACTAAAACGTTAGGGAGGGACTAGTGCTGAAGAGAGTCATTTTATGTTTGGTTGCTCTCAGGTGTTGCATGCTGAAAATAGCGCTGCGACGCGTTGTGAGCTTGTAGATCTGCTATTTTCAGCATGCAACCAAGTGTAAAATCAGTCATTACGATGCCATCAAGGCCTGCCAAAATACATTTTAGTTGACTAAATCAACTGTAGATTTAGTCGCCTAAAATCTTATGATATTTAGTCGACTAAAATTAGACTAAAACTAAAACTTTTCAGGTGACTAAATTATGACTAAAACTAAAAGACATTCATTTTATTCAAAAGACTATGACTAAAACTAAATCAAAATTTGCTGTCAAAAACAACACTGCCATCGTGTATGTGACCCCTCTGGCGAGGGCACTGAGCTGCCGGCACGTGAGAGACGTACGTACAGTATAGTGTAGGTGGCTGAACACTTCATACCGTGTGCGTGCTTTGGTTCTGCTACATCTGAGGAGGGGAATGGCCCCTGGCAGGCAAGAGCATCACCGGTAACCCAGGAGAGATGGAGGACTGGCATCCTGCAATGTCAGACACGAGAGTCTGATTAATGTGAGACTGGGATGGGGGAAGCGAGAGAGAGACAGAGACAGAGAGAGAGAGGAGGGGGGTGGTGAGGTTGTATAGGGTGAGGGAGAGATACAGAGTTCGGGAGGAGAGAGTGAAAGGAAGAGAGAAGGGGAGGGGGTGAAGGTTGGGATGAAATTGGGTGGGGAGCAGAGAGAGAGAGAGCATGGAAGAGAGATGCTGGTGGGTGGCGGGGGGGACGGGGGGTTCTCTGTGAGTAACGGGACAGAAACCGTGTCTTTGAACAAAAGCAGCTTGTTAAAGAGCAGTGTCTCTCCCTCATGCATTCCCAGAAATATTTTCTATAAATATTCCATGTCTTGCTTTCTCTCTCTCTCTCTCTCTCTCTCTCTCTCTCTCTCTCTCTCCTCTCTCTCTCTCTCTCTCAGACACAGACAGACACGCCTGGGATGTTCATTACAAAACAATAAAAAAAAAAGGAGGAGAAAAAAAAGAAAAGAAAGACAAAAGAGCAACTCTTGGAATGTGCACTTGACTTTCCTCTTTGGTCACGGAAGCAGTAAAGCATTGTGGATGAGAGGCGCGTAGCCTAGTTCTACAGATGTTTGTCTTTGATGTAATTGTTGCTTCGGGGGCTGATGAGAGAGAGACAAGGAATGATGCAGGTCTGTGTGCGTGTGTGTGTGTGTGTGTGTGTGTGTGTGTGTGTGTGTGTGTGTGTGTGTGTGTGTGTGTGTGTGTGTGTGTGTGTGCGCGTGTGTGTGTGTGTGTGTGTGTGTGTGTGTGTGTGTGTGTGTGTGTGTGTGTGTGCGACTGTCCGTGTGTTCCTTTGCAGGGACATGCAGAGAATGTTAGAGAGGCAGGGGCTGAAATCTCTAAAAGGGCCTTTTGGTGAAAATATTGAAAATAGCAGACCTCCAAGCTCACAACGCGTCGCGCTGTGACACGTTGTGAGCTTGGAGGTCGGCTATTTTTGGTGTATACCACACTAAACTAAGCATAATCAAGTTAATACTGGAGATGTGGCATAACGGCATGGATTTATACACAGAGAGGGCAATTCTTTCAACATTCAAGTTCAGGAGAGTTTGGACAAGGCAATTCTCGTCAGGTATAGCAGGGAAAGAGGACATTTGCATTTCTGTAACCATAGTAAAAAATGCATTCATGGTCTGGAGAAGGCACTTATTACAGACGGATAAAAGGGCAGGGGCTCAAGCCCCCTTTGATGTCTATGTGTGCACGTGCCTGTTCCTTTACAAGGCAGTGAGAGATGGCTGCACTGGGATGAGCCTCGTCCTCTACAGTATCTCTGCTCCAGCAGGATTTTGTCAGGGTCTGACTTTGTTTGAAGTGCAGGATCTTATCAGGCCGAGCGAGAGGCAGAAATCACAGGCCAGTGGGGGGAGGGGAAGAAGAATACTGGAGATGAGAAAGATCCCCTCCCCTTCCAACACACATGAGCACTGACTTATAAGATTTCCTCTCGCCTTTGTTTGTAAGATGGCCACTGTTATTATTAAATAATAACTTAAATATGGATCTATAAATCCATAACAAAATAAGACTCAGAGATAGCCAAAAGACTATATCAATAAATTGTTGTATTTTGAAGAGAGCAGACAAGGAGGACAAACAGTTAGCATACCATCCTAGTAGCAGCGTTCTATTCTCTCTTCTAAAGATGGTGGTAAGACATACAGTATATAAAGAATACAGTATGTGACAGTTAGATCGTGGGACTCATTAATTGGTCCCCATATCATAACAAGAAGGCAGAGACACGTAGAGTCCTGGTAACTTTCCACTAACCAGAACTTACAGATGACCAAAACATGGTCTCAGGGTAACAATGACCTGACCTATACTGTAAGTTCAGACAGTAGTTCACAGAATTTAACCTTTATGGTCATATGAGCCTCATACATTTATGTATCATAAATATCTAACATATCTAACAATCAATATGAATTGATAAAACGATGATATTAGCCATAACAAAATAACTATCAGCCAGCCACCCATGATAAAGTATGTACTACCACTACCAGAAACTTTGAAAATGTCCCTTAGACCAAACGTATGCTTGCTAGGAATGACGTCTCCTATATCTCACTCCCTTGGCTCTCCCTCTCCCTCTCTACAACCCCCATCTCCTCCACATGCCTGGCAGCATGTGCACTGCCGCCATCCACATGATCTGATGCACGAGTGGCGATACCCAACAGCATGCAAGATCACAGCCACTAAAACGTGTCATTCGGAGTAATCGTATCACTGACCGACAGCCGTTAGCACGCAAATGGCATTCATGTGTGCTGCATCTCTCTCTCTATCTCTCTCTGTGTCCCTGAGCACACGTGTTAGCTTGTAGGAGAGAGAGAGAGAGAGAGAGAGAGAGAGAGAGAGAGAGAGAGAGAGAGAGAGAGAGAGAGAGAGAGAGAGAGAGAGAAGAGAGAGAGAGAGAGAGAGAGAGAGAGAGAGAGAGAGAGAGAGAAGAGAGAGAGATAGGCAGCCCATTACGGAGCCTGACAACGGGCCTGAAGAATTTCTCGCCTCATCTCCTCAGCCTCGTATACCTCCGACACAGAGAAAGAGCTGACAGGGTAAAAAAAAAAAAAAAAAAAAAAAAAAAGATCAGAAGTCTGATCCTGTATGAGGATAACTAACACAGGCATTGTGCTCATCAGATGGGTTCACTTCATCTGTTCCCTGTGGTGTCGCGGAGGGGAGAAGAGGGGAAGGGAAATGGGTTAGAAATGCAGAGTGCAAACTACACAACTCTTCTAGTCAGGGAGGTTGACCGAGCACTGATGCTCCTTTTACAGTGGCTGTCTTTTGGTGGTGTCCACTATAGGATTGGACCAGTTCAAACACAGACCGGTTTACTACATGCACTGGGGGTTGCGCTGTAGCCTATACCAGTGGCTCTCAACCTTTTCAGGCTGTGCCCCCCAAAATAATCATTTTAACTGGGGACCCTCCCACCCTGACGAGCTAGAGTTGAGGCATTACATTTTGAATAACACGGTTCTATTGTGAAAATAGCAGATCTACACGCTCACAACGCCTCGCGGTGCAAGGCGTTGTGAGCATGTAGATCGGCTATTTTCACAATTTCTACCTCTAATATTTGATAATTTGGCCAATGTTTAATTTGTCATTTTAGAGGTATCAAAAAGTCCTTAAATTGTCACTTTAGAAACGTGCAGATACCCTCTATACACTTAAATGTTATGTTGGTTTGTTTACTGTTGAGTGAAAAACAATGTTTCACATTAGGCTAATCATCTGGGGACCCCCCAAAATAATTTGGGGACCCCCCTGGGGGAGAACCACTGGCCTATACAACCTGTACAATTGTCCACTGTGAGGTGCCCAGTATGGCCACAGTATTCTACAGTTGGCCACTGGGAGCTTCCCAGCACAACTACAGACTTCACAGTAGAACAGGGGTCTTCAACGTTTTCAGGGACCCCTCACAACCTTTTCATAGATTCCATATAGTTTCATTGTTTGACAACACGATCATCAGTTTATTTTGTATTCATGTCAATTTGTGTTTTCAGATATTTAACCACTTGAACCGTCAATACTTCATAACATTGACCTTTCACTCTGTACGTAGTCTGCTCTTTTTCCCCTCTACACCAAACCTCTTTGCTGATAGCCAATAAAATAGCCAATCTACAAGCTCACAATGCCTCGTGCTGCGAGGCGTTGTGAGCTTATAGATCTGCTATTTTTGGCTAAAGTTCTCAGAATATGGACGTTAGGGTTTAAGTGGTTAATATAAAAAAGGAGAAAAAAAAAAAACGTTCTATCACTCAAAGATTTGGAGGACCCCCTGTAGTAACTCTGAGGACCCCCTAGGGGTCCCGGACCCCCTGTTGAAGACCCTTGCAGTAGAATATTGTTGGCCACCGGGAGCTACCCACAACCACTGACTTTGTTGGCCAATGATGAGCATCTCCACTCAAACACCTGCAGGCGTGCCTTGCCATTTGCTCAGGAGCTGGGAAGGCCAATGTGTTTTTCAATGATTTTCCTCACGCAGTTATTCCCTGGTGATCGTTGGATTTGAACTGGCAACCAGCAGCTTACAATTGCCAACAGATGTGTGGTGGAAAGCGTCTTTTTGTCTTGTTGTGAGGTCCAATTCAGTTACCGACGAAGTTGAGAGCAATGTTGCAAATTGTTGTTTCTTCTCTCTTAGTTCCCTCATTCCTGTGTGTGTGTGTGTGTGTGTGTGTGTGTGTGTGTGTGTGTGTGTGTGTGTGTGTGTGTGTGTGTGTGTGTGTGTGTGTGTGTGTGTGTGTGTGTGTGTGTGTGTGTGTGTGTGTGTGTGTGCGTGCGTGTGTGCGTGCGTGCGTTCTGGGTGCGTGTGATGCCTAAA
>NC_137811.1:28113636-28151136 GCF_963921795.1 Nannobrachium achirus
AGTGGTTAAATAGCCAGTACTGCATTATGGGACTGTGTCCAGACTTTAAACGAGGTCAGTGCTTGTCTAAGTTGCAATCATCTTCTGATTTATCACTAAACCTACAGCAACACGCATGCCAACTAATTATTTGCCTGCCCACACTTGAGTTCAGTTCAGTTCAGCGCATGCTGAAGAAGACTCGGCCAAGGGTTAATTATCTAAACCTTGCCAAACGAGCACAGCTCCCCGCAGATATACTGACCCAGATATGTGTGACCTTTATCAGACCACTCCTGGAATATGCCTCACCTGTTTGGGCTGGCCTCCCAAAACACTTGACCCAAGACTTGGAATGTCTGCCGTGGAGGTGATTCTTTCCCTAGCCTGGAGGTGAGGAGCAGGGGCGTCACAAGGGGGGTGGGGGGGAGTGGGACCGAGTTACTAGGGCCCAAGGTGGAGGGGCCTTAATTATTTTATACTTTAGCTATTGAAAAATAGCAGATATACAAGCTCACAGCTGTGAGAATGTTTGCAAATACATTGAATATATGTATTATTTAAGCAAACATTTGTTACTCAAACTTTTCTTCTGGGGGGGCCCCTGGAACTAAATATTTTGAGATGGGGGGGTCCTTCATATGAAAAGGTTTGCGCACCACTGACATAGAAGGAATTGCACAAATGTTCACGATTTTTCAATAGTTAAAGCACACAATAATGCGTTCCCAGTCTAAATGGGTTAAACCCCCTCCCCCTATGAAGAACATTAATGGGGGGCCTGCAGTGAATACTTGTACCCAGGGCCCAGAATTTGGTGCGACACCCCTGGTGAGAAGAGTGGACTGCTGCGAGTAGGGACCTGTCCATTGATCCAGACCATGTCTACAAACACAAAACCCTGCAATAAATGGGAGGTCACTCACTTCCTGTGAGTCGCACAAAAATACACCAAATGGCCTACCTCTCAAAGGCTTGTATGCTAATATAAATACACCAAATGGCCTACACCTCTCAAAGGCTTGTATGCTAATATAAACCTTTTTACCATTGATCTCCTGAATGTTTGCCACAGGGATGGAGAGGAGATGTTTGTCTATCATGTATTTCTACTTCTAGTTGTAACTATTATTATATTGCATTAAAAACATCTTTAGAGAAGTAGGAGATGTTTGTCTATTATGTATTTCTACTTAATTGTAACTATTACCAGTATATTGCATTAACATATTACTTTAGAGCACTCCCCTCTAAAGGGCCATTTATACCGGTAGTTACGTATGGTTGATTTTGTGTACGTTTTGGGTGAGAGAGTACGTACAGTAAATCCGTCGACATGCATAGTTCCTCTACGTTATGTACGTGTGTGCGTGTGTGTGTGCGCGCATGCGTGCGTGCGTGCGTGTGTGCGTGTGTGCTGTCTGTTTATGCTGGCTATCTGTCTGCCTGCCTGTATGCATCAGCACATGTCAAATTAGGTGAAGATAAGATAAACTATATATGTTGTGGGCGGTGCTCCTAGAAGGAGCTAAGTTCCAACATCAGTTGCTGTACAGTTTGCTGTACGCCCGTGAGATGTGAAATGTAAATAATTAATTAAGGTTAAATAAGTATGGAATATGGATAAAATCCATAACCAAAATAAGACAGAGACGAGCCAAAGGACAGTCCATAAATTGCTGTATTTGAAGAGAGTCAGACAAGGAAGACAGACAGTGAGCATACCATAGTGGTAGCTTTCTAATTCTCTCTCTCTTCCAAGATGGAAGTTAACATTCAGTATATAAAGAGTACAGTTATGACAGTAAGATCTTCGTGGGACTCATTCATTTGTTCCCAGATCATAACAAGGAAGACAGTGACACGTAGTGTTGGTAACTTTCCACTAGTGACATACCGGTACAGTATAAACCAAAACATGATTATAGTCATGGCAACCAAAGTTACTATGACCTGTAATCTATTAGCCTGAGCTTACAGTATCCGACCAAAATGTGGTCTCCTATACTGTAAGTTCAGTTCATAATATATCCTTATATGGTCATATGAGCCTCGTACACAAATCATAGAATTATGTATCATAATTCTACCCTAACAATCTACCCTTTTATTTTTGTATGAGGTTCATATGACCTCCACATTAAACATTTTATCAGGGTAATAATAATAATAATATGAAGACTTTAATAATATTTAGAAATTCAAATTTTCAAAAAGGACTGTAATATATATTTTTTAAATGGAACTGTAATAAATCCTTAAAGTTAAAGAAACATGACACCAATACAAATATTTCATCATTTTTACAGATGAATGAAGACAGAATTAAAATTGAATAAACAAATAAAAATAAAGAATAAAGAATGAAAACAAATAAAAGATGAATTAAAAAAAAGTCCATAAGTCTTATGATCGGATGACGATGACGGTGGGGCATGGAGAGATGTGCGGGAGGACATGCAGGAGCTGTGGGTTCTTCTGGGTCGTTTTCTTTCAGGTAAGACAAGCAGCAGCAGTCAACGCGAGCGGTCGCATTTTTTTTCGTTCCGTCCCACCAAGCTATAGTCCAGGGACAATGGAAAGGAGGGATACTTTTTCTTCTTTCTTTCCTATTGTTTCTTGTATGGTTTGCCGACTCGTGTCTCAGTTCACCACGGAACGCTCATAATTGTATATACGGAGAATTATGTGCGGGATGGAGAGGAATCACGCAGTGTTTTTTTTCCTCCACGTCGGGTCGGAGCCAAAACATCTCGGCTTCGGTAAACTGACTGTCCTTGGGACGCTGCTGCTGACTAAGAAAAAGCCCCAGATTGGCAGAATGGACAGACGGTCCATCATTTACTTTATCCTGCTTCTTTCTGGTGATATTGAGGTTCATCCAGGTCCCGTGGTCACTCGGCAAGCTGCCGCCCGGCTCACAAGGGAACTACAGCTGCTTTCGGAGACAAAGAACCCCAGCGGAGGAAACATCGATACGGGTTCTACTGGTGACGAGTGCTGTGGCTGCCCACCCGGCTCTCTACAGCAAAGCTCCAACATCGAGGCTACTCGTGACCAGCTCGCGGCCGTGGTTGTCGAGCCGCCGCCCGATAACAACCAGCTCGCGGCCGTGGTTTCCGAGCCGCCGCCCGATAACAACAGCGCCGACGTTGACCTGGATGTCCCGGCCCCCCCCCCCCCCCCGTCACCGAGGCCGTGGTTGTCGAGCCGCCGCACCATATCAACCAGCTCGCGGCCGTGGTTTCCGAGCCGCCGCCCGATAACAACAGCGCCGACGTTGACCTGGATGTCCCGGCCCCCCCCCCCCATCACCGAGGATGCTGGTGCCCAGTCAGCGGCCGCTGGATCGCCGGAGATGACCGTCGAGCCGGATGCCCCCCCGCTGGTCCCGCCACCCCCCAGGGATCGTGATCAGTCGTGGCTGGCGGCATATCTTGGCTTTGAAGCTGTCTGCGCCGCGACACCGATCCCCCGTGCCATCGAAAAGTCATGGATCTCCTCCTGTTTGAGCTCTCAGTCAACAAAGGAACCTGACCTCCCCACCACCCCCACCCCCACCCCCACCCCTCCCCCACTTCAGTCTCAACTACAACCGGACTATGATGACCACCTCCCCCCCACGACAAACTTTCCTGTCTCGGTCGTAGACAAAGAGCCCCCCAGCTCCGACGATGGCTCGATCACTACAGAGAACATGCACTCTGTTGTTTTTGCGAAACCAGGACTTCATCATGTCCATTTAAACATCAATAGCTTGAATCCCAAAAAACTGGAGTTAATTAAGGGAATGTTTCATGACGGTAAGGCAAAGATTTTATCCTTCTCTGAAACTAAACTTGATGACTCGTTTACGGATGCTAGCATTGAAATTGCCAACTATACTGTAATCAGGAATGATAGAAACAGGTATGGAGGCGGAGTTTGCATGTATGTACATAATGATGTCAATTTTATCCCCCGTCCAGACTTACACCACAGTTCACTTGAAACTGTATGGATTGAGGTAATCTTTGAACATGCAAAAAACATACTAATATGCGCTGTCTATTAATAGACCACCTGATCAGAATGATTTCTTTGAGCTGTTTGATGAGAGCTTAGCAAAGGTGGACGGTACTGAGTATCACATTTTGGGCGACTGGAATGTGGACGTTTTGCGTAAAGAAGCACCCATGTTCAAGTCCTTTGATGGGTTATGCAATCAATACAGCCTCACTCAGCTTGTCACAGTACCCACCAGGGTGACAGAGCACTCTCAAACCCTCATAGATCTCGTCGTAACCACTGACAAGTCCAAAGTCACCGCTAGCGGGGCTATTGTATGCGGTCTTAGTGATCATTATATGATCTACTCTACCCGTAAAATACGCAAACCCAAGGCTAGTGGCCACAGAACTGTCGTTGCTAGAAGCCTGAAGAACTACTCCAGTGAGGCTTTTAATCTCAAACTAGCGGGTGTAGACTTTTCCCCAGAGCTGCAGTGTACAGATGTCGAAGAAGCATGGTGTGGCTTTAAAACCAAATTGACCAATGCTCTAGACGACGTGGCCCCCTTGAATACCACCAGGGTTAAAGCCCGCCAAGAGCCATGGTATAACTCAGATATTGCAGAATCAGCTAAACTCAGAGACAAAAAATACGATGAAAAACGAAAGTGCTGCAAAAAGCTCAGAAAAAAATTCAACCCTGACCTCAAAATCCACATTGAGCATCTTACTGCTCAATGCAAGAAACTTAGAAACCAGACAACCGCCCTAGTTAGATCCGCCAAAAAAAACGACATCGACGAAAAAATCGATGAATACAAAAACAAACCACGAGACCTATGGAAGTTGCTTAACAACCAATTAGGCTTAAAATCAAAACCATATGCCACAACATAAACATCAAAACGGACGCCGCTCTCATTTCTGACAAAGGAGAAGTGGCTACCCATCTTAACAAAACCTTTACCACCACAGCCCGTTCACTGGTCGAAAGACTGGTCGCCCCATCTGGGCGGTATGGTGAAGAATTTGTTAAAAAAATTTACAAAAAACTGGGCGTCAGAAAAGACAGCTTTAAACTTTCCACAGTGACAACTGATGAAGTGTTTAAAAAATTGAGCGCCCTACCTCAGCACAAGGCCACTGGCCTTGATAAAATCCCAGCTAGATTTCTCAGAGATTCAGCCGCCACCATTGCTCCAATCATTACCCACATAATTAACCTTTCCATCGAACAGGGTCATGTCCCCCAGGACTTCAAACTAGCAAAAGTAACCCCCCTGCACAAAAAAGGTAGCAAACTAGACCCTGGAAACTACCGCCCCGTTTCCATTCTTAGCTCCATATCCAAAGTCATGGAGAAAATAGTCTACGAACAGATTGCAAGATATCTCGATGAGAATAATCTGATTTACGAGTTCCAATCTGGATTCAGAAAATCCCATTCCACTGACACATGCCTTCTCTATTTGACTGACCAAATCAAACGCGAAGCGGATCAGGGCAAATATAGTGGCATGGTCATGATGGACCTCCAGAAGGCATTTGACACCGTGGATCATGCTATTCTGATTGAGAAACTAAAAGCCATCGGTCTTGACAGCGCAGCAGTGAGCTGGATGCAATCTTACCTGGTGGGGAGGGAACAGGTGGTGGAGATTAACGGAACCCTGCCCCCCCCCCCCCCTCCCAGTAAGCTGTGGTGTTCCTCAAGGTAGCATACTGGGACCTCTGTTGTTCCTAATATACGTGAACGACATGGCATCTGCTTGCGACTGCAACCTGTTCCTGTTCGCGGATGACTCGGCTCTCCTAGTCTCGGGCAAGGACCACTTGCAGGTTAAAAAGACACTTAACTCTGAACTGAGTAAGATCTGCACATGGCTTAACGACAACAAATTATCAATTCACCTGGGAAAAACCGAGTCCATCCTCTTTGGATCAAATCATAACCTCAAAAAGGTAGATGACTTCACAATCAAAGTGGGTGACAAGGTCATAACACGAAAAAACGAAATCTCTTACTTAGGATGTATCCTTGAAGCTAATCTTTCCAGCGAAAAGATGACTTCAAAAGTAATAAAAGAAATCAACCAACGAACTCGTTTCCTACAGAGGATCGCCCCAATGGTCAACTTCAGCACACTGAAGACCATAGCTGGTGCAATAATCCAGCCCCTCTTTGACTACGGAGTCCACGTATGGTATCGTGACGCCCCACAAGCCCTTAAAACTAAACTCCAAACAGCCCAAAATAAACTAATTAGGGTCCTGCTTAACCTTCCCTATCAGACTCACCTCACCGCTACTCACCAGTTAAGAGTGGGGTGGCTCAGAGTAGATGACAGAGTACAGCAACTTGCAATGGGCCTGGTGTACAAGATACACCACACCACTATGATACCCAAGTACCTGTCAAAATACTTTATAAACGTTAAGGATGTCCATAATTACAACACCAGAGGCAGTGCCACAGATCACGTTCAACCCAGAGTCAACTCAAAGAAAGGGTCGAACTCGTTCTTCTGCTATACCACAAAAATGTGGAATGCCTTACCGAAGGCCATAAAGGAGTGTGGATCACTAGCATCCTTTAAAAATGCCCTGAAAAACCACTTACAGGCAGCAGCCGTTCGCAACTGGTAAAAAACCTAGCCCAACCCTACCCTCCCTGCCCCTTCCTTGTATATACTTGTATACTTGTATATTCCTTGTATATACTGACTGTTTGTTTAGATTTACTGTATATTCCTTGTATATACTTACTGTTTATTTAGATTCACTGTTTTTCTTTTCTTTTTTTCCCCCCCTTTTCTTTACATATCTACTGCATAGTACTGTGTTCTATTTGTCTGTCATTCAATGTTATATGAGATACTTAAATGGTTTCCTGTTGAAATAAGCTTAGTCTTTTCATGGATCTCCTTTTAGTAGACCTTGTACCAGTGAACTGTACCGTCATGAATCTGTACATTTTCCTATGCAAACTTCTAATAAAGCCTTCAATCAATCAATCAAAGTTCCTACGGGGCAGAGAACCTGGCCAGTTTACTGTTTCAAAACAATTTCATTCTTCAGGTAGTGTTTGTACTACATGGCATAACTTCAACAGTGCAACAGAAACTCACCGACCAGGCACGATATGACTCGTGCCTCTGTGGTGGAATGGTACACGCACTGTCCTGGCCTCAGGTCTGGTGGTTCGTCTGCACCCCGCCTCAGTCGTGGTGGTTTTCCGGTGACCCGATTCTCCTTCCCCACAATCTGCAGTCCTCTCCACTCCGCCTCAGCCCATGTAAACAGAAATATTTCAAATTAAGTTTCAAATAAATCTTAAATCAATGAAAAACAAAATTAAATTAATCACAACCAAATCAAAATTAAAATATATTAATCCTTAAACTCCACAATAGTTGTGACATTAAAGTTAAATAAATAATTTAAATTATTTAAATCAATAAAAAGGGCTTTAAATCATACACTGTACACATAAAGTAGCAGTGAGGAAGGGGAACAGTTGCACAGTAAGTGCTTAGTAAGACGCCTTAAGGGCGAGAAGCGACCTTGTGTCCTTCTCAGTAATGGGGTCTAAAGGTTGTTATGGTAACCAGGGAACAGGAAGTTCCAAACAAGAGATTTATGGGTAAGGAAGTTTTTCATAACAGTAACAGAACAGAACAGAACAATTAAACAAAATACTTTAGACAGTAAACAATCAGAATGTTGATAAAAATGGAAGAGAGGAGGTCTAAACAGAGACACATGTTCCCATAACAGATATCACACACAAAAACATGGCCTTGGCGGCTGCAGGTGCAGTCATACATACGCACACACCTCAACAGGCATGAATCAGTCAACGCACGCTCACACACGCACTCACACAAGAGTGGGGGAGAGGGAGTGAAAGAGATACGGGGTTAAAGTGACATTCACGCACACACAGGCGCATGCACGCACTCATACAGTATTGGAACGGCACGCACGCGTTGACGAAGAGAGAGGGGGGGGGGTTTGACAAGATGAGGGAGGGGGGGGGGCGGCGCCGGCATGCACACCCTCACACTCTCTCTCAGAACACCACGCACACGCACTTCCCCACAACTCGTGCACGCCCTCACACATACAGTACGGCAAACTCATTCTCACAGAGAAGTCATCAAATAAATGACAATTTATACTCAGACACAGCCAGAAGCCTCTGGCAGGTTTTAAAACTTAACGTTACAACATATTAAATTAATTTAGACATCATAATTTGAGTTAGTTATTCTTAGTCTTAAATCTTAACTTTAATTTCTAAAATAACTTTTAAAAACCTCTTAAAATATTTAATATTACAGAAAACAGAACTGGTCAGTAACATAGTTAAAGATAAAATATTGTTTCTCACTTTCCAATGGCCGGGCCAAGCCATGAAAGTGAGAGACCCAAATAAACACAGTATTATCGGTACAGTGAACATAACAGTAATAAACAACTGACAATTCCCGAGCTGCGCTTCGGAATAAAGACAAGCCATAACCACAAACTGACTAAGGAGCACGGTTTTAATCAGGCCGACTAGAAAGCTCACGCCCTAGGTTATAAGCCAAACATATAATGACCATTCAACAAGATGAGTTGCAAATTCACTTGTGGGTCCAGACAAAAGACAACGACTGTACCGAAAAAGTTAAAAGTCTGAAAATATTTGTCTCTGCTTCCTCATGGCAATGAGAGGGAGAGAAACCAAAACGGAGAGATAGTTAAAAATAGATTAAAGTGTTGATCACCACCTTGAAACGTTGTAAGATTAAACAAAGAGTTTTACGACCATTCTGTATCTAGTAGATAAGGGTTAATTTACGACGCGTGTCAAACCAAAACATTATTAGGAGCTATCAGACTCCTTCCGACGGAGAGAGAACAAAATTCTCAAATCATATAAATTATCATTACATTACATCGTTAATTCAAAATTCAAAGACACGACACGTTAAGGGAACTAAGTAAATATGTACTTATCTTAATCAACTTAGGAATTTGCCAGGCGTGGAGATCCCAAAGCACCGCACACGGGGAGCATTGGTGGAGTATCCAACCCTTCGTCACACGGTTCGGTGCTGATGGATGTCCACGCGGGGTCCACATTAATCCAAAACCAGATAACACTGTTGTCCAAATAAAAACCTTTGTCTGAAAATATAGCAATGTAGGATTCCAGCTGGTTTCAGATACGTGTTGCAACATTGTACCACCGGGGGAGAGAAAGTGAACCTTAAATGGCTAAACAGCCTGAACACTTATCCGTCCCTCAGTCGGCCAATGTTACAAACAGTATCCTCGCTCGATTAGGACCATTGAAATGCAAATAATTAATTAAGGTTAAATAAGTATGGAATATGGATAAAATCCATAACCAAAATAAGACAGAGACGAGCCAAAGGACAGTCCATAAATTGCTGTATTTGAAGAGAGTCAGACAAGGAAGACAGACAGTGTGCATACCATAGTGGTAGCTTTCTAATTCTCTCTCTCTCTCTTCCAAGATGGAAGTTAACACAATAAAGCTATAGAAATTATCCATGTTGAGTAAGGAACACATGAAATACATAAAATTGTTAAAATGTTGTGCGTTACAGATGGGTGTTATAGGTTGAAAGTTAGGCAGTCGGTTGGAAAAAAAGGAATCTGGTTCAAGTAAAAGGGAAAGACACAAATAAACAAAGCAGATACATGAACTGTACTTGCAGCACAATTACCCATACAAACAAAAATAATCTGTGCAAAGTGTGGTGATGAGAAGCGGAGGCTCGGTTTCAAGAGTGCAAATAGAATCCTGGCTCGGCGAGATATGGCTTTTATGGAACAGCAGCTGTGTGTATGTGACAACTGTTTTCCGATGCGAGTCTCGGGTTAATGTTACACCACACCGCGGATAAAGTGCTGCTGATTGTTTCAAGCCCCGCTGTAAATGTAGCGTAGCTCAGAGCGTGACCGAAAGCCAGATAAGATTAAGTACACTGAGATGGTTGGGTGGAGAGATGAGTCATAGCTGTAAAAACAAACCCAGGCATATATATATATATATATATGCAAAACACACAATGTTTTTCAATTTTGAATTTACCCATGCAAGCAAGGCAGAAGGAGCACTGATACCGTACCCCTCCCCCCATACAAGATCTCTGTGTCATCTTTGATTCAGACCCCAAATTTGACAAACAAATCAACTGTTGTGGGTGGTAATAGCTCCTTCCAGTTTATAACCATTGCCTTTCCTCTAAGGATCTGGAGGTTTGTGATACATGCACGCTTTAATTACCTTGGCGTATAAATTATTGTAATTTACATGGGAGTCATGTCACCTCTATCGTGGCTGCTATAGGCTCATGTCAAACACTATTGGAAGAGGGACCACATGTCCCCTATACTACTGGCCTTTCTTCACTGGCTGCCTGACAAATACAGATTCAATTTTAATGTTTTATTATTTGTTTTTAAAGCTAAAATATTAATGGATTTGCACCATAATATATTTTTGACCTCTTTTGACCCGATTATGTCCCAGCCTTATTGCGACCGAAGGTCGCATATACTCTGAAGAACCGTGTCGCTTGAGTGTCCTTCCTTCCTTCCGTATCCTCGTGACCGTCCGTATCCTCTGTGATGTCAGTGTGATGTCAGCGAGTTGTGACATCACCTCCTGTACAGGGCGGCTATACACGAAATGTGGATAACACTATATATGGAGATAGTCCAGTCCATCATGTCATATGGGACTAACGTCATAGAAAGTAGCCATTGTTAGGCCGGAGTCATTGGCTGTCTAAACATGGAGATGTGGATAACACTATATATGGAGATAGTCTAGTCCAATATGTCATATGGGACTACCGTCATAGACAGTAGCCATTGTTAATCCGGAGTCAATGGCTGACTGTCTGTACAGGAAGTGATGTCACATGACATACTTTTTATGCCCATATATGAGTCCTAACATGGAGATGTGGATAACACTATATATGGAGATAGTCTAGTCCAATATGTCATATGGAACTACCGTCATAGACAGTAGCTATTGTTAGGTCGGAGTCAATGGCTGTCTGTCTGACTGTCTGTACAGGAAGTGATGTCACATGACATACTTTTTATGCCCATATATGAGTCCTTCTGTACCACATCTCCATGTTTAGGCAAACTCCACACAGAAAGGCCCTATCGCCAACCCTTACTAAGTAGCATACATTTACAACATACCTTCTCCAAAAACATCAATATTGAACTCCATATGTATATGGATACATACATGTATTTTTATTAATAAAGGATAAAATAAAATTAAAATGCCATAGATGGGCATTCCCAAAAGCAAAATCCCTTTATGCCCATATATGGGGATTTCTGATGTCATCAATCTCTGGCCCTAACTAGCTCAAAAGCCTGCTTTACTCTGATTTACACCCTACCTTTCCAGATGATGACCTATTGGGTATACACTTATGTCCAAATATAGAAATCCCAAGGCATCAAACCCAAGCTTGGCTTTACTAATTAACATACGTTTTATGCCCATATATGGAGATCCCTGTCCCAATGTTATCAATATTAAGGACATATCTGGAAATGCCCATATTTGGTAATGTCCACATATGGACATGTTTTGACATAACATAGTCAGGGCCCTATCGCTCACACCCTAGGTTGGGTTGGCGTGTTCTCCCCGTGTCTCCTAGGGTTGATATCCTCACAAAATTGGTGCAAGTCAATGGCAGCGTTTCCAGAATATCAACAATACCAAGGGCCACCAGGACCGTAGGGCTGTGGACAAGGACTTGCAGCGCATGAACGCCGCACTGGAGCGTGAAAACCAACAGGCCTGATGGAAAATGCTACATGGCCGCAGGCTTTGTGACGTCCCACATCTTATGTGCTGGGCATACTACTAACCGACGCCAAGGACCTCCAGAGGCCATACAAAGAGTATCTAACCCGAGGCCCCTTACTAAGTAGCATACATTTACAACATACCTTCTCCAAAAACATCAATATTGAACTCCATATGTATATGGATACATACATGTATTTTTATTAATAAAGGATAAAATAAAATAAAAATGCCATATATGTATCCATATACATATGGAGTTCAATATTGATGTTTTTGGAGAAGGTATGTTGACATTGAACAGGACATATATGAAGCGTGTACCACTGACAGATGCAACAGGAAACTTAAGAGACCTGGAAAAGGGATCCTACTATTGTCCCAAATGCGAAAAGACCTCTCCAAACGTTAAATACAGACTTCGGCTGAAGGTAAAAATTGAAGAATCTGGAGATGTTCAATGGGTGACATGCTTCCACGAAACAGCTGAGGTACTGCTGGGTCACAACATGACTCAGGAATCACTGAAAAATTTCAAAGAGAATGACAAAATTGCATTTGAAGACATATTGAATAAAGTAATCTCAACAAGTCATGTCTTCAAAGTCAAGGTGACAACATACCAAAATGAGAAACAAATGAACCACACAGTACTGAAAATCAACTGCTGCTCTGGAACACAGGGTAGTGTTCCAAAGATCTAGGCTGATAATCCAGCTTTTGCAGCGTCACAGGTTCAAGTCCTGACTTGCGACCTCAAGTCCCCATCTCTTCCTGTACGGGGCGGCTACACAAGACTAAGAAAGACAAAAAAAAAAAAGAGAAGGATACACAAGATTAAGAAAGACAATAAAAGAGAAGAATAAAAAAGAAAAAAAGGAGGAGGATAAAGATACCAAAAGGAGAGAGAAGAAAGGGTGGATGAGGTACAATGTGCGGTATCCTCCTCTGATCTGATACGGGCGGCTGGACTTAGATCACCTATGAAAGGATGTCCATGAAAGAATGTCCATCCACCTGGAGAAAAGAAAATGTAACAAGGAGGTGGCAACGGGGTGGCCAGATAAAGTTATTAGGCCTGGATCCAACTTTAAGTCGACGCACATGATTCCAGAAGTGTAGTGCTTATTCGCTCTTGTATCAAACCGGTACTCGAAACGTACTTAGAATTTAACATATTTTCTAAAGTAAATATGGGGGCTGCTGTGTTAAGAACGTTTCGTTGTCAAGCTCAATGTTGGGCATTTGGACCTATACATGGAGAAATGGAGCGAATCTGTTTGGCCTAAACATGGAGATGTGGATAACACTATATATGGAGATAGTCTAGTACATCATGTCATACGGGACTACCGTCATAGACAGTAGCCATTGTTAGGTCGGAGTCAATGGCTGTCTGTCTGACTGTCTGTACAGGAAGTGATGTCACATGACATACTTTTTATGACCATATATGAGTCCTTCTGTACCACATCTCCATGTTTAGGCAAACTCCACACAGAAAGGCCCTATCGCCAACCGAACCTAGGGTGTGAGCGATAGGGCCTTTCTGTGTGGAGTTTGCGTGTTCTCCCTGTGTCTCCTAGGGTTGATAACCTCACAAAAACATGAACAAACTCCCCCCAGAATGACAACAACTAGAATCGTCAGAGAAACGCTGTGGTTGGCCAGATTGTCAAGAATTGGCGCGACCTCGCCCTTTAGGGCGAGGTTGCATGTCACCCTGAGGTCGCATTCCACCCTTGGGTGTCTTACTAGTAGATCATCCTCTGACCAACTACTCTTGTATTTTTCTTGGTTGACCAAGATTAGCATCCCTATCCTGGAGCAAAGATATGGCAAAAACCACACATCTATAAGATCACAACCCGTCGCATTATGACACATTGTGAGTTTGTATGTCTACTTACAGGCAGCAGCCGTTCGCAACTGGTAAAAACAAACATAGCCCAGCCCTACCCTCCCCTGACCCCTATTTGTATTTACCTACTGTATGATGTTTTTTATTTTTAAATTGTTCCCCCCTTTTTTTCCCTGACTATATCTACTGCATAGTACTGTGTTCTATCCGTCTGTCATTCAATGTTATTATGAGATACTTAAATGGTTTCCTATGGAAATAAGCTTAGTCTTTTCTAGGATCTCCTTTTAGTAGACCTTGTACCAGTGAACTGTACCGTCATGAAACTGTACTTTTTCCTATGCAAACTTCTTCTAAAGTCTTCAATCAATCAATGCTATATTTTCGCAGAAAGGGGGACCCAGGGCCTTAATTGGGGATTACTGTCAACAAAGTATTTATAGGGTTTAAGTTGTTAAAAGCTATGGGCAATCATTCTTTCTTCTTCTATCCCATAACCCCGGAGGGTCGTTGAGGCACCACAGATGATCTGCTGACCAGCTCTCTCCATCCCTCTCTGTCCTCGGCAGCTCTCATTGCCTCACTGAGTTTCAAGTGAGTCCATTCTCCGATGTTATCTTCCCATCTTTTCTTTTGCCTCCCTCGTCTCCTGCCACCTTGTACAGTGCCTTGCAGGATGGTCTTTGCAAGGCCTGAGGATCTAGTGATGTGTCCATATCATCTTAGTTTCTTTATGACAGTGGAGAGCAGGTCATCATGTGGGCCGATGGCTTGGCTGATCTTTTGCCGGACGTCCTCGTTTGTGACGTGTTGGGTGTAGGAGATACCCATGAGTCTTCTGTAGCATCTCATCTCCATGCTCTGTATTCTCTTCTGCAGCTCTGCTGTAAGGGTCCATGATTCACAAGCATATAGGAAAATTGAGATGACAAGTGATCGTAGTAGTCTCACCTTTGATGCCAGACTGATGTTTTTGTCTTTCCATATGGGCTTGAGCTTTGCCAGGGCAGCAGTTGTTTGTGCAATTCTGGCAAGGACTTCCCGTTTGGATCCTTCATCGGACACAATTGCTCCGAGGTATTTGAAGCTTGACACTGTGTCGAGTGCCTGTCCGTTGACTTTAATGTCTGAGCGGATGCCATTGTTGTTGTTGGTCATCATTTTCGTTTTTTCTGCATGGATTTCCATTCCATAGGCTCTGGAGGTGGTGTCAAGCCTTTCAACTAGGCTGGCAAGCTCTTTTTCTTCTCCAGCTAGCCCATCAATGTCATCCGCAAAACGGAGGTTGGTGATTGGTCTGCCTCCTATGCTGACAGTTCCTTGGTGGTCTGCCAGGGCATCCGTCATGATACGCTCCAGAAAAATATTGAAGAGAATGGGAGAGAGAAGGCATCCTTGGCGCACTCCGATTGTTGTCCTGAACCAGTCTCCAATAACTCCATTGTGTAGAACTGCACTGGTAGCCTTGTTGTAAAGTTGTTGGATGACTGTGACAAGGTTAGGGCTGATGTTATATAGTCTCATGGTTGCCCACAGTGCAGCATGCCATACCCGGTCAAAGGCTTTCTTGAAGTCTATGAAAACGTGGTAGAGATGTTGTTGGTGCTGCAGATATCTCTCACAGATAATCCTCAAATTGAAAATCTGTTCTGTGGTGCTCCGTCCTGCCCTGAATCCAGCCTGTTCTTCAGCTATGATCAGTTCAGCTTGAGGTTTTAACCTATTGAGTATTATTCTCAGAAGGACTTTGCTGGGATGGCTAATAAGACTAATGGTGCGATAGTTTTGGCACAGTTGTAGATTGCCTTTTTTTGGAAGAGTGGTGATGAGTGACTGAGTCCATGCTGTAGGCCACTCCCCACTTTGCCAGATTTTATTGCACAGGAGGGTAAGAGTGTCGATCATGGCCTCTCCACCTGCTTGCACAAGCTCTGCTGGGATGTTGTCCACTCCGGCTGCTTTTCCTTTTTTCAGGGCTAGGACTGCTGCCTCAACTTCTTCACGGAGGATGAGGAGCTTGTCTTCTTCCTCCGTGGATTGAGAACATGTCAGGACGGTTGGATCTCCACTCGCCGTGTGGTTGTAGAGCTCAGAGCAGTATTCTGTCCACCTGCCCAATATCTTCTGTTCTTCCACTAGGGCAATCATGCTATCTCTAAAGGCTTTGGAATAGTTTACCACTTTTCTATTAGGTCTTCCCCTGTATTTGACTCTTAAATGCTATATTAATACACGCCACTGAGAGCTGTCTAGTGCAACCGCAGTCTGCTGCTGCTGGTCACTGAGAGCTGTCTCGTACGAACCGCAGTCTTCCACCTATCGACCACTGACCAGCTCTGCTGGAGCAGTTAGGGTTCCTCTGGAAGGAAGCGAGTATTGACCCGATGCTGTTTTCAGAGCTGGATTGATTCAAACCAGCAACCTTTTGATCACAACACACAATATGTCTAATCTCGAGAGAGCTCAGATAAGCATTACAAGAGAATGCAAGCACAACTCCAACTTATAATAGATTTTTAACTGGGTGCAAAAAGGGAGGAAGGCTTTGTGCCCGTGCAAAGGGAAAATAGGTTCTTGAAGGACGTTTCTGTGATTGCTGGTATTCCCCCTGACAGAATGTTCAGATAAGGAGAGCATGGTGCAATAAACAGATGCAATCTGAACCTATACACCCATATATACACACGCACACACAAACATCATTGATGTTTGGTGTTGTTGTG
This sequence comes from Nannobrachium achirus, assembly GCF_963921795.1. Taxonomy (NCBI): domain Eukaryota; kingdom Metazoa; phylum Chordata; class Actinopteri; order Myctophiformes; family Myctophidae; genus Nannobrachium; species Nannobrachium achirus. Next base: position 28,130,059 of record NC_137811.1, read on the forward strand.
GCCTGTCACAGGATGGCCTGATGTGATGTTGTGTACCTGAATCTTTAAAGCCTCAATACACAACTTGTTTGAATGAATACATTGCTATTTTTAACAAATCTATATGGTAGAGTAAGTTAATACAATATAAACCAGTAAGACGCCTATAGGGTGAGGTCGCGCAGGACGGCATTCATTTGCAAGTGATTCGAGTTGCGGTTGGTTGTTTAAGTTGGACAAAATGTGGACAAAATATTTTCCCAAATGAGCAGCAGCACATGCTCAATTTACAGTATGAGTAGAGGAGGAGGAAGAGAAGTTCATTAACAGAATAGGAGAAGACAAGTACTTCCTCTTCTGAGAAATGGCCCTTTCATTTGGCTTAGAGAGGAGGGCTTGGGGCCTCAAAGAGGTGGCCATGCTCCACCAACATATTCTCACTCTGCTTAAGCCTCATCAAAGATGTGGCCATGTCCCTCGGCTTAGGCGATTTTTACACGAGGACAAATTATAGGTAAGACGATAGTTTTTACTAGTGATTCAGCCATTTTGACACATGGAGACGCTTTTTCATGATACTTTTTTGAATTCGGGTCTGGAAGTGGATTACATCGTTTTTGCAGCTGTGTAACCAAAGACAATGACCAAATACGGGAGCATATGATGATGTTGGTCATAGAACCCCCTCTCCCGAATGCACGGGAGAGGTGTGTGTTTGTCTGTCAGTGTGTCAGACTAACCCAAAATGTATTATTATTTTTTAATTGTAATTAAAACCCAGTCATAGAACCACCTCTCCCTCCCCGAGAGGAATGGTGTGTGTAACGTCAGTCAAATTGACATTTGTTTAATATTTTGATAAGATGGTAGAATTGAGAGAAAGTAGGCAATTTCATACGTAGTTTCTTTTTTGTATTTGTTTGGTGTTGCACGACCACCTGCAGCTAAATGCCTCATTAACAACACGCAACTTATTGTTCAAAAAGGTACATAATTGCCCACGTAATGTTACAGTGCCACATGATTATTTGGTTATCAAAATGCTTAGTTTTTGTAGCTATGCCTATACTTTGTCACGCGTCAAAAATGTTTCCAAAATAACAGATCTATGCCATGGCACAGTGCATTGTGGGCTTGCATCTCTGCTTTTTTGACTAGGCGACGCACACTTTTTATGCGTTGTAACAAGCCATGTAGTAGATTTGCGATATTTGCAGCTCTGTTTTTGACCATTGAGAGATGGATATTAAATGAAAAAGGTTCACTTTTCGAACATGGAGATATTGGACATACAGTATGCTTACTCCTGGGAAGAAGAATGGTGGAACTTTGACAGCCAATGTGAGTACATATTGTGCCTTTCCTGAAACTGGCTAACTTAAAGCCATAACGCAAGCATGAAGGCTACCAAAGTGTATGATTGTGACTTGCAGAGAAATAACAGACTGCCTACGCCAGTGGCGTCAGTTAATTTCTTTATTATGATGAGCGACGGCTCATCATCCTCCTGTACAGTGCGTCATTTCAGCAAAAGCTAAGGTATGGCAACATGACTGTTGTCTTGCACATGTGAAGGCACGCATGCAAGACACCAGTCAGGTTGCCAATACTTAGCAACAGGCATGATGAATTTATTTTAAGAAGTATTATTTTCCCCTGTAATCAAGGTATGGTAGCTACCATACCAATGTGTGCCTCTGTACTCCGCTCGCTGCCTCGCATCCATTGGTGCGTTATGCTTCTGTGTTGCAGATAGAAGACAGAACATTTTTTCCAACTTTATATCGCCCATCCCCGTAGATAATGTCCAGAAATATGCTCCATATAAGTGACGTTCCAACCTTCATCTTCCAGGTGGCTTTTGTTGGCATTTCACCTTGCTAAAAAACTTCAGCCAACTGGCTGCGCCGCGGGACTCATTGAATGTGCGAACAGACAATAATAATATGGATTTGGGAGCATAGCCTAATTACAATGCATGTCTCATTAAAAACAATATATATTTTATAGTTGAAGGGTAAATACACAGTATATGTAGGCTGGGAACATGACACATTTTGCTTGAATTCATGCATTGTCAACTTGTCATGTAAAGACAGAAAAACTAACCAACAACGAGGTGTAAACGCAACGTTTTTTTGGGTAATAAATCCAAAACGAGACCTGCAGCGTTTCCAAGCGTCCTAGTATAAAAAGCCCTTAGAGTAGGCCTCATCAAAGAGGTGGCCATGGCCCTCAGTTTTAGAAGTGGTGTTGGTGGGGTGTTATACCAGGTAGAGGCAACAGACAACAGCAACAACAGTCTTCAAGTCGAGAATTGCATGTGTTAGTTTACCCGTCAGCACCCATGGGCAGTAGGGGCGAGATCATTTAGCGACCTACAACTGGGTTGCAACCTGGTCAGTAGTTTTCACCGACTGGGTCGCTAAATCTACCGACTGGGTCGCTAAATCTACCGACTGGGTCGCTAAATCTACCGACCGGGTCGCTAGATTTACCGACCGGGTCGCTAAATCTACCAACCGGGCAGTTGTAGGTCGCTAAATGATCTCGCCCTCTCTCCCCATGGGTATGGATGCTACGGGTGAAAAATATTCAGTACAATGTTATGTGTGGGTACATGTGCGTAATGACATAAATAGGCCATGGGTGGACCATGGGTCTAAATGGCAATGCTTATTTTTGTTATTTGTGTTCCTAATGTACAGTACATACCTGTACTAGTTTGTGCATAATATAGGCGTGTATAAGTGATTAGCCTGTTACTATTCCAGCTACTCAAATGTACTGTATGTCATAATGCAGTAAAACATGTTAATGCTTAACATATAGTAGGCCTATTCTCAAGGCTGAGTAAGTTGTGTTGTGGTAAAACCCATTCGTACAGATAGGTTTATAGACAGTGGAAAAGTTGATGACAGGTTATCATAACGCAATGCAAATAAAATGTTAATCTTTGACATAATGCTTGACATAATGCTTTAAATCAGGGTGAGGCGATCTACTGTAGTGTACAAGGTCACAACACCACGTTGCATGACGATGCAGGCTTTAAACCAGGCACATGAACTCCAGCATCCCTATTCTGGAGATGTGAGCTTGTAGATTGGCTATTTGTGGCAGCGAGATTTGGTTTTAGTGAACACAGGTTGTTTTTTACCAGACAGTTTAAGTTAGTTCAGAGGTTTGGGGTACATGTAGACAGCAGTAGTTTGGATCAAAATAGCCTAAAAAGTGTTAATTTTCAGATGATATAAAGGTAGACTGTATAGTAGCTGTAGTTTAACTATATTATATTGATAAAAGTGTTATCAATATAATATATTATAATTGGGTGTACTGAATTTTATTTGAAGGCTTGATATATGGAATTATCTATAGTGCTGCTGCCGGATAGTACAGTGCAGGTTTCCAAAACAGGATCCATGCAGGACATTATGTTAGTGCACTACTGCCAATGTTCACACAGTTCTTGACTATAAGCCTCACCCATATGCGAACACTTAAACGGGAACAGTGAAAAACAGTTGTCAGCTCCTGGGCATTCGCTGAACATTTGTCTTCCTGTTACGTGACCAATGCAATGACTCCATAAAAATACTGAGAATGTATGATGATGATGATGATGTGCAATAGGGCTGGGCGATAGCCTCGGACTTTATATAAAATATCCCTTTCATCACATGCTGTTGAACCTCATTCAAGGACTATACTCACACAGGTTTTTTCAAACTAATTACTGGGTAATAATAGGTTTAATAGGTATGTGATAGCCTGACATTTATAGAGATAAACCTTTGACCTGCACACACGCGCTCTCTCTAACTCTCCCCCCCCCCCCCCCTCTCTCTCCCTCTCTCTCTCCCTCGCATGCCCTTGTGTGTGTGTGTGTGTGTGTGTGGAGCTCAGGTAAAAACATGCATGCACGCACGTACGCACGCACGCACGCACGCACGCACGCACGCACGCACGCACGCACGCACGCACACACACACACACACACACACACACACACACACACACACACACACACACACACACACGGCAGGCATTCAGAACACTATAGATTCCACAGGTCTATCAGCACACGGCATAGCAATGACGACATAAAAAACAGAGAAAGTTCTGTCAGTCATTAACTCTGTCACAGCCTGTCAGTTCGTCTGTCAATCCATCAGATGTTGAGGTTTAGAGACAACTAAGACTCATCATCATAGGAAGGCAACCCATTAGCTACATGAAGAGAGAGAGAGAGAGAGAGAGAGAGAGAGAGAGAGAGAGAGAGAGAGAGAGATAGAGAGAGAGAGAGAGAGAGAGAGAGAGAGAGAGAGAGAGAGAGAGAGAGAGGCCTTTGTGAGGACCATCCTTTAGGGAGCGTCTCTCTTCCTTTGGGTATAGCGTCTCTTTTTGGATCTGAGTCGCATTTGAAAGCAGCGTGAGGCTTTACCTTCCTCCAAACACCACCAGAGTGAGCTTTGATTCTCCTCCTAGCACAGAGGCCTTTTCCTGCGGCAGCTCCTGACTCTGTGAAGCTGGAGACACACAGAGGAGGCATCATGTCAGGACAGGAGAAGACAGACAGTGTGTTTCTGGGTCCCATGGGGACGGGACAGGCGGAGCGGGAGCTGCTGTGTGTGTTTGGGACGGGGGACCTGGGTCGCTCTCTGGGTCAGCGCCTGCTCCAGGCCGGATACAGGGTGGTCTATGGGAGCCGTAGACCCCACAGCTGTGGACCCCTGCCTCAAGGAGCTCAGGTAAACATACACGCACGCACGCACGCACGCACGCACACGCACACGCACACGCACACGCACACACACACACACACACAAGCAAACGTGCTGGAATACAGTTCAAATATACAGCAGCCTCGCAGCTGGGTGCCTTCTTGAACATGGAGTTCAGGAGGTACCGTATACACACATGTGTACTGAATACTGAATACTTACTTTGTAGCACCTATTATAGGTTACTGTATAGTCTTTTCTTACCACTCTAGTTCCTCAACTACATACTACCCTGGGATCAATACCATTGTCAGGTTTCTGAGCTGAACCTCCGGCGCCGTGCACCTCCAAAAAGATTCCCCTAAAAATGTGTTTAGTTTGGTATAATCGTTTAGTTTTTTTTAACTCGTAGCGACCAGCGATATGATTTGCAGTATGTGGGAAACAACAAGACGCCAACCGGAACAGGATTTTTATTTTTTCTAAACCGGATCACACAGCTCAGTTTTAGAAAGCAGAAGTGAAAGTGAAAGTGGAAAGCCTGGTGACGCGAGGTTAACTACATACCCCAACGTTGTTTGACACATTGTGCATGTCTCCAACTTTGATCTTGCGCTTTACAAGATGCTCTGAGAGTGTCTGCTAAATGCCTAAAGTGTAAACTGTAATGGGGTTAGACAGTGCTTCTGCTGAAATGTGTGTATGAAATGGATGATGCATATGTGCTGCTTTATAGATGATGATGCACAAGTGTGTCTCCCACGGGACTTGGAAGCTCGGGCCCCTCAATAAGTTTACTGTACATGCTGTGTTTAGATTTAGATGAGTTCTGCAGTGCACAGTATGTAGGCTACTGTAAATACTGTCTTCTTCATCTGTCAAGGTCTAGTACTGTATTTGTATTATTGATATCTGTCTCCACACGTGTCTCTTTGGATGTCTTTATCTGTCAGTTACTCCGTATTCCCCTCTCTTTCTCTCACTCACTCTCTCTCTCTCTCTCTCCTCTCCCTCTTGTGGTGTGTTGTGTAATGCTGTGTTATTTTCACATCTACTGCAGAGCATAGCCAGAGTACAGTAAGCATGTAATATGCAAAATTGTGTGTGTGTGTGTGTGTGTGTGTGTGTGTGTGTGTGTGTGTGTGTGTGTGTGTGTGTGTGTGTGTGTGTGTGTGTGTGTGTGTGTGTGTGTGTGTGTGTGTGTGTGTGTGTGTGCGTGCGTGCACATGCGTGTGTGCGTGTAGGTACTGAGTCATGCAGCAGCAGTCCAGTATGCCAGCATGGTCTTCATTTGTGTCCACAGAGAACACTATGACTTCCTGCAGAGTCTGGCTCCTCAGCTCAAAGGGAAGGTAAGGAAATATATGCTGCACCTTCTGTCAACTCTCTGCTGCTTCTCACTCCTCTCTGCTGGTGTTTCCTGATTAGCAGCTGTTAATAGAACTCAGCAACTCTCTAGTGTGATCTATAGCATTGTTTTTCTTTCTTTTTTTCCCTCTTTTTTCAATGACCTCCATAACTTTCTCCATAATTAGAGAGTCTCAGGCTGTATTTTGATTGTTGTCTTAAGTACCAGCTCTTATGCCTTAAGTTAAAGGCCTGTCCATACTGTCTCCGACCACCAACCTTTCGTCGGAGAGTTCAGTAATTTTGTAGTTGAACCTGACCTTTCCGGCGAATAGTTTTGTGGTTGGAGACAGTATGGACAGGCCTTTAAGTCAAGGCTTAAGAGCTGAGGCAATCAAAATAGAACCCTCAGAGTTAAGGCACGGCCACACATTATTGTTACGATTGGAATGACGCTGCCTATAGCGGTATTTCCTGCTGTTCCTTTGAACTTTGACCATTGAGTGGCTGATGGGAGTGTCAACCGCTGTCCCATTGGTTAGTGCGTATGACTACCGGGTGACAGTTGAGCAGTGCTGAACCCTCAACCCTGAACCTGTATTCAACCCCTGTGCACGCGACCCGCAACGGCTCAATGATGCTTCGGTCATTGCCATAACACAATTTCCGTTTTTGTCCCCATGGGAGTGGATGGGGGTTACGGCGCTGGAACGCTGCATATCTGGCAGCGCCAGAGACGGTCCAGTTTTATCCAAACGCATCACATCCGGCTGGCTGGTGATTGGCTAATATGAGTGACCTGGCATGCAGCCCTTTGTGCCAGTGGACATCAATGTCCACAACCAAGCTTGACCCCCGCCCCATATGAGCACTGTAACCACATTAAACACTCCACTTTGCTGAGTTGTTATTAGTTTGAAATCGTTTTATACAACAAACTTTCAGGTATCACTCATACTGTACAGATCCTCATATGAAGCTCTACAGATGTTCATATTGTCTCTCCTCATGTTGTGTTATTGCCAGGTGATAATAGATGTCAGTAATAACCTGAAGAAAGGACTTTACCCCGAGGCCAATGCTGAGTACCTGCAGAGGTGAGGACAGAAAGAAATGAAAGTTCTCTCTTTTCAGCCTCCCCCACACACCAGTGTTGTTTTTGACAGCAAATTTTGATTTAGTTTTAGTCATAGTCTTTTGAATAAAATGTCATTTAGTTTTAGTCATAATTTAGTCATCTTAAAAGTTTTAGTTTTAGTCTAATTTTAGTCGACTAAACATCATAAGACTTTAGGCGACTAAATCTACAGTTGATTTAGTCTACTAAAATGTATTTTGGCAGGCCTTGATGGCATCGTATTGACTGATTTTACACTTGATTTTGTGCTGAAAATAGCCGATCTACAAGCTCACAAGTCACAACGCGTCGCAGCGCGACGCGTTGTGAGCTTGTAGATCTGCTATTTTCAGCACGCATCACCTGAGAGCAACCAAACATAAAATGACTCTTTTCCACTAGTCCCTCCCTAACGTTGTAGTCTAGTTTTTATTTTGTTGACGAAATTGTCAATATATTTAGTCTTAGTTTTAGTCATCACAGCTTAGTTTTTATTTCGTTTTTATTTCGTTTTCGTCAGTGAAAAAACGCAGTCGACAAACATTTTTCGTCATAGTTTTAGTCGACGAAATCAACACTGCCACACACAGTATTCAAGTCCTTTTAGGCTATAAGGATGGCTGTGACAGTCAGTCGGTCTGTCCATCCATCCATCACAATATTTTGAAAACTACTTGCTGGATTTGCTGTACAAAGAAGGTCTTGAGAGTGAGCCCCCCAAATGGATGGATGAGCAAGTTAACAGTTTCCAGATGAGAAGTGGCATGTTTTGACACTCCTGTGTGTGTGTGTGTGTGTGTTTGGTGTTTTGCACTGGTGGTGGAGGAGAGGTGTAGAAGTAGGTGTGCGTATTGTTTATACTGTAAATCAGCAGCACACAGCTGATTACCCGAGCGTGCCAGCCTGGTTTTATAGACAACATTTCTCATGGATACTGTAGATCACAAAGACATTACACTCAAAAAATAAGTGCCGCACGAACCAGACTCAAAGACTGACTCAAAGCAGACACAGAACAGACCTCTGCCTATATATAGGTTTTACGGACGTCCGTCCTCATAGTTTATGCTGTGAATATGAATCAGGATTACACTGAGAAATGCTTCTCATCAGAACAGTGCTACACATTTTCTCTCCCAACTGGTCACATACGGACATGAGGTCCAACACCTTGGTGTCACTATTTAATGCACTGGAAATTCATTTTAGCATAATTTTAAAACACAAGCAGCTCAGTGGTCTTGTGGTTAGGATGTCTGCCCTGAGACTGGGAGGTCAGGGGTTTGATTCCCCAGTCGGGTCAATATCAATACTGTAAAAATGGGACCCAATGCTAGATGTTTTTCCTTGGTCTCTAGAGAGTGTATGCACAATTTCACACCGATCTGTCCAACTTTACCGAAGATTAACTGTTCACAGACGGACAGACAGAGAGAGGCCTGTCGGAGACAACAAACAACTTAGAAACATTGAAAAGAATGCACACAGTCAGAAGTGGGTTTGAACACCGTGAGACATGCACAAACAAGGCTAGAGCTGATCAAGTGCTTGGTGCTTCTGCTTCTGCTGATTCAGCGACGTATTACAGTATTTGCATAGGGTGGGAATGGGAATCAGTTATGATCCATTGTCTCCAACATGGTACATGACGGTGGCATCCTCAGTGTCTACATCAGATGGGAAAGCTAGCTGATAAACAACCGCTGAAATATGTATGGAACTGAGAGTGTGAATGCCTTGACCAGTGCCAGACGTATTAACTGCATTTGTTTGTCCCAGGATAATTTAACATCATCTCCTCTTGGCAGTCTGAGGTGCCATAGATTTGTTGCTGGCTACTTTAAACCTCCCACACAAGGACATCAGTTTGCTCTTGAGAAATTGCATTTCTGGGGATTTCTATCCATGCCACAGTGGAAATTACCACTATACCATTGTGCTGAGCACAGTGCACTGCTCTTCAAAGTAATGAAAAGCCATAATTTCATTGTTCATGATTCAGCCTACCTGCAACACATAATATATACAGCCTAAGGGTACAGTCGCACATGCAAATGAGGGGGAGTGGCTGTCGAGGCAAAATCCACGTCAATGTTGAACCTCCACATTAGCAGGAGATGCAAATTTGCTTCACCACTGGAAGCTCTGGGCCTTCACTCGCATGGAATGGGCGTGAATGGGACGCAGTCGCAGATATTGAATTTGTGCGTGTGTGACCATAGCCAGTCCAATACACTTCTCCACTTGAAAATATCCACCCGCTACAGCGTTGACTGCACTTCACGCCATGCAGTTCACAGGTTTCCCCAAAATACAGCCATAGTCTTGATATTGTGACAATACTAATAATCCATGTGATACAGAGAACATTTTTGAAGTCTCTGTATGTCCAAAGACAAATTCAAGTCTCCAAATTAGAGGAAATATGCAACAACTTTCAGCCTTTTTTTTTTATTGTAGCCTTCTTTAACTGCAGGGATTCACGCTCTGATGTTGTTAACAAGCTGTTGTTGTCGTCACCGTCATCTGACTGACAGGCAGGACTATCACAGCGAATGTTATATCATTTTAGCCATAATTCCATTTAGTTCCAGACGTATGTTAGTTGTATGAGATTTTTTTTACTTTTAGTCTAGTTTTATTTGACTAAATCTAGAGTTGATTTAGTCGACTAAAATGTATTTGTCTTAATGCCTGATTTATAATTCCCTGTGTGACGAAAATATCCGTTCTACTTCTACAGGATCTCTTCTCCTCTAGTCCATTCATAACAATTCAGCATTTTCTATCTAGACAACAAAATGAACACTGATTTGCTGTTTTGCTGTTTGTTAGGCTGGTCCCTGCAGCTGATGTAGTGAAGGGTCTGAACACACTCTCCGCCTGGGCCTTGCTCAACGGACCCCTGGCTGGAAAACAGGTGAGACCGGAGCATAGCGTAACAAACCATAACAACACTAAGGGAGTTATAAATGGTGTATAATGATTGGTCTATTAATAAGGGTACCATAATGGAGTCAACCAGCAGATGAAACTAAATGTGAAGATTATTAATGAGAAAGAAAACCATCTAAAATGTGCAACTGAGGGCTGACATTCTGTATCTGATCTAATGCAATTTGCAGTTTGGAAATGACATAGTAAAAATACGCACGCACGCACGCACATACTGTATGCACGCACGGATACAGAATGTATTGGCCAAATCAAATGTATAATCACATTTAAATTCTGAAATAATTATAAATGGCAGAGTGTGCAATTTCATTATCAGCTAAAACAAAACATCGGTAACAGTTTGCTGCTATTGAAAAAGTAGGCTACTAACCACTAAAAATTAGACAGACCACTAGATAACCCATCTGCAATGAATGAAGAGCTCATAGTGTCGCCTCAGCAGATGCATAGAGAGAGAGAGAGAGAGAGAGAGAGAGAGAGAGAGAGAGAGAGAGAGAGAGAGAGAGAGAGAGAGAGAGACTGTAATCTCGTCATCACATCATCTGATATTGGCAGCATTTATCATACTGTAAGAGGTGGGGAAATTAACTGGCACTTGGTCCTCATAACTGATGATGTGTTGAGCCAGTCAGTCGAGTAGGAAAATTAAGGGACACGAGACACAGCAGCATTCCACACACAGAACTAATCTTGTTGTAGTACAAATGAGGAGGAGATTATAACAATTCTATGGGGGTCACCCATGCATTGAGGCAGTGTGAGCTGAGAACCCTTCTGAATGTTTGGGGTTGGGGTTATCCTCTGGCAAGGAGCCGGTGGTTTTAACCACTAAAAACCCTCTAGCCTATAGAATTAGTAAACTGGACATGAGTTGGCTCTGTAATTGGGCCACTTTTTTCCCAACCTAAAATTCACAAAAATAGCTTGATCTGTGTCGCTTTTAGAGCTTCTTGGCAGACTTATTTTTTTGGCTAATGTTCCGCCCAGAATATGGATGCTGGGGTTCAAGGTTCAAGTGGTTAAAAACCACTCAACATAACAGCTACAGTACATGAAAGAAGAAGCGCAGCAGCAGAATGAAGTGTGACAGTTTGCTGGAATTACAGCAAACTGACTGACTGCAGGCTTGTGAATCTCTAGCTGCCTTGCAGCTGTGAGACATGGAGCCTACTGTATGAAAGCCTAGGGATTGTATTCGTTGTCCAGGGTTCCCCAAGGGTCTGTACTTGGTCCCCTCCTCGGCTCCTCCCCTCCTTCTACAGCAGTGGTTCTCAACCTTTTCAGGCCGCGACGCCCCAAATAATCATATTTGAACTGGGGACCCCCCCCCCCCACCCTGACGAGCACTAAGAGTTGAGGCGTTACATTTTGTACAATCTGGGAACCACAACATCAAAGCAAGGGCGACGCCCACTCGGCCTGTCTCTCTTCCTTCAGAAGCGTAGCGACTCTGAGGCTGTCTTGAGAGATTACATTTTGTATGACACGGTTCTATTGTGAAAATGGCCGATCTACATGCTCACAACGCCTCGCAACGAGCATGTAGATAATTGTATATTTCTGTAGATATTTTCACAATTTCTGCCTAAGGTCTCTATGCACACATACGCCATTTTGTTCTACTTCCGGGTTTCTTTCAACTTCCTTCACAGGTGTTACTAATGATACTAATGAAGGATCTGTTCCATTCTGGTCAAACAGAGCCAGGGTGCTGCTGTTGTGCATGTTGGCTCACTGGAAACACTCTGCTACACCAGTGGGTCTCAAAGTGTCCTTGAGCGGGTTCCAAATATGGGTGTGTAACTCTGCGGGTCCATTTGCTTCCATTTGTACACTCTCAGAGTTATGGGGGTCCTGAAAAAATAAATAAATAAATAAAACACTGTACAATAAATGGAACAAACCCTTACTTAGTATCATCGGTAACACCTGTGAAGGAAGTCGAAAGAAACCCGGAAGTAGAACAAAATGGCGTATATGCATTCAGCCCATTTGGCCAATGTTTAATTTGCCATTTTAGAGTTATCAAAAAGTCCTTAAACTGTCACTTAAGAAATGTGCATATACCCTCTATACACTGAAACATTATGTTGGTTTATTTACTGTTGAGTGAGAAAACAATCTTGCACATTAAGTTAATCATCTGGGGACCCCCTAACATAATTTGGGGACCCACAGGTTGAGAACTACTGCTCTACGCCAATTGTCTTTGCCGAAGATAATCGATCTACCAACTCCCAATGCGTTGCAACATTGCAACATGATCTAGAGTTGGTTCTACTATGTATTTTTCTTTTCTTTTTCTTGGCCTATTATGACATGCTCAGATGCTCAGAATTGGGACGCTGGGGTTCATGTGGTTATGGCAATATATTTGGCCAAAGCAGGCAAGAGCAAAGTGCAGTCATCTGGCCTGGAGTGTTTCAACAATGTGTCTGGGCCAGTGGGCCATTTTATAATGTGGAGCACTGCTGCTGGGATGTTGTCCATTGCAATGGTTCTCAATCTGTGGGCCGGGACACACTGGTGAGCCACGAGTGGGTCCCCAAATAATTTCCAAAAAAAACACAAACACGTCAAACGAAAAAAAGAATAATCATTATACCAATAAGAACTTCAAGTAGGCCTATATGTTAGTTCCATCGATCCAAGCCCGAACACAATTAATTGATTTCATCATTAAAATAAACACTCTGAAACTCTGAAAATGCACGCGGCCCAAACACATCTGACAGCTGGAGCTAGGTATCGTAGGTAGGTCAGATGGGTGCAGTGAATGCTTAAAGATTTACAAGCAGGTTCAAATCCAGAAAAGTTTGAGAACCACTGGTATACATGTCCGACTTTACATTTCATCCCACTTTGACTTTTGGGCAAAATAGATACCAAGGGATGTTCCTAACCAGGCGCCAAGATGATGTTAGGGTGTATGCTTACAAATCTGCCAGAGGTAAATCTTCAGTTTTTGATTAATTACTGACAGGCATATCCAAGACAACATGCTACTAGGCTGCAGGAAATGGACTGGGTGCTATTTTTCCTTCAACCGCCTCACCTAGCTTGAACTGGGAGGATGGGACGACTGTCCTCCAGGTGTGTGTGTGTATGTGCATGCGTGTGTGCGTGTGTTTTTATGAAACACTGGTCCCATGATCAAAAGTATAAGTGGGCCATGCCTTGAAGACACGGCCGACACCATGACTGTTGGTTCCTTTCCCCATCAGAAGTCAAGGTGAGGTGAGCTGCTGTACAGTAAGATTGATAGGAGGTTACTTTGGTGTGTTGCAGGTGACTGATTTCACTGTGTCCCTAACAATGGCCTGTGAAATGAGGACAGCGCTTGTACGAACATATCAGTACACACACACGCACACGCACACACGCACACGCACACAATCACAATGCTTTGTGATGTGAAGATGAGAGAAATGCTTTCATGGCGGTTTCCATTTCACTGCTGAGAGAGAGAAGCACCAACACACAGGAACCTCCAGAGACCAAACCTGAATCTGCCTGAAATCCTCTTCAGACACACACACGCACGCACACACACACACACACACACACACACACACCCAAGCACACACGCAAACTCTCTCTCTCTGTAATGCGTATAAACACATAGCTATACACCTGGACACACACACACACACACACACACACACACACACACACACACACACACACACACACACACACACACACACACACACACACACACACACACACACACACACACACACACAGTACAGACCACTGGGAGATATTTACATTTAGTATAAGAACAGGCTCACTTGAATATGCACGTTTTGCAAGTGTACACACATTAAGCATGAGTACATGCCGTCGTCGCAAGCATGTGTGTGTGTGTGTGTGTGCGATTGTTTGCGCGTGTGTGTGTGTGTGTGTGTGTGTGTGTGTGTGTGTGTGTGTGTGTGTGTGTGTGTGTGTGTGTGTGTGTGTGTGTGTGTGTGTGTGTGTGTGCGTGCGCGTGTGCGGTTGCATGTGCATGTGTGCTGCAGTTCCCCGCCTGGCAGTGTGATTAGACCCACACAGAGGTCTTGCGGTTGTGGTGTCACATTTACATTCAGATGCAGGTTTAGTCTGTGGGCCATCCTCCTCTGTCACCGCTGCTGTAATGTATGGAGACATGGCTGGCTGCCCGCTCCACTTATAGACACACCTGGGGGCCAGAAACCGCTCATTCCTGCCAACTGTACCATCTGCCTGTCAAACCACTTCCCTCGCTCGCTTTTCTCATTCCGTCACTGTCGGGGCCGAAACCTTGTATCTCCGAGTTTCAAATGTGTTCATTTTTTTTCGTAAAGTAAAGCCCTGCTTCATCATACGAGGCTGTCGCACAAAACTAGTGAAAATAGCAGATCAACAAGCACACAACGCGTCGCTGTGCGAGGCGTTGTGTGCTTATAGATCGGCTATTTTCACTATTTTAAAACATTTTTTAAAATGATACCTGTTTCCGCAAGACTTTACTGTAGCATTATCTGCGGGACACTTCCGGTTAACAGCAGACATACAAGCTCACATCATGTCGCAGAAGCAACCGTTGTGAGCTTGTAAATCACACTCGGCTGGGGCGCCGGAAGCTGCCGTACACCCTCTGCGCAATGCACGATGGGACGTTGGAAACTTGTGGATAGAAAACGAACGGTTTTGGACATACAAGCTTTCCACCCGACAACGACGATTTGTTTCTTTCTCTCTCTGTCGTTCACGGTCTCTCTCGCAGTCTCTCTTGTATATACTATACTTCTCTCTTTCTAACTGTTTGTCCTCTCTCTCTCTCTCTCTCTCTCTCTCTCTCTCTCTCTCTCTCTCTCTCTCTCTCTCTCTCTCTCTCTCCTTGGCCCGTGACTGTATCTCTTCACACACGCACACGATGACTGATTCTTTATTCCAAACAACTTAATCTTCTTATCATAATGGCGGTGGGAGTGGAGTAATAAGCCCTGCGTGCGGCAGTCAGAGATGAGAGAACAGGATTACATGACGTGCAGCGGGCAGCGGCGTCCGCGTGGCGTGCACAGGTCTTTAGATAGACGGTATACGCCTCCACGAGCCACGCTGTCAAACACCTCAAAAGACCCAAAAACACAAGACGAGACATTTTGTAGAATAGAGACGTTGTTTCCAGGCTGTAAACAATAACACCATTGTCCTGAACGTTCCAGCCATGATGAAATTCCCGCTAAAGTCGATACTGAAACTTGAGATATAAACTGCTGACAGCATGTTTGACAGCAACTTTTTCACACCTCCTTGCAACAATAGCCCATAGAACAGGCATGTGCCGCACGGTGGATTTAAGCCTGATTTATAATTAGTTGCGTGCCGGTGTCAAGCTGTGAATCATTGTGAGCCTGTAGATCTGCTGTGACACATTGTGAGCCTGTAGATCTGCTATCTCGGCAGTACAGTACAACCAAGTAGCCTATAAATCAGGCCAAGGAAGGCTGAGGCCCAAACACGCCAAGCGTTCTCAATAAATAAGAATGTGTTGCATCTTGCATCATTTATTTTTGGAGTGCCGTTTTTTTACACTTTGGTGGTATTTGAACCTAGTATTTATCGCTGAGCAGTGAGCACCCACTGCTAAAACAAAAAGGTATCCAGAGGAAGCACACCTGCCAGTATAAATCAGGCCTTAGTTTCATGTGTATAGACAAGACAGTTCTACTACAGGCCAAATCAAATCAAAACATTCTTATTGGAGACGTTTTTTTTTCTCTTATGCCATCCTGGGATTCGCCCTGTCTGAAGCCATGGGTCGATTCTGTTTGATGGATGCTTTCCTTTTCCTTCGCTACTGTAGGTAAAGCTGTCATCATATACTGTAGAACACTTTAATTACAGATGTGACTACATATTTAGTTTAGTTTAAAGGTAGGGTAACTGATATTTTGGTTAAAACATTAAAGCACTTCTGATAGTATTCATATAGAGTGTTTGTTCAGTAATAGGAGTCAAAGTCTGAGTAATAATGCATTTTTAGGTGGGCTGCAAAATTTCAGCCTATGGAGTATCCATTTATTAGCTTCATAAGTGTGGTTGCCCTAACAGGGCAACACACTATAGCACTTTATTATTCAACTTTATTATTCAAGAGTGACCAAAAGTTTGATGCGCTACTCCTCCCACAGTTTTTGCGCCACACACTCGCGCCATAATTATGTAAAATCTACCGGCTTCATCGGGAATCATGCAGAATTATTTTCTGTGGAGAAAAGTTGTATACTTTAATTGATATTAATTTATTAGTGAATTCATTTTCTCCGTTGACTTATATATCCATATCTGGAGTCATCATGTCAGATGTAGATGTATTGGCCAGCTCCATATATGGAGATCTAAGTGATGATCCAGTCGTCTCCATGTACAGTATGGCTATCAAGGGTTTGATGAGGTCAGTGTTGTGATCTTCATATATGGAGATCCAAGTGATGATAGTCAGCTCCATATACAGTATGGAGAGATAGACACACACAATACAAAAACTAACCGTTCCCAAATATGGAGATGTCTGACATAATAGACCATACGAGACTGACACAGTATGTCCATATATGGGCATTTCAAGATATGAGCTTAATATTGATAATAAAAAAGAGATAATAATAAACTGTATTTGTATAGCACCTTTTATGATATGAAATGCAGCATCATGGATCTCCATAGATGACATCAGGGATCTCCATATATGGGAATAAAAGGGACAAGGATGGACAGATACAGAGATTTTTATTTGCAATCGCATCTTTCTAGTTTTTCCAGTGTTCCAGTTAGATTGGTTTGTGTCATTCCATTTGTTTAATCTGTATCCTGTCTGAGTTCTCTATCCTGATTTACTGAACAAACACTCTGTAGCCTATACTGTCACAATATAGGGTTATTTAACACTTGTTTTAACCAAATGAAATCACTTACCCTACCTTTAAGTGAGATAACATGTTCTATTGCATGATTACCACTAACGTAACACAGTTTCAATGTGGGGCACCAAGCCAATTCACAAACTAACATCACTGACCCATTTCATGTGTGGACCCTCAGTATGTCTAGCACAATACAACCCTGGTTCTCTCCCTGCACGGCAGGTGTACCATGTGTGGGGACAGTAGATAGATAAGTCCACACAGTAAAATCAGGAGAGTTAAAAACAGGTCCATTTGTAGGTCTACACTCTCAGGAGTTAAATTAAAACTCTGATTCTCGCTGTGCACTGTATGTTTCTTTTGGATTGCCTTTGTTGGAACAGTGGGCAGTAGTAGATAGGGCATGTCCATATCATGCACTATAATGATATCGGTCACCACTATTGTCATAGCTGTGGTGTGGACTCTGCCATCCTCTTGATTTTGCAATGATTTTTAAAACAATATCTTATATCTTATACTGTGACGTTGTATTGAGTATTTTTCTTGTGTTTGATATGGTGGTGAGATACTTGTAGCACTGACATGACTGTTATCGACACTTTGTTTGGCACTGTATTGACAAGTTATGCTTTAAGTATTGCTATTTGCTTTTTAAGTATTGCTGTTATTACACTTATGAGCGTTGACTGTTTTGACACTTTAAGTAAATATTCTTCTTTCCCTTTTTTTGGTGTACCTTGCTCTTTTACTGTGTACAGTACACTGTACCATTTTCTTTTTTTTTTAATACTTTTCTGTAACTTGGTAAATAACCTTAAACTGCTGCCTCCGGGTGACTGATTTCCCCCCTTGGGATAATAAAGGTCTACTGCAGTGCAGGTGCACCTGTGTGGGGACACTATCCATGGACAGTAGCAGATTCGTTTACTCCAGTAAACGCTCCCACTTGTCTCTTTTCGTACTGCAGGTGTACATTTGTGGGGACAGTGCCGAGGCCAAGCAGACGGTAGCAGACCTTTCCGCCAGGCTGGGTCTCAGCGTCGTAGACAGAGGTTCCCTGTCAGCGTCCAGGGAACTGGAGGATTTCCCCCTGCGGCTTTTCCCCCAGTGGAGACTGCCTCTGTGCCTGGCCACCGGCCTCACCGCCTTCTTCTTCTTCTACCTGCTCATCAGGGACGTCATCTACGCCGCCGTGGAGCAGGACAAGGATATCTCCTATAGGATCATGGTCTCCCTGGCTAACAAGGTGGGGCATCAGAGAACACCTCAAAGCAACATTCGCCCATTGCCATAAAATGGATCGTGAAACATATCGTCGTGGTCAGGTGGAAACCTTGTATGTCCAAAACCTTCCCTTTTTTATTATTGTTTTAAAAACTATTGAAAATAGTGAAAATAGCCGATCTTCAAGCACACAACGCCTCGTACCGCGTGGCGTTGTGCGCTTGTAGATCGGCTATTTTCACTACTTTTGTGCAACGCTCTTCTGAGATGAAGGAGGGCTTACGCTAGAACATATTATTTTGAAACTTGGAGATACAAGGTTTCTGCCCGACAGTGATGATATACTGTATATTTTCAAACTATACTTAAAATACATTTTCGCTATAGTCCACATTTCCTTCCATATATATTTTACATATCTTTTTTTACAGATTTAAAAACACTGGACGGTTTAATTCTTATGCGTGGGTGTTCCTTGTGTCTAACGATATTGCTGTGGCACTGTGGAAGAGGCTGAGACGCTATACCTATGCCAGTGTGTGACATATTGTCACAGCCCCCAGAAATCCCGGCAGCTCAGTGTTGTGGCTTAAAAGCATTCCTTCCTTAGCCAGTGGAAAGCCTATTGCTATCGCACAGCTCAACTACTGACAAGTGCTTAATGTGTGCAACTTGGAACAGCTGTTCATTGGCTAACTAATATGTAGCCTACAAATAAAATGATCCATAAGATGTTTTTATTCTTTACTAGTGCTAGGTGCTAGTAGTAGTATTGCCGATGCCCGTTGGGAACAAAGCCCACTGGGAACACATGCCCCTCTGGTTATGCAGTACCCGTTGTATCCGTCGATACGCATGGCAAGTTTTAAGTTGGCATGGCCAGACTATATCACTGCGTATATATAAGTCTGGAATCTCTGTTTGGAACAGAGATTACATTTTAAGGGCTGATTTAAAAGAAAATGCCTCTGGTGATAAACCTGGACACATTTGCATACTGGGCCCTGATTGGTGCACCACAGCAGCGAAATCCGATCACAACAGAGCGGCGAGCGGGCCAGATTATTGTTTGTTTTTTCACTGGCAGATTTGTCTGGTTTCGAGGCAGGCACTCACAGAGATGTCACACATTAATAAACTTGCCACAAAAAGTTCGGAAATCTAACTTTGGTCGATTGTATCCCCAAATGACACATGCCTTCTCTATTTGACTGACCACTATTTGACTGACCAAATCAAACGCGAAGCGGATCAGGGCAAATATAGTGGCATGGTCATGATGGACCTCCAGAAGGCATTTGACACCGTGGATCATGCTATTCTGATTGAGAAACTAAAAGCCATCGGTCTTGACAGCGCAGCAGTGAGCTGGATGCAATCTTACCTGGTGGGGAGGGAACAGGTGGTGGAGATTAACGGAACCCTGTCCCCCCCCCTCCCAGTAAGCTGTGGTGTTCCTCAAGGTAGCATACTGGGACCTCTGTTGTTCCTAATATACGTGAACGACATGGCATCTGCTTGCGACTGCAACCTGTTCCTGTTCGCGGATGACTCGGCTCTCCTAGTCTCGGGCAAGGACCACTTGCAGGTTGAAAAGACACTTAACTCTGAACTGAGTAAGATCTGCACATGGCTTAACGACAACAAATTATCAATTCACCTGGGAAAAACCGAGTCCATCCTCTTTGGATCAAATCATAACCTCAAAAAGGTAGATGACTTCACAATCAAAGTGGGTGACAAGGTCATAACACGAAAAAACGAAATCTCTTACTTAGGATGTATCCTTGAAGCTAATCTTTCCAGCGAAAAGATGACTTCAAAAGTAATAAAAAAAATCAACCAACGAACTCGTTTCCTACAGAGGATCGCCCCAATGGTCAACTTCAACACACTGAAGACCATAGCTGGTGCAATAATCCAGTCCCTCTTTGACTACGGAGTCCACGTATGGTATCGTGACGCCCCACAAGCCCTTAAAACTAAACTCCAAACAGCCCAAAATAAACTAATTAGGGTCCTGCTTAACCTTCCCTATCAGACTCACCTCACCGCTACTCACCAGTTAAGAGTGGGGTGGCTCAGAGTAGATGACAGAGTACAGCAACTTGCAATGGGCCTGGTGTACAAGATACACTACACCACTATGATACCCAAGTACCTGTCAAAATACTTTATAAACGTTAAGGATGTCCATAATTACAACACCAGAGGCAGTGCCACAGATCACGTTCAACCCAGAGTCAACTCAAAGAAAGGGTCGAACTCGTTCTTCTGCTATACCACAAAAATGTGGAATGCCTTACCGAAGGCCATAAAGGAGTGTGGATCACTAGCATCCTTTAAAATTGCCCTGAAAAACCACTTACAGGCAGCAGCCGTTCGCAACTGGTAAAAAACCTAGCCCAACCCTACCCTCCCTGCCCCTTCCTTGTATATACTTGTATACTTGTATATTCCTTGTATATACTTTCTGTTTGTTTAGATTTACTGTATATTCCTTGTATATACTTACTGTTTGTTTAGATTTACTGTTTTCTTTTCTTTTTTTCCCCCCCTTTTCTTTACATATCTACTGCATAGTACTGTGTTCTATTTGTCTGTCATTCAATGTTATATGAGATACTTAAATGGTTTCCTGTTGAAATAAGCTTAGTCTTTTCATGGATCTCCTTTTAGTAGACCTTGTACCAGTGAACTGTACCGTCATGAATCTGTACATTTTCCTATGCAAACTTCTAATAAAGCCTTCAATCAATCAATCAATCAATGGTATTGTGTTTTATATCATTTTTATCGTTGATTTATCACCTTTACAACAAAGTACAGC
>NC_137811.1:28156136-28431136 GCF_963921795.1 Nannobrachium achirus
ATTCTGAACAGAAATGTATTTATTCAGCTTTTCCTGCCGAAAAGCCTCTGCCCCCTAACGGAATTGGTCAAATTTAGTGTCTGAAATATGCCTTATGGTATGTTATTCATTTAGTGAAGAATTCATCAGCTTCTAGAGTTTCACAGCTCATACACAAAGACAACTGGAACTCATACAGTATACCTAGTTGGGGGCCTTAAGGGGAGAAAGTTTTCATTTTGTGCAAATCTAAAAGTGCCACATTTTTCACAGATGGAGCATGCACTGGGCCCCCGACTAACTGTAGGCCTACACTACAGTGTAATTAGTACAATGACACTATAAAGATGGGGCTTGTTGGGACGGGAGAAAGACCCAGAGTAGAAAATGTTGTTGAAATGATGATGATGTTTACTTATTCATTGGTTTACGTGTGTGTGTGTGTGTGTGTGTGTGTGTGTGTGTGTGTGTGTGTGTGTGTGTGTGTGTGTGTGTGTGTGCGTGCGTGCGTGCGTGCGTGCGTGCGTGCGTGCGTGCGTGCGTGCGTGCGTGCGTGCGTGCGTGCGTGCGTGTGTTCTTCTCAGTCCAAGCTGGGACACTTGACGCTGCTTGTGTGCACGGCGCACGGCTACATGTACGGCTGGAACAAGTTCCTGAAGCTCTCCACCTACAAGTGGTTCACTCCTCCAGGTTACATGCTGTGTCTGGTCACTCCCTCTGTGGTGCTGGTCTGCAAACTGCTGCTGCTCCTCCCCTGCGTCGACCGCAGCCTCACACGCATACGACAAGGCTGGGAGAGGAGCAGCGACCCGGGAGCTGAGAGAGGGGACGACAACAAGGCGACGCAACTCTGAACCAGAGCCGTTTATTGCTAATTGCGGACTACTGTAATGCACTTGCATAGTGGCCAGGGGCGTCACACCAAATTCTGGGCCCTGGGTACAAGGATTCACTGCGGGGCCCCCATGAATGTTAACTATTGAAAAATAGCAGATATACAAGCTCACAGCGCTGCGAGCTTGTAGATCTGCTATTTTTGAAAAATCGTGAAAATGTTTCCATGTCAGTGATGCTCAAACTTTTTCATGTGAAGGATCCCCCATCTCAAAATATTTAGTTCCAGGGACCCCCCCAGAAGCAAATTTTGAGTTACAAATGTGCACTTAAAAAAATACATATATTCAAAGATTTGCGCACATTTTCAAAAATAGCAGATCTACAAGCTCGCAGCGCGGCACTCGGTGCCGCGCTGTGAGCTTGTATATCTGCTATTTTTCAATAGCTAAAGTTACTAGGGCCCCTCCACCTCCTTGGGCCCTGGTAACTCAGTCCCACTTTCCTACCCCTGGTGACGCCCCTGATAGTGGCACCCGGAGCCACCAAGGGAGGACTGTGTGCCGTCATGGGTTGATCAAAAGCACCCAGGTCTACACAATTGAGCTTAAAAGTATTTAAACGAAATGCATTTATTCTTTGACTAGAAACGATCCAAGAATGTATTTTCTGTAGTAATCATTATCAAGACCATTCCAGAGCAATGCAGAGCTAATTTAAGTCTTGCTTTTACTGTGAAGGAAAACAGATTAAGCAAGCAAATTAACTTAAGTAATTGTAGCCATCACAGATCAATGGACAATAGGCCTACTTTAAACATCCCTTATTGTCATGCACTTACCTACATAATCACTTGCCAGGATTTAAATTCACAAGTCGTTAAGATGTGTTAGGCTAATTGTTTATAAGATTATTTAAAGCTATACTGTGTAAGTTGCTCAACTAGTGGTCAGTAGCGTCCGCGTCTTTCGGCCGTTTTTCGCCGCGGACCGGGCCTCACACCCCCGCGTCACCCCCGCGTCTGCCTCCATCTCGCCGAGATCTATCTTTGGAGGGGTCCCTGGTTCCTGTGCGTTCAGGCATTCCGGAGAAACGGAGTGTTTCACCCGAGTATAGATAGAGACACACGGGCGCCTACAAATATGGCCGCCCTATTGTGATAGCTAGCGACCCCACTTCAAGATGCGCTGTGATTGGCCGGCAGTGTATAACCCTCGCTGTGATTGGCCGGTAGTGTATGATGACGTCATTTTGCCGGGAAATCCCGCCCCTGTCACTGCTAGAAGAAAATATATAAAGAGAAGGCTTCAGAAGCTGAAAATAACGGAGTGGGTGTTCTAAAACTTTAGCGATTTAAGAGTTAGGACAATTTTAAGATTTGTTTTATAAAAAAAGTTACATGGTATAACTTTAATATTTATTACCATTAGAGCCTTATGTTGAGAATGTTGTTGGTATAGTCTATTATTTGTTTATAATTTTTTTTAATCATTTGGAATATTATCTGGACACTCAAGCGCTGTAATTTTTACTATTCGTGTCTAGGTGAGACATGACCTTTGACACAATCTAAATGTCTCGATAGAAGAGCCAGGGAGACTAAATACAAGTTATGTTTAACATACTACCATATAATACCATACAGATTGGACAAAATAAAAAAGAAAGTTACATAGTGAGGCTTTAGTACTTAAAGAGGTGGTGCCATAGTTTTGTTCTTTTTCTGGTTTTCATGTGTCTAGGAGGTTTACAGTACTTCATTAGACCCCCTGTGGTTGTTATGAGCAATGATGTATTCCCTTTGTATTTTGGATTTCTTCCTGGAGGCTGACACCTTGTGGGTCAAAAGTGCAGATCCAAAAACAGTGATTAAATGACATCATATAATCACCACACTGTGGGTGTGGCTAACTTCAGCTGGGTCACCGCCCACCTGACAACCAGGCATACTTAATGAACTGGTGGGTGTGGCCACATAAAAACCTAATTTTAACTCTTTCTGCACACTTTTTTGGAAAACAATCCTCCTCCTAGTATAATCATAATACCTGATAATCATGTTTTAGGGGGGAAATAAATCATGGTACTGCATCTTTAACAAGGTGAAATGAAACTGCGTTATCCAAAACACAACCTCAAAGGCCAGCTCTGCTCCAAACACCTCTGCTCCTAACTCACGACTAATTTATAAAGCGTGTCGGGGTCACAACAGGAGGAATTTGCTTTGGCACATTGCCTGATGAAGAGACAACCCAATGTATAAATATGCACACGTGGTTCTCAAACCTTTTAGCTTGTGACCCAAAAAAGAAATCAGACGTTTGCCCTAGCTGGGACCCAAACTAGTGAAAATAGCAGATCTACAAGCTCAAGCTGTGAGATTGTAGATCGGCTATTTTCACTACTTCTTACACATGTAAGTACATGTTTTCTAATTTATGGAATTACTTCGATTTTTCTTCGATTTTTTTCATGAAAGTATTGAAAAAAATCGAACCTCTGTTCGAAGTGGAGCTGTGTGTGTGTGTGTGTGTGTGTGTGTGTGTGTGTGTGTGTGTGTGTGTGTGTGTGTGTGTGTGTGTGTGTGTATTGCAGTTGATGCTCAGGGCAGGCTAGACTCAACAGCACCTCTCTGGTCACCCAGGGTTACTACATACAGGCTACATACAGACCCACAGACCCACCCACCCACATACCCACATACCTACACACACGGCCACGTATAGGGTAGCTTGTGTTCCACACAGCTCCAAAAAATATATATTTTTTTAATTCATGAAAAAAACTTTTTGTATGTTTTTTTTAATATATATTTTGAATAATAATTAAAAAGCTAAATGTAGGAAACAAAAATTTAAGGGACAAATGGGTCCCGACCTATAGTGTTTGGGGAACTGTGCTTTAGATTTAGTAAACTGGGCCTGTTGGCTCTGTACTTGAACTGCTTTTTTCCCCCATCTACACCAAATGTCTTTGCCAAAAATATCCAATAGATAGGATACTATTTTTGGCTAAAGAATATGTATGCTGGGGTTCAAGTGGTTAAAGCAGGAAGCATGGTACAGTATAACATCACGTTCAGGCACATGCACACATAGACATCAAAGGGGGCTTGAGCCCCTGCCCATATATCTGTCTGTAAAAAGTGCCCTCTCCAGACCACAAAAGCACGTATACAAACTCCCTCTTTCCATCATGCCATACCTGAAGGCAGCATTCAAGAGAATTGCCTTGTCCAAACTCAACTGCGACACGTTGTGAGCTTGGAGGTCTGCTATTTTCAATATTTTCACCAAAAGACCCCTTTAGAAATGTCAGCCCCTGCCTCTTTAACATTCTCTGCACGTCCCTGATCACACTAGTTATGGGAACAGGTCGGTCACACATACTGTATGCATTAGAAATATAGTGAATGTAACGTCTTGAGTTCACACACAAGATGAAAGGTGTTAAACATTTGTATGTAGATGCATGCAACTGCAACTGTGATTTAAACAGATTTTACTGCAACTTATTAAAACATGTTTTACTTATTTAAAATGACTGAAGCCAGCAGTAATGTGTGTGTGTGTGCTTGCTGTTTTTCTTCTTTTCTTCCTACAATATGTAAATATTGAGCCTGATCAGCAAATTCTTAGCGCTTGTTACAAAAGCTTTTGAACTTTAGTTTGCATTATATTGTATGTGGGCGTATGAGTGGACTCTAGTATGCCACATTTTAACTAGCAGCCATGAGCAAAATCTTACCCTAATCGTAAACTAAATCATAATAACTTGTGCTAAAGCCAATGCAGTTCACACAACAGTTACAACCACAAAACTGCGCTGACCTGCAACAGGTCAATTCAGACCGCTGCAACTGGCTGGCAAGATGCAACTCGTGGAGAAGAAAGGGAGTCTACTGCTGTACCTCAGCCAAACAAGGCAAGCCTGGTGTGTCACAGGAACGGGGTAATTACCAATACCGTATAACTGAGAGCCAACTATCCCCTGCCCTCGTCGCTACCTCTGTATTATGAACATTTATGACTCGGAAGATGCAGTATAGCATCAAAACATCAGTCTCTCCTTTTTGTACTAGTAGCACCTTAATAAAAAAAGGCTTTAATTGTCCGAGCTGCTCCAGTGTCAATTCTCCTCAACAAAGTAACTTGTTGAGTTGCGAATAATTGGTGTGAGCTACAGTATAAGCTTAACCAAAAGCATGATGCATTAGACCAGGGGTCTTCAACAGGGGGTCCAGCGCCTCGCAGTGCGAGGCGTTGTGAGCTTGTATATCTGCTAGTTTTGGCAAAGAGCTTTGGTGTAGAGGGGAAAAAGAATGAAAGGTCAAGTTTATTAAGTATTGACGGTTCAAGTGGTTAAATATCTGAAAACACAAATTGACATGAATCCAAAATACACTGATGATCGATCGTGCTGCCAAACAATGAAACTATATGGAATCTATGAAAAGGTTGTGGGGGTCCCTGCTTCATCTCTCTCTCAGCTACAGGTCCTTGGCCTGAAAACGTTGCCTTAGACGTTTGTGCCATTACAAAGTCAGGTGGCATCATTTTGACTTTTCATATAGGTTGTCATGGAAAAAATGCTTTTTGGATATCATATACGGACCACCGTGCGAATATATTGAAATATTACATTATATAACATTCGACTGTAGCCTGTAGGAAAGAGAGATCAGATCATACATGTTTATTCTGGGGACGCACGCGTGCACGTTTACAGTATTATGCATAATGTGTCAAAAGAACTTTTTCGCTGCAAGAGAAACCTCATGCGTGTTTGTTTCCTAGATGTGGATTTCCATTTTTAATGCACACAGTTGTGTTTATGCTTTTGGAGGCGCGGCTTCTATTTGATGTCAATCTTTTTTTCCCACTGAATGTGGAGAAAAATAGACAGATATCCCCAGCTGAAATGCATTGTTTTGATAAACATAGACAGCTTGTTTCCTGTTCCTGTCTGCTCTCCCCTCCAGTGCTGGTAGTAGATCCCAGAGGTCGTTCTCTCTTTTCACAGCCTTATTGATCTTTTTCCTTCTCTAACACAGACACCTCTCGCCCCCCAAACTGGCTTTTTTCTTTATTTTTGAATGTGCACGCCACACACACTCATGCACCGCCCACAAGCACACTGCCGACATGAGCGATCGCTATCTCTTTTATCTTACTGAAGCGCATTGCACATATGCATGCACACACACACACGCACACACACACACACACACAGGCACACATGCACACACAACACAACACAACAGAAAAACTGTAGGTGAGGGTAAGGTCAGCACTGCGATGGGTTATAAAATGACACACTTGTGCACACATGCTATAATATGGACGCATGCACGCACACGCACATGCACACACAAATGCACACACAAACGCACACTCATACACACACACACACACACACACACACACACACACACACACACACACGCACACACACGCACACACACACACACACACATACAGTACATACATGCACGCACGCACGCACGCACGCACGCACACACACACACACACACACACACACACACACACTCACACACAGATAAAGGCAAACACAATAAAAGCTTTAGTTCAATAAAGGCTCACGTTGTTACAAAATGATTTATTACAGATTGAATAATAAAATACATGTTGGCGATTATACTCCATTAACATTAAACATATATGATTAGCTTTTAAATAACATTATACATATAAGATTAGATTTTAATATGGAGAGCCATATTAACGGCTGGTGGTAGCCGTGCAGGTGAACCTCCGTCTTAACTCTTGATGAAGGAGACAAGATGGAGTTGGGTTGCTTGTTGCATGCTGACAAGAGAATGACAAGGTTCAGAGGCAGTGGAGATATTTAATGGCGGAGTCCAATCGCCTGATTGGCTGGCTGTAGATTGGCTAGAAGTGCACACACTTAGGCTAGAAGAGCACACCCTTTGAGCTGAGAGTAACAACTTATATCTTTTTGAAGCGGTGAGCCGCTTCCAATGTTTGATCATGTCTGTCCCATGCCTTGTCCTCACTCACTCACTCACTCACTCACTCACCAGTACGAACAGGATCTGCGCATGTGCAGTGAGAGAGAGAGAGAGGGAGAGGGAGAGAGAGAGAGAGAGAGAGAGAGAGAGAGAGAGAGAGAGAGAGAGAGAGAGAGAGAGAGAGAGAGAGTATCAAGTTACAGAGGGAGGGGGGAGAGGAGCTGAGACTTCACACAAAATGTCCCTGGGACCCATCTGAATCAAAAACATAGATCTGGAACTGCTCAAATTCACCGCTTCAGTTCGAACCGAGGTTTGATTTTTATTGAACTTACGCTGAAAGCTACATCACCAAACCCTGAGCGAGGTATGTAGGCCTGTAGGGCATACATGGGCAACTGGCGGCCCGGGCGCCACATGCGGCCCCCACCTTCACTTAATGCGGCCCGCAGGTTAATATCTGAATACTGATATATTATTGATTTCAGCTGTTCCAATTCCAAACATGACCTGCTTTAATTCTGTCTACATTAGTAGCTTAATGACTAGTATAGTAGAATAGTATAGTAAAATGTATTTTTTATGTTGATTGTATTTGTATTTAGGTTCATAAAGTTAACATGAGTATATAACTACCGGTAAATGTGTTTGAAATTAAATCAAAATGTTACATTTCAGGATTCCAATTAAAAAATAACAAAAAATGATTTAAGATTCCAATTCAAAAGAAGCTAAAATAGCCGATCTACAAGCTCAAAACGCATCGCAGCGCAATGCGTTTTGAGCTTGTAGATCTGCTATTTTTGCTTCTTTTGTATGAGATACTGGAATGACAAAGTAGGACGTAGCAATATGCAATGCGGCCCTCTGGAGTGAAGGTGGAAATATAATGGCCCTCGCCATCATCAAAGTTGCCTACCCCTGCTGTAGGGAGTAATGTACGCAGATCCTCTTTCCCAGCCCTTAGCGTAACATTCATTCAGACACATCCTATTATCTCACATTTTAACCGCATTATCGGCACAGGCAATCTGCAATCTCATGTACTCTCTCACACTGCGCATCATTCTCCCATTACCGAGCGGGCCTTTGTTGATTTTTTAGACTATTTCTTGCTGTAGGGCACTGATCTACAAGCCAGATTACAGCACGGCAGTGGCATAGCTCTGGGAGAGAATTAAGATGTAACAAAAGCGAAGAAATGCAGTCCGCTCGCATTCATCATCAATTCGTCTTGTGTTTAATTTTCACACGCGCATGCAGACGCCCTGTAACCTGATTATGCCGTGTCTGACCGCGATCCATGCACCCCAGGAGCGTAAACACAGGGCTTTAACTAGATAGGTAGCCTACATTTGCCATCAGCACGTGTCTACAGATGTAGAGAAATGTACACTGTAACTAAATCTAGAACAATCATGCCTGGTATTCACATGTTAAATCACGCACGCATGCCTATGCAAATTTGCCCCTGTGAAACCGTCTGATTAGAATGATGCAAGGTTGATGTAAAAGGTTGCAGGCCAAAATATTGTTTCTCTCCTTGGAGCCAAGTTGTGTTCTGATTAAGATATGTCAAAATGTTATCTGCAGAAATAAAAGAGTCACTGTAAAAGAGTTCCTTTTGATGAGAATGATTAAACTGCGTTCCTGATCATGCTGAGGCGTCTGCTCCATTCTAATCCATGCAGAACTAAAAAGACAGATTTCAAGGTAGGCCTACAGTATGTTGTTGTAGAAGACATTATTCCTACTATTTTTTTTAATATAATAGTGAGCTGCAATAGATTACATTTGAGAGTTGTCAAATCTTGTGCAGCAGCAACATGAAAAAGCAACAAAAAAGTAACTAGCAACGTACTAGTTACTGTTATAATAATGCAGCAAGTAACTGAGTTAGCTACTTTTTGAAAGCAGTAACTAAACTATTAAGTTAGACATTTAAAGTACAGTAAGCTTGCCCAACATGGTGACCTCTCTCTACATTAATTGCCATCAAAGGCCTCTTAAAATATACTGATGATGGCAATAATAATGTGGGCCCTTGTTTTCCTAGTTTTAATTGGTTAAATGTTCAGTTATGTTTATGGATTGCAAATGTCAAATAAAAAATAGCCTAATATGTTTGTGTCCGTCTGTATGTGTGTGACTGATGTGAAAAGCTCCTTACAATCATCAATGACAACAATACAAATATTGTATCTTACCCTATATTTGAATTTTGATCTGCGTTTTTGAGTGACAGTTCAAATCAGTCTCTTCCGGCTCTTACTTCTATGATGATCAATGGACTCTTAAATAACATGTTTTAAAATTCCTTGACAGAGCTGTTCTGCCAGAACTGATCTCATACCATTCTTCCTGTGTAATTACTGTCCACCAATTTCCATCCATCCAGAAGACAAATGGGATCTTAAGTTGTCTTGCACAAAGGCAACATCTAGAAATTGCTATTTCCTGAGAATAATGTGGAACACCACAGTTTCAAAATCACTAAAGAGAAGACGACATGCATGGCCTCCCCTGCAAGTAACAAAAAATGTCGCCAACAAATGTCGCCACCCAATCATGAAGGACGATGATACACAAAAGAAGACCCGCCCCTCGCGACTGTAGAAAATGTGCGACTCGTGCGAGCTCCGTTTCAGCATGAATACAGCGAAATCAGTCAGGTAATTTACAAAATATGTGTGATAGCATTCATAACGTTGGTCATGGTCGCTGACAGTTATGTATTTACTTTATTAGAGTACATAATATCGTAATTCCAACAGCCAATTCTCCATTGACTTGCATTGGGTCACGTGACGAAGATTCTATAAGTGGCATGCTGTTTCGACTAGTCACTTTCCGAGCTCGTTGGACGGTGCTTCGGGAGTTGGGACCACCTTCCTACAGCTCCCAATATTAACCCTTTCAGGGTATAGTTGCATGGGCAAATATCTTCACAATTATGTCAGTTCTTTTGACACAAAGTAGAGCCCGTTCTGTCAACTTTCCTTTAAGGGACTTGCTTTTTAAGCTTGAAAGTGGTTCTTGCTTCTTGTTTGTTCAGAGCTGGATGATTCCATGTACTTATCAAACCCAGAGAGTGTACTATGTCATTTATGTCATATCCTGTCTATTTAGCCTACTGTGATTTATGAACATTTAGAAACAGATGTTAAGTTGTTTTTGCAAACGGCAACTAATTCCAAAGAATAATACAGCGGTGGTTGTACAGATTAACACTTTAATGACTATGGGGTCAGAAGCTGAAAAACTTTGAAAAACTTTTGAGCAGACATTCAGGTGCCTTTTACTATCACTTGAACAATCAAGTTGAGCCAAGTTGAGTGATGGATAACAGTAGAGTGACATAATGTGAAAGTGTACACATACTGTAAATGGCCCCTTTGGTTACTTGGTGTAAAGACACAAAATAAACAGTTTATAGTTTAATCAGTTTTAATTGGACATTCAAAACAGAGCCACAGTTCAGATATTCGGCATTGAGAAGATCATACTTTTACACATTCAGAGAACATGAGACCTTCTTCCACTCATTGGGTCGAATGGTTGATTCATTAAGCACAGCCTTTTTGATTCTCTTCCAGCACCATATTATTTCCTACAATCGCAAACTCCAGAGCCCTCCAGTTGATCACATTCCCTGGGGTGAAGTTGAGATCGTCCGTGTACCGCTGGATCTCACAGGGCGAGAGGACATAGTTCCACATGTGGACCTCAGTCATCATCCCAGCAAAGGACTGAGAAGCAGCAAACCCACCACCCACACGGTCTTGGTCCTGCAAGCATGGAAGAGAATCAATATTAGAGGGAGCATTAATATTGTTTCATGTACCCAAAATAGGATGTTCTATAGCCTAGTTTTATTTGTAAAGACCACCTGAAGGCAGGTAAAACCTAGTGTTGGAAACTAATAGTAAATTAGTAAATTCTACAGCAACTTGAGCAGCCAAATGAAAACAGGAACAATATTGATTTAGAGAAAATAACTTGAGGCAATAACTCAAACATTGTGAATATACAATGTTCATTCAAAAATGTATGTATATTTTTTTAAGTTATTAGTTACCTATGTATCCTTTATTGTAGGCCTATCACAGCTAGGATATGAAATAAAATATGTATTGATGCAAGATGTACTTTTGCAGCTGTACAACACTACCTGTCCCAGTATGATGCTTGGGGTTCCGTTGATGCCTGTAGACCCGATTAATTTCCTGGAAGAGGGTTTTCCGTCCACCCACACTTGTGCCAGTTTAGTTGCGTTATCCCAGGTGGCGCACACTTTGTGCCAGGTGTTAAGTGTGTACTGTTGCCCGTCAAAATTCGCATTTGGACGTCCAACATGCAGACCGATCCGAGTCGTGCTCCTAACGAAGATGAGGAATGCGTTGGCAGCGTTGCCATCGGAGGGAACAGCCAGGGAGAACAGGGCGTGGTTGCTGGTGAGGTCTGTAAAGGACCTGAAAGCAGATGAATAGTTTTAAGTTCAGTATTTTGGTTAGTCAGTTGATCTTTCAGTATAATCATAAAATTCAGAGGGCTAGTCAGTTGATCTTTCAGTATATAATTATAACATTCAGAGTCTTATTCTGGATATCTCCACCAGGTGCCCCTGTGTGCCTACATACTAGCTAATCTCCAACACAGTTTGACCAAATGTGTCAAAAAAACATTTTTAAAAATGATTTTCCATAGCAGCACTGGGACGCAAAAACAAGCCGATTTAATTTGTCACCATAACCGTTGAACCATCGGTAGCCGGTAGAATCAAATACATCCCCTGGATACATTTCATCTTCCTATATGGGCCATGTCCACTTCTGCCAGTTATAATTTCCACCATTTTGCATTTCCGCCATACTGTACATCTTTTTGCAGCCATTCCTACAGCTTTATTATTTTGTCTAAAACACACAAATGTGTACACATTACTGCATCTCTGGAGTCATGTTATGAATACTGTATATTCATCATTCAGATTGTCTTTATCCTCATTCAGATTGTCTATATCCTTCTAATCTTTGCAGGAGGAAAAATCTAAACAGAGACCCAACCCAAACTTGAAGCACACATTGATAGACCTATAACCCAATATTATGATATAACCCGAAAGCCATTGCATGTATGGGATGCCCCAAATTGTAAAACTCACTATGCCATAGATCATGAAAGCAACGTCCAATAGGCCCAATCCCAAATCAGTTACAGTTTCTGCAGAAGGCCGCTTTGCCGTTTCAGGTTTGTGTGATATAGGAACGCCATCCTTACATAAATGTAAACGTCTAAGCTCAACTATGAACTTGCCTCAGGCAAACAGTCACAGTTGTGAAGGAGGCTTGAGTCGTCATCGGCATCAATTTCACGCCATCTGTGTTGGTCCGCTTTGGGAAGGTGAACATTTTACCTGTAAGGTCTAAACAGAAAATGACGAATGAAAAAGGTTTGCGTCTGAGAAAAAAATAAAAAAATAAAATAAATAGGCCGCTCCAAATTATGCCATGTGTGCCTTTACACTTTTGGCTCAATAGACATTATGCATAATAGCGACAGATTTGAATGCATATCTGTCAATGATTTCGAGGTGGACTACCTTCTCTTCCATTGAGGACATTTTTACTAGTATCAGGTCACTGACTGGACAACAGGAAGTCTTGCTGTTGATATCGAGGTATCAACATGCAAGGTAGCTGCAAATTGCAACACTAGATCTTTTTTAATTGGATGAATCTAGGGTTGCAATACCTCCCATAGGCAGCCAATGCATCAAAACTGTTTTTTGCCATCTGATTGTATTAAACAACGTCAAACTCACCAATATTGGGGCTGTATGGAAAGCTTGGAGTATCCTCTTTCTATCTGCAAAGTGTTTGTTTCAGAAAAACCCAGCGTAGACATTTTAGTTATTAAGTTATATCTGTCAATAAATCCGAGAAGACATGTTTTTTGTTGAACTTCGGAAGCACTCGTCTTCTATAACGCCATGTCCCGCTGCCTCCTGCATTAGGCTACAGTATGTACCAGCTGGTACACAGGACCACTGAGTGACTTCCCACAAGCGCTTCCAAACTCCAGCATTTGAAAAAATAATCACCTGAACTGAATTTCTTGATAGAAAGTAGCTCATAACATGTCTACGCTGGGTTTTTCTGAAACAAACACTTTGCAGATAGAAAGAGGATACTCCAAGCTTTCCATACAGCCCCAATATTGGTGAGTTTGACGTCGTTTAATACAATCAGATAGCAAGAAACTGTTTTGATGCATTGGCTGCCTATGGGAGGTATTGCAATTAAAAAAAATCTAGTGTTGCAATTTGCAGCTACATGGAAGGTACACATATCAACGAAGACTACTTGAAATGAGTTATTGGTGTATCTGTCAAATTAATTAATAGACACACTATGCATGCACGTAGCACATGCAAAAAAAAAAAAAGCACCGTCTGTAACCAGGTGTAGTTATTTCAATAAAAGCAATAAAACCATTGTTGAAAAATGGAGCCTATTTGGTTGCTTTTGTACACTGTTTACAAATTGATAAATTAACCTGAGGATTCTAATGTTTTACTCAAGAAGAAACCCATTTTCACTCATGCAAAAGGAGAAATGTTTCAAGCTCACAAGTTACATTTATTAAAAAAATAAAAGTCCAGCTCTTTAGTGAACAGAAAAACAGTCTCAGGTTGGGATACCATTCAGGAGAAATAACTCATACAGGATAAAACATAAGATACTGAAATTGGAACTGATGACACAAAGAAATGGGCAGACCAATAGGAACTGGAGCTGATAAATGGGTAATCTCTCCTGATTGAAATTGGTAAACCACCTGAAGTTGTATTTTCTAGCTGGAGAGACCCTGGTTACTGAACAAACACTCTATGGCAACGATTACCAATCACTATATACACAGTAGAGCTTTGCCTTTAACCTAAAAACAAAAACATCTTATTCCACACTTAAGTAAATCAAATCTATCCATCAATTTGTTCCACTGTATGTCTATGTGCCTGTCTTCCTCTCTGTATGGCTTTGGGTCTAGAATGTTAACACTGCAACCAAAGAAAAATCGTATAATTAAGTGTTGTACCTTGTGTAGCATGAGTATGACATGCCGCCAACATCACAACCAGCAGGAGGAACTTCATCTGGCATGAAAGAACACAAACAGAAATACTGTTAAAAATGATTAAATGAGCTGAATAGCAGACCACAAATTACTTCACTGTATTTGTCCTCATAGCCCGCTGTTGCTGCAGTGTAAAAGGTGTATTAATTATAACTCACAATAGCCTAACAAACTATTCTTCTCACATCTTGACCTTACCTTGTGCTGATCTGTGTGACTGTCAGGTTGTTGTGTGAGATAGTGGACTCATCGCCTCTCTTATATTTCCTCTGGGTGGAGACTGTGGATTGGCAGGTTCCTTTTTCCTTGTTCGTCTGGTTTCTTCCTTCAGATATACGTGAACACTTTTATCCTTTGCATTGAATATTAGTTACTCATTGTGAAATAGAGAAACCATGCTTTGTATGGACAATAAACACTTTTGTGAAATAGAGAAACCATGCTTTGTATGGACAATAAACACTTTGTTACCATTCAAACACCCCTGCCAAGTGGTATGTTCCAATTACCTTCCCCTACCTATAAAGGGAGCACTGGAATTGTGAGTGACTCTTTTAGGAGGATCAGACACATGATAGGAAGTGGCAAGTATGTGTTTGGTTAGCAATGGAACGCTTTGGACCTCTGTTAAATAAATAAATGTGTATGTTTTAAACCAACTATTGCCTGTTGTCATTTGTAACCTGAATTAGGCTAAGCTTAATATATGTGGAATGAAAATGCAAACTAGGTCAAGATGTTAAATACAAACTCTCTTAATAAATACATGTAGCTAGCATACTAGCACTAAAATGTTTGGTGCTGACCATCGGGCTGTAACAAAAGCAAATGGTGATCTGTAATAATCTATAAAGTCATGATAATGATGATGCATAAAAAATAAATATGTAGGCCTAATCAAGAAAAACTAAACCTAATATAGTGG
This sequence comes from Nannobrachium achirus, assembly GCF_963921795.1. Taxonomy (NCBI): domain Eukaryota; kingdom Metazoa; phylum Chordata; class Actinopteri; order Myctophiformes; family Myctophidae; genus Nannobrachium; species Nannobrachium achirus. The sequence goes on from NC_137811.1 coordinate 28,171,007, forward strand.
GAATGGCAGTCTTTACGAGTCTCTGCTCGTTAAATGTTAATATTACTGAATCTATTACATTTATCCCTCTTCATCACACATCACAACTTAGTAATGGTTGTAATTAAACATTTCTTCAAGCATCTGCCAAACAAGTTCCTTTTTTTTAAATATATATATATATATATATATATATATATATATATATATATATATATATTTTTTTTTTAATGCCTTTATTGATAGGACAGTAGACTGACAGGAAATGGGGAGAGAGATGGGGAATGACATGCGGCAAAGGTCGTCCAGATCGGGAATCGAACCGGCGACGCCAGCAGGCATCATAGCCTAGTATGTGGCATGCGCCTTGACCACCAGGCCAGCGGGCGCCCCACAAACAAGTTACTTTTTGAAAGCACTACACTATATTGAGTTACACGAATACACGTTTAAAGCATCTTGCCCAACATGGTGCCCCCTCTAATTAATTAATTGCCATCAAATGCCTCTTACAGTATACTGATGATGGCATTAATAATGCGAACCCTGCAGCCTCATCGCAGTATCTATAGCGACAAAAATAAGCTTTTAGACCAGAAACAAATCATGTCACCATCAGGTGACATGGTGGTATTGTTATCACTTGCTGGTCTCATTTATATTCAACTTGCCTTTTCCCTGGCTAAACCTCAACCCACAAAGCTAGTATATTTGTTTCGCTTCACATACAAGAGATTATATTTTCAAAGTGTAAGAAAAAAAAAGGTTTACTTGAATGGGGAAGATTCAAATAGTGAGACAGAAATACTTAAAGTGTGACTCGTGTCACGGCAACCACACTTGCAAATTAATTATGTCCTTGTTCCTTTTATGCGCACATCAATATTAAGCCCATATGAGGGAATACCCATATATGGACATATTGTGTCAGTCTCATGATAACCAGTCTGGTTGCCGCGACGCGAGTCACACTTGTAAATTAATTCCGTCTTTGTCCCTTTTATGCCCATACAATATATGGAGATCGCTTCCTGCCCTTAGGACATATTTTGTTGAGAAATAAGTTTGAAAGCTTTCTTGTTGAATTTGTCAAAGAAATTATCATACTTGTCACAGTATATATTTACAGTTTAATGTCTAAGTGTGCGTGCGTGCATGCGTTTATAGTGAAATGAATGTTTTTTCTCACTTTTAGAGCTTAATGCAATTCCTAACACTAGATGTCAAAAGTGAGAATTGTGTGTGCATTTTACTATCAAAAGTACAGCCCTAATTTATCCTATCAAACAAAAACCTAATGCATGATGACGTACGTCGATTTGACTTAATACATGAGGTGCCAGTGTCAATCCCGCAAGCCACCGTTCACTGTGCTGGTTTTGTGGCTCCCCCTTCCCCCGCCTCCCCTTCTAGCAGCAGTGGCCCTCAGATTTTGTGATACCCCCACCCGAGTTAGAACCAAGCGCAACCATGTTTTTTCTCATCTTCATGGTCTCCCATTAATGAAATGGATTGTTGCGAAATTATATTTTGGTCTGAAATTAGTTTTGTTGGCTATTCTTTACACCTACCCCAATCTCTGAAAAAGGCAAATCCGAATATAGGCGGTATTGCGTTATAAGGAAAAGTGCTTAGAAAATGAATTTCGTTCCCACGTCTGGGCACTACTCATTCAATGCAATACCCCTGTGGACTTTGGGTTAAAAGTTCTCCGCACGAAACCTGCACGACTTTTGCCACCAGCCAGAATTGTATATAAAAGTGAATAACAAAAAAACGAAAATCTTGTGCTGCTGTTTTTGCTTGTAAAATGTACTATATTGATTTTGGCAACACACAATCTTTCTCAAATGTCATAAATACATCTACTTAACATCTGAAACAAGTATTGGTGCCTTTGTATTCTCATAAGTGAATTTAGATCGTGAAATATAGCAAATCTGTTGAAGAAAACGCCTCAATGTACAGTATGTGATTGGCACCCAGCAAAATGAAACGTACACATAGTAAATTTAGCTAAAAGCTTATGTCTCATACATAACACATCTCATAGCCAACTGTGTAATGAAAGGTATCTTGGCCAGAAATGGATGAAAATCAATCAAACTGCTATCACACCCCCCTAAATTGGAAAAAATCCCAAAATGGACAAGACTATAATAAATGCACAAAAGGTCATGTCAGGTGTAAAATATGTATTTAAGTACCACAGAGTGTCCCAACATCTGTCATTTGTAGGCTACATCAAGACACCCCCCAATTAGTCTCGCGAGGCCAGACTGTTGCCTCCGCGATTTGGGCAAATGCTCCCGGCATACAGTCTGGCAAACGGAAATAGAAACAATGAGTGCGAGATAAAGCGGATGTGACGCTACCGCTCCCTTGGTGCAGTAGCAATAACATGTCCTACTGGAAGCGTTATGTCTCCTTTCAATATTTCTGGGGGTGTTATTTTGTCTTTCTCTGGTGTTACCTCCATGATGTTTTCAAACATTTTCTTAAACTATACACCCATAACAAGAATAGGCCGCTCGAATGACTTTGTCTGAGCTATTGTGTTTCTGTTATGTTTCCAATGGGACTACCAGGGGACTACAGTTCAGTGCAGCACTGGCTACTTACGATACTCGCCGTTTGGGAGCTGCCGTTCCAGACTCCATATAGCATTGGAGATTGTGGAATAGTTATCTGGCTACGCGAGTCTACCCCCCAACCAAAACAAAAACGCATACAAATGTTGGCAGCATAAGTAAACGTAAGGCTGTGCTATGACAAAATACAGCAAATGTTAAGCTTTTTCCTCCCACATGTATGTATTGCATAAGCAAATCTTGAAATAAAACAAGTATTTAGCTAATTTTACATGCTGACTTGGAGTGTATATTACTCATCCCTATCACGTTCATCCAGGGGTCATCAATATGTCTGTACTACGGACACAATGTGTCAGTGGCTGATTTTATATGTTATAATGTTATTGTTTTTGATCATTAGATCCAATTACTGAATTCGAAGTCGACAGGTTTTCTTCAGAATATCTATGACATTGTGACATTTTGGCATAGTAGGAGTCCAACCAGTACTAGTACGCCCTTAACTCTGAGATTGTACAAATGGAACCAAATGGTTCTCAGAGTTACACACGTTATGGTAATTCAGGGCTTGCTCTACTATGTGTTTCTAGTATATATTATTGACCACTCATTTAGTATGTCTGTGGCAAAAAAGATATTTCAACATAAATCTCCACCAAAAGCCAGCATGGTGATGAATGACCCTTGCTTAATCAGAGTCATTATCCCATAAAGCTTGTTTCTTTTGAAACATTCTCACAGTTCTGGCACTCCGTTTCCGACCTGTTCTGGCACAGACATACTGTACAGGTTTGCTTGTCTTCAACTATAGTGAACAACATGAAAAACACTTGACTGTGGAATCAGCACACTGTCCTGTAGTGAGCAAGGATGATGTGTTCACTGTAGATGGGTTAGTGTCCACTGCTGACATGGTGTGGGTTGGAGGGGTGGAGGTGGAGCATAGACTTGAGCTCTGCAGAGACAGGGCTGAGTGTAATGCCATCCAGACTGCTTGCTTCCTTGGCATCAGCATTATATGTCTGTTCCAGTAGCATGTCAAAAGAAACACTACTGTTGTGGCTGCCATCTGCTCGTCAGCCAACAAATACACCTGCCATCAGTGCTTCATGTACCTCTGAAGCTGTTTCCGGTAATTTCTTCATCTAAGGCAAATACAAAGGTAAAGATTGCTGCCCGTACTTGTTGTGGCCTACTAAAGCGAGGTAGGGTAGCATTCTTGCTGATTCACAGAGATGTCCTGTCCAGTCACCTTTCCACTCGTAGTACATAAACCTTTGGAGAATATCTGACATCTCCAGGAAGTTTGCCCAGAGGACTGCAGTTGGTTGCCCATTGAATGATTCCTGAAAAGCAGCAGCTGATCTCCTAGGACTGCCATCTCTGGATTCCTCGTCATTTCTAACTTCTGCCAGTTATCTCTTTTTCAAACAGGACTTTGAGGGCATGTAAAGTTTGGTAGTATTATGTCTTTTCAACAAACATCTTCTTGACAGTTCATCTGCCCCTGCATCCCTGATAATCTTGCAAACAGCCGTCATGTTCAGTTGTGAGCTTGGTGGAAGCCTCCCAGCAACAGGACTACATTGCCAAACTCATCTTGGTGCTGTCTGATCTCCAGTGATAATGGTGTACTTATGTAGTGAAGAGTCGTTTCATCTCTTTTCTGAGGACAGAAGGATCAGTTGGCGATGCTGGGATGAGTGGAAGGTAGCCAATAATGCTAGCCTGTGGGTGAAAGTTTACACAGAATGCTGAAAAGCCAGGTACACCAGCTTCTGCATCTGGAGGAGCATTCAGCAACTGTGATGTTGGAAGCTATTCTACCTACAGTAGGTGCCACACAAGTAAAAGGTCTTCAGCCAAGCCATCTGATGGAGTCTCTAGAATCTCCAACTTCCCAGTGCTCAGGTGACCTGGACTTCTGTCTGTCTTTGCTTGCTGACAAGAAACACTTGGGAGTAGGTGGTTCAGCAATGATGAATTAACATTTTCATCTTTAAGATACATTTAGCTGTATGTACCTTTTCTCTGATTTTTCTCCGCAATCATCCCCACAACTCTTGATAGAGGTAAAACTGACCAAATGTGTTCATATTGCTTTTGTCATAACAGCCAGCTGTCACTGTAAAAGTCATAGTAAAACTCTTGGGTGGCGGGTGGCGTCCATCTTGGATATATGTAAATTCAGATCCAGACACACCCAATCATGAAGATAAGTATTCCATTGAGTTTCTCTTGCTGTGAAATCCAAATAGACACCAAGTTTACTTGTCATTATAACAAAATTACAGTCACTGACAATCACTTACATAGAAGTGTTTCCTTCAACAAATTTGCTACATTACATGATCTAAATTTGCATATGAGTATACTAAGGCACCAATACTTGTTTCAGATGTTAGGTAGATGTATTTATGACATTTTGATTTTGTGTTGCCAAAATCAATATATCAAATTTTACAAGCAAAATTGTTATTCCCATTAAATACATTTCTGGCTGGTGACAAAGATTGTGCAAGTGACAAGCGGATAACTTTTTGTTTCTTACTTACTATCAATAGATCTTTCTAATGAAGCAAAGTTTATGTAGTGCCCATGGGGCGGGAACGAAACCGAACGATACCAGCCACGCAATACAGCCTAATAGGGAAAAGGAAGCAAAAAAAGCCCAAAACTTGAGAATGATCACTCCTATCTTCATCAAATTTGCTGAGGTGTGAACCAGGTATCTACCCTACATCACCAAAGAGCCAGAATGCAATTTACCTAAAGAAATACTGAAATATTGTCCTTTAAACATACCTTTAGTTTAGGCGGAAATTGTATTTTTTGTGGTGAGGACTCATTTTCTTTCTCTCATTTACAAGAAAAATTAGATCTTAATCTAATATGTTAAATTAGATGTTACTGCATTGCCAGGATGCTATTAAAAATATCCAGTGGTTGTGTGGAGATATCAAGTACAGTTTTATTTCAAATAAGATTTCTTTAGACATATCCCTCCCCTGAAAAAGACAAATTAGTTCATTCTGAATGGGAGTTACAGTTAATGATGGTCATTTTTGGGGAGGGGGTCCAGGTGTCTATACTGTACCACATAACCAAACTATAACCTAATAACTGTGGTTTATCTAAAATTGCCATAATGTATGCTAAAACAAACCATTTAAATCTGTATCTCCTAGCTAAATCCAAATTTTAGCTTGTCTAGCTTTAGTTTGTTTTAACTAGTCCATATACTGTTAGAAGATATGAGCATGAAAAGTATGTACAGTACAGTTTGGGTTACGTGCTGTGCACACGCACACTCGCACAGTATATCTGGGATGGAAAGTAACTTTGTACTTTATAGACTACCTGCTACTTTTCCAAAATGCACGCACACGTGTGCATCTCATTGTCGTATTGTTAACAGCTTTAGCACACAAAAAAGTGCTACTAAACAGCTTGAATGTGGGACTTCCCTAGACCTAGTCTAGTGCACCCATCCACACCTCTGTTCCACCTAACCCTATCCCAGGATGCTGTTCCAACCCACCCCTCCATCTTGTGCAGATCCACAGCATGTCTCCTACACTTTGAGGCCGTTCAACACCACTCTACCCCTCATTATCACTGGAGAGATTTGACAGACTGGTCTCCCAATGACACGTTAACACATAGACTGGGTGAGTCGAGGGTCGAACCAACAACCTTACGATCTACCCATTTCCCATTCAGCTATTGCTGACCTTAACAGGATCAGCATTAACAAGGCAGGGTCCAGAGACAACAGCAACCCTGGGGGTGCTCAAGGTGTTCACTAGGAGGTTGGCAGCAGAGATTGAGTAAGGTGCCCCAACTCTGACCTCCTGCATTGTCCTGGTGTTCAAGAAGGGACACCCCAGTGCTCTGTGACTACAAACTAAATTGACTACAAGTTGTTCCTGCAGCTCATGTGGCTCCCTTGACCACTGCAGTTCGCATACTAGGAACACATTGGTGTGGGAGATACCATTACCAACCTGCTCCACAGAACCTACACACTGCGTAACACTGTGAGAATCGTGTTCTTTGACTCCATCTGGATCTTCAATACCATACATCCACAGCAGCTGGCCCTGAAGCTGTCAGTGATGCAAGTGGATCTAGCTTTGGTTGCAGACTGTATCACCAACTCTAGTGCTCCCCAAGGAACCATGTTGTCATCCTTCCTGTTCCCCCTCGCAACTTCATGGATCACAATACAGAAGATTATAGAGCCCTGTTGGTGAACTTGTGTGTCTCACACACACACACACACACACACACACACACACACACACACACACACACACACACACACACACACACACACACCAAGGGGAGGAGTTGGTGGTGGTGGAAAACCTACTCTATTACTGTAACACAAGCAATGCAACTGAATAAGCTGGTGAGGGACGCTTCCAAAGCTTGAGTTAAACAGGACAGTATGGAGGTGGTCACAGAGGGGAGGATGCTGGCTATCCTGATGAACTCCTCTCACCTGTTCTATGATGTGCTTGTGGGGATGAGGACCACGGTCAGACACAATATGATTCGGTCAGCCATTTGTGACAGAAGACATCAGGGTCTACAACCATGTCTGACACCCATAGGTTCTATTCTGATCTTTGGGATAACTGACTTCTGCTAGACTCTGACACACTTGCACACAGACTACTACAGAGTAGACACAGATCCAACCATGCCCTCATTAGTGTTGAGAGAGCATGTGACAAATACAAACACAAAAGAAGAATACTACCCCAAATTCACACAAACAAAAAAAAAAGATTCAGTTTGACTCTATCTAGGAAATCCCCTACTTATTAGGTGAGAAAAACGAATGTTCAAGGTTGGCCTGCAAAATATGTAGCCGCCTGCCACAAAATGAGGAACAATGGTTGAACTGTATAAGTGTTGAACACAATGAATAGACTAATGTCATCATTTCATTATATATATATTGTCTTGTTTGTATTGATTCTGAATATGTATTATTTATACTAGAAGCTGGTCTAGTCGGCGACCTGGCCAACTCGGAACAATGTAAATAGGGAATGAATGCCCCGCCCTTTAGGACCCGTTTTGACCATCTGTCTGCCTGTGTCCATTTATGCCCATATATGGAGATATCTGTATCTGTCTGTCTGTCGGCGTCCATTTTATGTCCATATATGGAGATCACTGCAGTTATAGTTCTGGGAACATTTTATGCCCAGATATGGAGATATCTGTCTATCTGCGTCCATTGTATGCCCATATATGGAGTATCTGTCTCTGCCTCCAACTGTGTTGCAGACACAGTGCCGGTTCCCCCTTTAATGCAAACCTCATTATACCTGTTGTCATAGGACCCGTTTTGAACATCCGTTTGCCTGTGTCCATTTATGCCCATATATGGAGATATCTGTATCTGTCTGTCTGCGTCCATTTTATGCCCATATATGGAGATCTTTGACCATCTGTTTGCCTCTGTCCATTTATGTCCATATATGGAGATATCTGTATCTGTCTGTCTGCAATCCATTTTATGCCCATATATGGGGGCATTCATTTTATGCCCATATATGGAGAACGCGCGTGCCCGTGGGACGAACGGTTCTCGAGATACGCGGATTACATACATACATACACACTCAGAGATTTTTTGTTGACTCATGTGGCGTACGTGATGTCAGAGCCTTTTATGAAGTGATGTCACAATGAGTCAGAGCTTTCGCCGATTTCCTCCGGAACAGCCTGATGTCAACAATCAACCCCGCATAAGGAGATTCCGAACGTTTCGCGCCGGTTCGGGAAAACCGCGCGTCGGGTCGAGACCCGGCACTGCACTCCGTGCCGTGGCGGGGAACGTGCGTGCCGAATCTGAAGCCGGTGGGACGAACGGTTCTCGAGATACGCGGATTACAGACACACAGACAGACAGAGACTTCTCGCATTTATAGATAGATTATTATTTTGTATCATACTGTATGTAATGCTTTGGCAATGTAAGAATGTGTGTCATGCCAATAAAGCATATTTGAATTAAACTGAACATGCAAAGAGCAAGGTTTTTGAAAAAAAAAAAAAACAACCTTCCATTGACAATGCATTAGTACGGCGCCCCCAGTGGCCATTCTCAGGCGATACAGAGAAGATGTTTCACGCAGCTGTGTGAGTCCAGCCTGAGACCTTTGTCCACCGGGACTAAAGCTCCATAAGAATTCACCGAGTCACACAAGGCTTGTTCGTCCCACACATGAAGCTCTAATAAACACTTAAACAGTCAAGTTGAGCCAAGTTGAGTGACGGATAGCAGTAGAGTGACATAATGTGAAAGTGTACATACTGTAAATGGCCCTTTTGGTTACTTGGTGTAAAGACACAAAATAAACAGTTTATAGTTTAAATCGGTTTTAATTGGACATTCAAAACAGAGCCACAGTTCAGATAGTCGGCATTGAGAAGATCATACTGTACTTTTACACATTCAGAGAACACGAGACCATCTTCCACTCATTGGGTCGAATAGTTGATTCATTAAGCACAGCCTTTTTGATTCTCTTCCAGCACCACATTATTTCCTACAATCCCAAACTCCAGAGCCCTCCAGTTGATCACATTCCCTGGGGTGAAGTTGAGATCGTCCGTGTACCGCTGGATCTCACAGGGCGAGAGGACATAGTTCCACATGTGGACCTCAGTCATCATCCCAGCAAAGGACTGAGAAGCAGCAAACCCACCACCCACACGGTCTTGGTCCTGCAAGCATGGAAGAGAATCAATATTAGAGGGAGCATTAATATTGTTTCATGTACCCAAAATAGGATGTTATATAGCCTAGTTTTATTTGTAAAGACCACCTGAAGGCAGGTAAAACCTAGTGTTGGAAACTAATAGTAAATTCTACAGCAACTTGAGCAGCCAAATGAAAACAGGAACAATATTGATTTAGAGAAAATAACTTGAGGCAATAACTCAAACATTGTGAATAGACAATGTTCATTCAAAAATGTATGTATATTTTTTTAAGTTATTAGTTACCTATGTATCCTTTATTGTATCACAGCTAGGATATGAAATAAAATATGTATTGATGCAAGATGTACTTTTGCAGCTGTACAACACTACCTGTCCCAGTATGATGCTTGGGGTTCCGTTGATGCCTGTAGACCCGATTAATTTCCTGGAAGAGGGTTTTCCATCCACCCACACTTGTCCCAGTTTAGTTGTGTTATCCCAGGTGGCGCACACTTTGTGCCAGGTGTTAAGTGTGTACTGTTGCCCGTCAAAATTCGCATTTGGACGTCCAACATGCAGACCGATCCGAGTCGTGCTCCTAACGAAGATGAGGAATGCGTTGGCAGCGTGGGCACCGGAGGGAACGGCCAGGGAGAACAGGGCGTGGTTGCTGGTGAGGTCTGTAAAGGACCTGAAAGCAGATGTATAATAGTTTTAAGTTCAGTATAGTGTTTTGTTTAGTCAGTTGATCTTTCAGTATATAATCATAACATTCAGAGTCTTATTCTGGATATCTCCACCAGGTGCCCCTGTGTGCCTACATACTAGCAAATCTCCAACACAGTTTGACCAATATGTTAAACGCATTTAAAAAAAAATAACACTGGAACGCCAAAAGCCACAAATACATTCCCTGGATACATTTCATCCTATATGGGCCATGTCCACTTCTGCCAGTTATAATTTCCACCATTTTGCATTTCCGCCATACTGTACATCTTTTTGCAGCCATTCCTACAGCTTTATTATTTTGTCTAAAACACACAAATGTGTACACATTACTGCATCTCTGGAGTCATGTTATGAATACTGTATATTCATCATTCAGATTGTCTTTATCATCATTCAGATTGTCTATATCCTTCTAATCTTTGCAGGAGGAAAAATCTAAACAGAGACCCGACCCAAACTTGAATCACACATTGATAGAATAACCCAATATTATGATATAACCCGAAAGCCATTGCATGTACAGTGTACACCCATATGGGATGCCCCAAATTGTAAAACTCCCTATGCCATAGATCATGAATAGGCCCAATCCCAAATCAGTTACAGTTTCTGCAGAAGGCCGCTTTGCCGTTTCAGGTTTGTGTGATATAAGAACGCCATCCTTAAATAAATGTAAACGTCTAAGCTCAACTATGAACTTGCCTCAGGCAAACAGTCACAGTTGTGAAGGAGGCTTGAGTCGTCATCGGCATCAATTTCACGCCATCTGTGTTGGTCCGCTTTGGGAAGGTGAACATTTTACCTGTAAGGTCTAAACAGAAAATGACAAATGAAAAGGTTTGCGTCTGAGAAAAAAAAAAAATAGGCTGCTCCAAATTATGCCATGTGTGCGCCTTTACACTTTTGGCTCAATAGACATTATGCATAATAGCGACAGATTTGAATGCATAGCTGTCAATGTTTTTAGTATTGCAGTATTTCAATAACCAGCTCATCTACAGTGATTTTGAGGTGGACTCCCTTCTCTTCCATTGAGGACATTTTTACTAGTATCAGGTAACTGACTGGTTCACAATGTAATAAAGCATTTGAGGCAGCCTGCACACCGGATAGGACACTAGGAGCTATATTTGTCCATGCCTTACCCTCTTTTAATACTTCAAATAGCCAATCTACAGCGACATGTGAGCTTGTAGATCAGCCATCAGATATATGTAATAAAGTTTTTCAAAAAGGCAAGAGTTTAGGGATAAGGGGTAAGGCATGGACAAAAATAGTTTCCTAGAATACACCATTGTTGTTGTACTTCAGGCATCATTGCAATATTATTGTACCTAAATGGACAAAACATCTACTGTATATGCTTTTCCAAAACCTACTTTCCATTCATTTTCCTTCATGGTGTGGTGAACTTTAAGCTGCCTTCACCAAAACTACTTACCAAGTGAGACCTGTTGCACAAGATTGTCCACAAGGACACAAGTGACAGCAGGAAGTCTTGCTGTTGATATCGAGGTATCAACATGCAAGGTAGCCGCAAATTGCAACACTAGATCTTTTTTAATTGGATGAATCTAGGGTTGCAATACCTCCCATAGGCAGCCAATGCATCAAAACTGTTTTTTTGCTATCTGATTGTATTAAACAACGTCAAACTCACCAATATTGGGGCTGTATGGAAAGCTTGGAGTATCCTCTTTCTATCTGCAAAGTGTTTGTTTCAGAAAAACCCAGCGTAGACATTTTAGTCCTTAAGCTATGTCAATAAATCCGAGAAGACATGTTTTTTGTTGAACTTCGGAAGCACTCATCTTCTATAACGCCATGTCCCACTGCCTCCTGCATTAGGCTACAGTATGTGACATTTAGAACCAGCTGGTACACAGGACCACTGAGTGACTTCCCACAAGCGCTTCCAAACTCCAGCATTTGAAAAGATAATCACCTGAACTGAATTTATTGATAGAAAGTAGCTCATAACATGTCTACGCTGGGTTTTTCTGAAACAAACACTTTGCAGATAGAAAGAGGATACTCCAAGAAAGAGGATACTCCAAGCTTTCCATACAGCCCCAATATTGGTGAGTTTGACGTCGTTTAATACACTCAGATAGCAAGAAACTGTTTTGATGCATTGGCTGCCTATGGGAGGTATTGCAACCCTAGATTTATCTGATTAAAAAAAAATCTAGTGTTGCAATTTGCGGCTACATGGAAGGTATACAAATCGACGAAGACTACTTGAAATGAGTTATTGGTGTATGTGTCAAATTAATTAATAGACACTATGCATGCACATGCAAAAAAAAAAAAAAGCACTGCGTCTGTAACCAGGTGTGGTTATTTCAATAAAAGCAATAAAACCATTGTTGAAAAATGGAGCCTATTTGGTTGCTTTTGTACACCGTTTACAAATTGATAAATTAACCTGAGGATTCTAATGTTTTACTCAAGAAGAAACCCATTTTCACTCATGCAAAAGGAGAAATGTTTCAAGCTCACAAGTTACATTTATAAAAAAAATAAAAGTCCTGCTCTTTAGTGAACAGAAAAACATTCTCAGCTTGGGATACCATTCAGGAGAAATAACTCATACCGGATAAAACATAAGATACTGAAATTGGAAGTGATGACACGAAGAAATGGGCAGACCAATAGGAACTGGAGCTGATAAATGGGTAATCTCTCCTGATTGAAACCACCTGAAGTTGTATTTTCTAGCTGGAGAGACCCTGGTTACTGAACAAACACTCTATGGCAACGATTACCAATCACTATATACAGTACAGTAGAGCTTTGCCTTTAACCTAAAAACAAAAACATCTTATTCCACACTTAAGTAAATCAAATCTATCCATCAATTTGTTCCACTGTATGTCTATGTGCCTGTCTTCCTCTCTGTATGGCTTTGGATCTAGAATGTTAACACTGCAACCAAAGAAAAATCGTATAATTAAGTGTTGTACCTTGTGTAGCATGAGTATGACATGCCGCCAACATCACAACCAGCAGGAGGAACTTCATCTGGCATGAAAGAACACAAACAGAAATACTGTTAAAAATGATTAAATGAACTATGAATAGCAGACCACAAATTACTTCACTGTATTTGTCCTCATAGCCCGCTGTTGCTGCAGTGTAAAAGGTGTATTAATTATAACTCACAATAGCCTAACAAACTATTCTTCTCACATCTTGACCTTACCTTGTGCTGATCTGTGTGACTGTCAGGTTGTTGTGTGAGATTGTGGACTCATCGCCTCTTTTATATTTCCTCTGGGTGGAGACTGTGGATCGGCAGGTTCCTTTTTCCTTGTTCGTCTGGTTTCTTCCTTCAGATATACGTGAACACTTTTATCCTTTGCATTGAATATTAGTTACTCATTGTGAAATAGAGAAACCATGCTTTGTATGGACAATAAACACTTTTGTGAAATAGAGAAACCATGCTTTGTATGGACAATAAACACTTTGTTACCATTCAAACACCCCTGCCAAGTGGTATGTTCCAATTACCTTCCCCTACCTATAAAGGGAGCACTGAAATCGTGAGTGACTCTTTTAGGAGGATCAGACACATGATAGGAAGTGGCAAGTATGTGTTTGGTTAGCAATGGAACGCTTTGGACCTCTGTTAAATAAATAAATGTGTATGTTTTAAACCAACTATTGCCTGTGTCATTTGTAACCTGAATTAGGCTAAGCTTAATATATGTGGAATGAAAATGCAAACTAGGTCAAGATGTTAAATACAAACTCTCTTAATAAATACATGTAGCTAGCATACTAGCACTAAAATGTTTGGTGCTGACCATCGGGCTGTAACAAAAGCAAATGATGATCTGTAATAAACTATAAAGGCATGATAATGCATAAAAAATAAATATGTAGGCCTAATCAAGAAAAACTAAACCTAATTGAACATATAGTGGGAATGGCAGTCTTTACCAGTCTCTGCTCGTTAAATGTTAATATTTCTGAATCTATTACATTTATCCCTCTTCATCACACATCACAACTTAGTAATGGTTGTAATTAAACATTTCTTCAAGCATCTGCCAAACAAGTTACTTTTTGAAAGCAGTACACTATATTGAGTTACACGAATACACGTTTAAAGCATCTTGCCCAACATGGTGCCCTCTCTAATTAATTAAATGCCATCAAATGCCTCTTACAGTATACTGATGATGGCATTAATAATGTGAACCCTGCAAATAAGCTTTTAGACCAGAAACAAATCATGTCACCATCAGGTGACATAGTGGTATTGTTATCACTTGCTGGTCTCATTTATATTCAACTTGCCTTTTCCCTGGCTAAACCTCAACCCACAAAGCTAGTATATTTGTTTCGTTTCACATACAAGAGATTATATTTTCAAAGTGTAAGAAAAAAAAAGGTTTACTTGAATGGGGAAGATTCAAATAGTGAGACAGAAATACTTAAAGTGTGACTCGTGTCACGGCAACCACACTTGCAAATTAATTATGTCCTTGTTCCTTTTATGCGCACATCAATATTAAGCCCATATGAGGGAATACCCATATATGGACGTATTGTGTCAGTCTCATGATAACCAGTCTGGTTGCCGCGACGCGAGTCACACTTGCAAATTAATTCTGTCTTTGTCCCTTTTATGCCCATTCAATATATGGAGATCGCTTCCCGCCCTTAGGACATATTTTGTTGAGAAATAAGTTTGAAAGCTTTCTTGTTGAATTTGTCAAAGAAATTATCTTACTTGTCACAGTATATATTTACAGTTTAATGTCTAAGTGTGCGTGCGTGCATGCGTTTATAGTGAAATGAATAATAGTCAGTTCTCCATTAAAGACAGAGGTTCTTTACTCTGGAATACACACATACGTATTGCCAAATCCTCATCTTCAATCAGTAACTTTAAACATAGATTGAAGGCCAGCCTGGTGAATCAATCCTCTGCATTGGGTTCTACCGCATAAAGTGGCTCTATTTCTGTATGCATGCACACGCGCACACACACGCACGCGCACGCACACACACACACACACACACACACACACTCGTGTTGTTTGTTAGAGTATCTTGTTTGAATTATATGTTTTAACTTATTCTTTGTTTATTATTATAGGTGAGAACCTTGTATAAGCCCTATATGGGCTTCCTTTCTCGCCTGCACTTATATCTATGCATTTTAATAATGTTAACCATGTATTGTTTTTTTATTGTGCAAATAAATAAATCAAAAATCAAATAATGTTTTTTTCTCACTTTTAGAGCTTAATGTAATTCCTAACACTAGATGTCAAAAGTGAGAATTGTGTCAAAAGTATCTATCAAAAGTACAGCCCTAATTTATCCTATCAAACAAAAACCTAATGCATGATGACGTACGTCGATTTTACTTAATACATGAGGTGCCAGTGTCAATCCCGCAAGCCACCGTTCACTGTGCTGGTTTTGTGGCTCCCCCTTCCCCCGCCTCCCCTTCTAGCAGCAGTGGCCCTCAGATTTTGTGATACCCCCACCCGAGTTAGAACCAAGCGCAACCATGTTTTTTTTCTCATCTTCATGGTCTCCCATTAATGAAATGGATTGTTGCGAAATTATATTTTGGTCTGAAATTAGTTTTGTTGGCTATTCTTTACAACTACCTCAATCTCTGAAAAAGGCAAATCCGAATAGGGAAAAGGAAGCAAAAAAAAGCCTAAAACTTGAGAATGATCACTCCTATCTTCATCAAATTTGCTGAGGTGTGAACCAGGTATCTACCCTACATCACCAAAGAGCCAGAAATATTGTCCTTTAAACATACCTTTAGTTTAGGCGGAAATTGTATTTTTTTGTGGTGAGGACTCTTTCTTTCTCTCATTTACAAGAAAAATTAGATCTTAATCTAATATGTTACATTAGATGTTACTGCATTGCCAGGATGCTATTAAACAATATCCAGTGGTTGTGTGGAGATATCAAGTACAGTTTTTATTTCAAATAAGATTTCTTTAGACATATCCCTCCCCTGAAAAAGACAAATTAGTTCATTCTGAATGGGAGTTACAGTTAATGATGGTCATTTTTGGGGAGGGGGTCCAGGTGTCTATACTGTACCACATAACCAAACTATCAGAATATGAATAACCAACTGTAGTTTATCTAAAACTGCCATAATGTATGCTAAAACAAACCATTTAAATCTGTATCTCCTAGCTAAATCCAAATTTTAGCTTGTCTAGCTTTAGTTTGTTTTAACTAGTCCATATACTGTTAGAAGATATGAGCATGAAAAGTATGTACAGTACAGTTTGGGTTACGTGCTGTGCACACGCACACTCGCACAGTATATCTGGGATAGAAAGTAACTTTGTACTTTATAGACTACCTGCTACTTTTCCAAAATGCACGCACACGTGTGCATCTCATTGTCGTATTGTTAACCTACAATACAGTCAAAGAGTAATAAACAGCTTTAGCACACAAAAAAGTGCTACTAAACAGCTTGAATGTGGGACTTCCCTAGACCTAGTCTAGTGCACCCATCCACACCTCTGTTCCACCTAACCCTATCCCAGGATGCTGTTCCAACCCACCCCTCCATCTTGTGCAGATCCACAGCATGTCTCCTACACTTTGAGGCCGTTCAACACCACTCGACCCCTCATTATCACTGGAGAGATTTGACAGACTGGTCCTGCAGTCTCCCAATGACACGTTAACACATAGACTGGGTGAGTCGAGGGTCGAACCAACAACCTTACGATCTACCCATTTCCCATTCAGCTATTGCTGACCTTAACAGGATCAGCATTAACAAGGCAGGGTCCAGAGACAACAGCAACCCTGGGGGTGCT
Source organism: Nannobrachium achirus (assembly GCF_963921795.1). Classification (NCBI taxonomy): domain Eukaryota; kingdom Metazoa; phylum Chordata; class Actinopteri; order Myctophiformes; family Myctophidae; genus Nannobrachium; species Nannobrachium achirus. Next base: position 28,187,871 of record NC_137811.1, read on the forward strand.
CAAGGTGTTCACTAGGAGGTTGGCAGCAGAGATTGAGTAAAGTGCCCCAACTCTGACCTCCTGCATTGTCCTGGTGTTCAAGAAGGGACACCCCAGTGCTCTGTGACTACAAACTAAATTGACTACAAGTTGTTCCTGCAGCTCATGTGGCTCCCTTGACCACTGCAGTTTGCATACTAGGAACACATTGGTGTGGGAGATACCATTATCAACCTGCTCCACAGAACCTACACACTGCGTAACACTGTGAGAATCGTGTTCTTTGACTCCATCTGGATCTTCAATACCATACATCCACAGCAGCTGGCCCTGAAGCTGTCAGTGATGCAAGTGGATCTAGCTTTGGTTGCAGACTGTATCACCAACTCTAGTGCTCCCCAAGGAACCATGTTGTCATCCTTCCTGTTCCCCCTCGCAACTTCATGGATCACAATACAGAAGATTATAGAGCCCTGTTGGTGAACTTGTGTCACACACACACACACACACACACACACACACACACACACACACACACACACACACACACACACACACACACACACACACACACACACACACACACACACACACACACACACACACTCCAAGGGGAGGAGTTGGTGGTGGTGGAAAACCTACTGTATTACTGTAACACAAGCAATGCAACTGAATAAGCTGGTGAGGGACGCTTCCAAAGCTTGAGTTAAACAGGACAGTATGGAGGTGGTCACAGAGGGGAGGATGCTGGCTATCCTGATGAACTCCTCTCACCTGTTCTATGATGTGCTTGTGGGGATGAGGACCACGGTCAGACACAATATCATTCGGTCAGCCATTTGCGACAGAAGACATCAGGGTCTACAACCATGTCTGACACCCATAGGTTCTATTCTGATCTTTGGGATAACTGACTTCTGCTAGACTCTGACACACTTGCACACAGACTACTACAGTACAGAGTAGACACAGATCCAACCATGCCCTCATTAGTGTTGAGCAATCTGGTGTTGAGAGAGCATGTGACAAATACAAACACAAAAGAAGAATACTACCCCAAATTCACAGAAACAAAAAAAAAAAGATTCAGTTTGACTCTATCTAGGAAATCCCCTACTCATTAGGTGAGAAAAACGAATGTTCAAGGTTGGCCTGCAAAATATGTAGCCGCCTGCCACAAAAGGAGGAACAATGGTTGAACTGTATAAGTGTTGAACACAATGAATAGACTAATGTCATCATTTCATTATATATATTGTCTTGTTTGTATTGATTCTGAATATGTATTATTTAGATTATTATTTTGTATCATACTGTATGTAATGCTTTGGCAATGTAAGAATGCGTGTCATGCCAATAAAGCATATTTGAATTAAACTGAACATGCAAAGAGCAAGGTTTTTGAAAAAAAAACAAAAACAACCTTCCATTGACAATGCATTAGTACGGCGCCCCCAGTGGCCATTCTCAGGCGATACAGAGAAGATGTTTCACGCAGCTGTGTGAGTCCAGCCTGAGACCTTTGTCCACCGGGACTAAAGCTCCATAAGAATTCACCGAGTCACACAAGGCTTGTTCGTCCCACACATGAAGCTCTAATCATGGCATGAACAGCAGACAATCATGGCATAAACACTTAAACAGTCAAGTTGAGCCAAGTTGAGTGACAGATAGCAGTAGAGTGACATAATGTTGAAAGTGTACATACTGTAAATGGCCCTTTTGGTTACTTGGTGTAAAGACACAAAATAAACAGTTTATAGTTTAAATCGGTTTTAATTGGACATTCAAAACAGAGCCACAGTTCAGATAGTCGGCATTGAGAAGATCATACTGTACTTTTACACATTCAGAGAACACGAGACCATCTTCCACTCATTGGGTCGAATAGTTGATTCATTAAGCACAGCCTTTTTGATTCTCTTCCAGCACCACATTATTTCCTACAATCCCAAACTCCAGAGCCCTCCAGTTGATCACATTCCCTGGGGTGAAGTTGAGATCGTCCGTGTACCGCTGGATCTCACAGGGCGAGAGGACATAGTTCCACATGTGGACCTCAGTCATCATCCCAGCAAAGGACTGAGAAGCAGCAAACCCACCACCCACACGGTCTTGGTCCTGCAAGCATGGAAGAGAATCAATATTAGAGGGAGCATTAATATTGTTTCATGTACCCAAAATAGGATGTTATATAGCCTAGTTTTATTTGTAAAAACCTAGTGTTGGAAACTAATAGTAAATTCTACAGCAACTTGAGCAGCCAAATGAAAACAGGAACAATATTGATTTAGAGAAAATAACTTGAGGCAATAACTCAAACATTGTGAATATACAATGTTCATTCAAAAATGTATGTATATTTTTTTAAGTTATTAGTTACCTATGTATCCTTTATTGTATCACAGCTAGGATATGAAATAAAATATGTATTGATGCAAGATGTACTTTTGCAGCTGTACAACACTACCTGTCCCAGTATGATGCTTGGGGTTCCGTTGATGCCTGTAGACCCGATTAATTTCCTGGAAGAGGGTTTTCCGTCCACCCACACTTGTCCCAGTTTAGTTGTGTTATCCCAGGTGGCGCACACTTTGTGCCAGGTGTTAAGTGTGTACTGTTGCCCGTCAAAATTCGCATTTGGACGTCCAACATGCAGACCGATCCGAGTCGTGCTCCTAACGAAGATGAGGAATGCGTTGGCAGCGTGGGCACCGGAGGGAACGGCCAGGGAGAACAGGGCGTGGTTGCTGGTGAGGTCTGTAAAGGACCTGAAAGCAGATGTATAATAGTTTTAAGTTCAGTATAGTGTTTTGTTTAGTCAGTTGATCTTTCAGTATATAATCATAACATTCAGAGTCTTATTCTGGATATCTCCACCAGGTGCCCCTGTGTGCCTACATACTAGCAAATCTCCAACACAGTTTGACCAATATGTGTCAAAAACACATTTTTAAAAATTAGTTTCCATAGCAACACTGGGACGCCAAAAGCCACAAATACATTCCCTGGATACATTTCATCTTCCTATATGGGCCATGTCCACTTCTGCCAGTTATAATTTCCACCATTTTGCATTTCCGCCATACTGTACATCTTTTTGCAGCCATTCCTACAGCTTTATTATTTTGTCTAAAACACACAAATCTGTACACATTACTGCATCTCTGGAGTCATGTTATGAATACTGTATATTCATCATTCAGATTGTCTTTATCATCATTCAGATTGTCTATATCCTTCTAATCTTTGCAGGAGGAAAAATCGAAACAGACCCAACCCAAACTTGAATCACACATCGATAGAATAACCCAATATTATGATATAACCCGAAAGCCATTGCATGTACACCCATATGGGATGCCCCAAATTGTAAAACTCACTATGCCATAGATCATGAAAGCAACGTCCAATAGGCCCAATCCCAAATCAGTTTCTGCAGAAGGCCGCTTTGCCGTTTCAGGTTTGTGTGATATAGGAACGCCATCCTTACATAAATGTAAACGTCTAAGCTCAACTATGAACTTGCCTCAGGCAAACAGTCACAGTTGTGAAGGAGGCTTGAGTCGTCATCGGCATCAATTTCACGCCATCTGTGTTGGTCCGCTTTGGGAAGGTGAACATTTTACCTGTAAGGTCTAACAGAAAATGACAAATGAAAAGGTTTGCGTCTGAGAAAAAAAAATAAATAGGCTGCTCCAAATTATGCCATGTGTGCCTTTACACTTTTGGCTCAATAGACATTATGCATAATAGCGACAGATTTGAATGCATATCTGTCAATGTTTTTAGTATTGCAGTATTTCAATAACCAGCTCATCTACAGTGATTTCGAGGTAGACTCCCTTCTCTTCCATTGAGGACATTTTTACTAGTATCGGGTCACTGACTGGTTCACAATGTAATAAAGTATTTGAGGCAGCCTGCGCACCGGATAGGACACTAGGAGCTATATTTGTCCATGCCTTACCCCCTTTTAATACTTAAATAGCCAATCTACAGCGACATGTGAGCTTGTAGATCAGCCATCAGATATATGTAATAAAGTTTTTCAAAAAGGCAAGAGTTTAGGGATAAGGGGTAAGGCATGGACAAAAACAGTTTCCTAGAATACACCATTGTTGTTGTACTTCAGGCATCATTGCAATATTATTGTACCTAAATGGACAAAACATAGCAAAACATCTACTGTATATGCTTTTCCAAAACCTACTTTCCATTCATTTTCTTTCATGGTGAACTTTAAGCTGCATTCACTACTTACTACTTACCAAGTGAGACCTGTTGCACAAGATTGTCCACAAGGACACAAGTGACAACAGGAAGTCTTGCTGTTGGTATCGAGGTATCAACATGCAAGGTAGCCGCAAATTGCAACACTAGATCTTTTTTAATTGGATGAATCTAGGGTTCTAATACCTCCCATAGGCAGCCAATGCATCAAAACTGTTTTTTGCTATCTGACTGTATTAAACAACGTCAAACTCACCAATATTGGGGCTGTATGGAAAGCTTGGAGTATCCTCTTTCTATCTGCAAAGTGTTTGTTTCAGAAAAACCCAGCGTAGACATTTTAGTTATTAAGTTATATCTGTCAATAAATCCGAGAAGACATGTTTTTTGTTGAACTTCGGAAGCACTCGTCTTCTATAACGCCATGTCCCGCTGCCTCCTGCATTAGGCTACAGTATGTGACATTTAGAACCAGCTGGTACACAGGACCACTGAGTGACTTCCCACAAGCGCTTCCAAACTCCAGCATTTGAAAAAATAATCACCTGAACTGAATTTCTTGATAGAAAGTAGCTCATAACATGTCTACGCTGGGTTTTTCTGAAACAAACACTTTGCAGATAGAAAGAGGATACTCCAAGAAAGAGGATACTCCAAGCTTTCCATACAGCCCCAATATTGGTGAGTTTGACGTCGTTTAATACAATCAGATAGCAAGAAACTGTTTTGATGCATTGGCTGCCTATGGGAGGTATTGCAACCCTAGATTTATCTGATTAAAAAAAAATCTAGTGTTGCAATTTGCAGCTACATGGAAGGTATACATTATCAACGAAGACTACTTGAAATGAGTTATTGGTGTATGTGTCAATTAATTAATAGACACACTATGCATGCACGTAGCACATGCAAAAAAAAAAAAAAAAGCACTGTGTCTGTAACCAGGTGTGGTTATTTCAATAAAAGCAATAAAACCATTGTTGAAAAATGGAGCCTATTTGGTTGCTTTTGTACACCGTTTACAAATTGATAAATTAACCTGAGGATTCTAATGTTTTACTCAAGAAGAAACCCATTTTCACTCATGCAAAAGGAGAAATGTTTCAAGCTCACAAGTTACATTTATTAAAAAAATAAAAGTCCAGCTCTTTAGTGAACAGAAAAACATTCTCAGGTTGGGATACCATTCAGGAGAAATAACTCATACAGGATAAAACATAACAGATACTGAAATTGGAAGTGATGACACAAAGAAATGGGCAGACCAATAGGAACTGGAGCTGATAAATGGGTAATCTCTCCTGATTGAAATTGGTAAACCACCTGAAGTTGTATTTTCTAGCTGGAGAGACCCTGGTTACTGAACAAACACTCTATGGCAACGATTACCAATCACTATATACACAGTAGAGCTTTGCCTTTAACCTAAAAACAAAAACATCTTATTCCACACTTAAGTAAATCAAATCTATCCATCAATTTGTTCCACTGTATGTCTATGTGCCCGTCTTCCTCTCTGTATGGCTTTGGGTCTAGAATGTTAACACTGCAACCAAAGAAAAATCGTATAATTAAGTGTTGTACCTTGTGTAGCATGAGTATCACATGCCGCCAACATCACAACCAGCAGGAGGAACTTCATCTGGCATGAAAGAACACAAACAGAAATACTGTTAAAAATGATTAAATGAGCTATGAATAGCAGACCACAAATTACTTCACTGTATTTGTCCTCATAGCCCGCTGTTGCTGTAGTGTAAAAGGTGTATTAATTATAACTCACAATAGCCTAACAAACTATTCTTCTCACATCTTGACCTTACCTTGTGCTGATCTGTGTGACTGTCAGGTTGTTGTGTGAGATTGTGGACTCATCGCCTCTCTTATATTTCCTCTGGGTGGAGACTGTGGATTGGCAGGTTCCTTTTTCCTTGTTCGTCTGGTTTCTTCCTTCAGATATACGTGAACACTTTTATCCTTTGCATTGAATATTAGTTACTCATTGTGAAATAGAGAAACCATGCTTTGTATGGACAATAAACACTTTTGTGAAATAGAGAAACCATGCTTTGTATGGACAATAAACACTTTGTTACCATTCAAACACCCCTGCCAAGTGGTATGTTCCAATTACCTTCCCCTACCTATAAAGGGAGCACTGGAATCTTGAGTGACTCTTTTAGGAGGATCAGACACATGATAGGAAGTGGCAAGTATGTGTTTGGTTAGCAATGGAACGCTTTGGACCTCTGTTAAATAAATAAATGTGTATGTTTTAAACCAACTATTGCCTGTGTCATTTGTAACCTGAATTAGGCTAAGCTTAATATATGTGGAATGAAAATGCAAACTAGGTCAAGATGTTAAATACAAACTCTCTTAATAAATACATGTAGCTAGCATACTAGCACTAAAATGTTTGGTGCTGACCATCGGGCTGTAACAAAAGCAAATGGTGATCTGTAATAAACTATAAAGTCATGATAATGATAATGCATAAAAAATAAATATGTAGGCCTAATCAGGAAAAACTAAACCTAATTGAACATATAGTGGGAATGGCAGTCTTTACCAGTCTCTGCTCGTTAAATGTTAATATTAGTGAATCTATTACATTTATCCCTCTTCATCACACATCACAACTTAGTAATGGTTGTAATTAAACATTTCTTCAAGCATCTGCCAAACAAGTTACTTTTTGAAAGCAGTACACTATATTGAGTTACACGAATACACGTTTAAAGCATCTTGCCCAACATGGTGCCCCCTCTAATTAATTAATTGCCATCAAATGCCTCTTACAGTATACGGATGATGGCATTAATAATGTGAACCCGGCAGCCTCATCGCAGTATCTATAGCGACAAAAATAAGCTTTTAGACCAGAAACAAATCATGTCACCATCAGGTGACATGGTGGTATTGTTATCACTTGCTGGTCTCATTTATATTCAACTTGCCTTTTCCCTGGCTAAACCTCAACCCACAAAGCTAGTAGGCCTATATTTGTTTCGCTTCACATACAAGAGATTATATTTTCAAAGTGTAAGAAAAAAAAAGGTTTACTTGAATGGGGAAGATTCAAGTAGTGAGACAGAAATACTTAAAGTGTGACTCGTGTCACGGCAACCACACTTGCAAATTAATTATGTCCTTGTTCCTTTTATGCGCACATCAATATTAAGCCCATATGAGGGAATACCCATATATGGACATATTGTGTCAGTCTCATGATAACCAGTCTGGTTGCCGCGACGCGAGTCACACTTGCAAATTAATTCCGTCTTTGTCCCTTTTATGCCCATACAATATATGGAGATCGCTTCCCGCCCTTTTTGTTGAGAAATAAGTTTGAAAGCTTTCTTGTTGAATTTGTCAAAGAAATTATCATACTTGTCACAGTATATATTTACAGTTTAATGTCTAAGTGTGCGTGCGTGCATGCGTTTATAGTGAAATGAATAATGTTTTTTCGCACTTTTAGAGCTTAATGTAATTCCTAACACTAGATGTCAAAAGTGAGAATCGTGTGTGCATTTTACTATCAAAAGTACAGCCCTAATTTATCCTATCAAACAAAACCTGATGCATGATGACGTACGTCGATTTTACTTAATACATGAGGTGCCAGTGTCAATCCCGCAAGCCACCGTTCACTGTGCTGGTTTTGTGGCTCCCCCTTCCCCCGCCTCCCCTTCTAGCAGCAGTGGCCCTCAGATTTTGTGATACCCCCACCCGAGTTAGAACCAAGCGCAACCATGTTTTTTCTCATCTTCATGATCTCCCATTAATGAAATGGATTGTTGCAAAATTATATTTTGGTCTGAAATTAGTTTTGTTGGCTATTCTTTACACCTACCCCAATCTCTGAAAAAGGCAAATCCGAATAGGGAAAAGGAAGCAAAAAAAGCCTAAAACTTGAGAATGATCACTCCTATCTTCATCAAATTTGCTGAGGTGTGAACCAGGTATCTACCCTACATCACCAAAGAGCCAGAATGCAATTTACCTAAAGAAATACTGAAATATTGTCCTTTAAACATACCTTTAGTTTAGGCGGAAATTGTATTTTTTGTGGCGAGGACTCCTTTTCTTTCTCTCATTTACAAGAAAAATTACATCTTAATCTAATATGTTAAATTAGATGTTACTGCATTGCCAGGATGCTATTAAACAATATCCAGTGGTTGTGTGGAGATATCAAGTACAGTTTTATTTCAAATAAGATTTCTTTAGACATATCCCTCTCCTGAAAAAGACAAATTAGGTCATTCTGAATGGGAGTTACAGTTAATGATGGTCATTTTTGGGGAGGGGGTCCAGGTGTCTATACTGTACCACATAACCAAACTATCAGAATATGAATAACCTAATAACTGTAGTTTATCTAAAATTGCCATAATGTATGCTAAAACAAACCATTTAAATCTGTATCTGATGGGTTTTAGATTATTCCCATATTTGTAATTCCTTCAGAATGTTATCCTTTCACCAGAAGACTCAGCTTCTCTCCACAGAATAAAATCACAGTTAGAGTCTCACACAATAAAAGGAGCCCACACAGTGTACAAGTCCGTTTTTCTATTAGATGTATTGAAAATATAGTTCAGAGTTCAAATTGTAGCAAGTACAGCAAGTACAGTAGAGCAAAATCACCCATCGTAGTTCTCTGAGTCCAAAGCATAATGATTTACAGATATATGGAGTTACAGAATACATTAGTCACATTCTGATTGGACAATTAAACATAACATGGATATCAGATGTTTTCGTGTTGTTTGGCCCTGTAGCCAGGCCAGATATCATGGCTTGACAATATCATTTTGTTATCCTGTGTACTGGGCAGTCTGACATTTATTGAGATATCATTTCCCTGGTCAACATCTTTGTACAGACCTGGAGTGGAGACATCTCGTCACAATGGATTAGTTATCAGATCAAAACAAAATAACCTTGACACTTTTAAAACTGAAAGTGTTGTCTAACACTAAAATGTAATTTCATATTGATATCAATCAATCCTTATCCATCAGTATCTCCTAGCTAAATCAAAATTTTAGCTTGTCTAGCTTTAGTTTGTTTTAACTAGTCCATATACTGTTAGAAGATATGAGCACGAAAAGTATGTACAGTACAGTTTGGGTTACGTGCTGTGCACACGGCACACGCACAGTATATCTGGGATAGAAAGTAACTTTGTACTTTATAGACTACCTGCTACTAACTTTTCCAAAATGCACGCACACGTGTGCATCTCATTGTGGTATCGTTAACCTACAGTACAGTACAGTACAGTCAAAGAGTAATAAACAGCTTTAGCACACAAAAAAGTGCTACTAAACAGCTTGAATGTGGGACTTCCCTTGACCTAGTCTAGTGCACCCATCCACACCTCTCTTCCACCTAACCCTATCCCAGGATGCTGATCCAACCCACCCCTCCATCTTGTGCAGATCCACAGCATGTCTCCTACACAACACCACTCTACCCCTCACTCTACCCCTCATTATCACTAGAGAGATTTGACAGACTGGTCCTGCAGTCTCCCAATGACACGTTAACACATAGACTGGGTGAGTCGAGGGTCGAACCAACAACCTTACGATCTACCCATTTCCCATTCAGCTATTGCTGACCTTAACAGGATCAGCATTAACAAGGCAGGGTCCAGAGACAACAGCAACCCTGGGGGTGCTCAAGGTGTTCACTGGGAGGTTGGCAGCAGAGATTGAGTAAGGTGCCCCAACTCTGATCTCCTGCATTGTCCTGGTGTTCAAGAAGGGGCACCCCAGTGCTCTGTGACTACAAACTAAATTGACTACAAGTTGTTCCTGCAGCTCATGTGGCTCCCTTGACCACTGCAGTTCGCATACTAGGAACACATTGGTGTGGGAGATACCATTATCAACCTGCTCCACAGAACCTATACACACTGCGTAACACTGTGAGAATCGTGTTCTTTGACTCCATCTGGATCTTCAATACCATACATCCACAGCAGCTGGCCCTGAAGCTGTCAGTGATGCAAGTGGATCTAGCTTTGGTTGCAGACTGTATCACCAACTCTAGTGCTCCCCAAGGAACCATGTTGTCATCCTTCCTGTTCCCCCTCGCAACTTCATGGATCACAATACAGAAGATTATAGAGCCCTGTTGGTGAACTTGTGTCTCTCACACACACACACACACACACACACACACACACACACACACACACACACTCCAAGGGGAGGAGTTGGTGGTGGTGGAAAACCTACTGTATTACTGTAACACAAGCAATGCAACTGAATAAGCTGGTGAGGGACGCTTCCAAAGCTTGAGTTAAACAGGACAGTATGGAGGTGGTCACAGAGGGGAGGATGCTGGCTATCCTGATGAACTCCTCTCACCTGTTCTATGATGTGCTTGTGGGGATGAGGACTACGGTCAGACACAATATCATTCGGTCAGCCATTTGTGACAGAAGACATCAGGGTCTACAACCATGTCTGACACCCATAGGTTCTATTCTGATCTTTGGGATAACTGACTTCTGCTAGACTCTGACACACTTGCACCCAGACTACTACAGAGTAGACACAGATCCAACCATGCCCTCATTAGTGTTGAGCAATCTGGTGTTGAGAGCATGTGACAAATACAAACACAAAAGAATACTACCCCAAATTCACAAAAAAAAAAAAAGATTCAGTTTGACTCTATCTAGGTAATCCCCTACTTATTAGGTGAGAAAAACGAATGTTCAAGGTTGGCCTGCAAAATATGTAGCCGCCTGCCACAAAATGAGGAACAATGGTTGAACTGTATAAGTGTTGAACACAATGAATAGACTAATGTCATCATTTCATTATATATATTGTCTTGTTTGTATTGATTCTGAATATGTATTATTTATATTATTATTTTGTATCATACTGTATGTAATGCTTTGGCAATGTAAGAATGCGTGTCATGCCAATAAAGCATATTTGAATTAAACTGAACATGCAAAGAGCAAGGTTTTTAAAAAAAAAAAAAAAAAAAAAAAAACCTTCCATTGACAATGCATTAGTACGGCACCCCCAGTGGCCATTCTCAGGCGATACAGAGAAGATGTTTCACGCAGCTGTGTAGTCCAGCCTGAGACCTTTGTCCACCGGGACTAAAGCTCCATAAGAATTCACCGAGTCACACAAGGCTTGTTCGTCCCACACATGAAGCTCTAATCATGGCATGAACAGCAGACAATCATGGCATAAACACTTAACAGTCAAGTTGAGCCAAGTTGAGTGACGGATAGCAGTAGAGTGACATAATGTGAAAGTGTACATACTGTAAATGGCCCTTTTGGTTACTTGGTGTAAAGACACAAAATAAACAGTTTATAGTTTAAATCGGTTTTAATTGGACATTCAAAACAGAGCCACAGTTCAGATAGTCGGCATTGAGAAGATCATACTGTACTTTTACACATTCAGAGAACACGAGACCATCTTCCACTCATTGGGTCGAATAGTTGATTCATTAAGCACAGCCTTTTTGATTCTCTTCCAGCACCACATTATTTCCTACAATCCCAAACTCCAGAGCCCTCCAGTTGATCACATTCCCTGGGGTGAAGTTGAGATCGTCCGTGTACCGCTGGATCTCACAGGGCGAGAGGACATAGTTCCACATGTGGACCTCAGTCATCATCCCAGCAAAGGACTGAGAAGCAGCAAACCCACCACCCACACGGTCTTGGTCCTGCAAGCATGGAAGAGAATCAATATTAGAGGGAGCATTAATATTGTTTCATGTACCCAAAATAGGATGTTATATAGCCTAGTTTTATTTGTAAAGACCACCTGAAGGCAGGTAAAACCTAGTGTTGGAAACGAATAGTAAATTAGTAAATTCTACAGCAACTTGAGCAGCCAAATGAAAACAGGAACAATATTGATTTAGAGAAAATAACTTGAGGCAATAACTCAAACATTGTGAATATACAATGTTCATTCAAAAATGTATGTATATTTTTTTAAGTTATTAGTTACCTATGTATCCTTTATTGTATCACAGCTAGGATATGAAATAAAATATGTATTGATGCAAGATGTACTTTTGCAGCTGTACAACACTACCTGTCCCAGTATGATGCTTGGGGTTCCGTTGATGCCTGTAGACCCGATTAATTTCCTGGAAGAGGGTTTTCCATCCACCCACACTTGTCCCAGTTTAGTTGTGTTATCCCAGGTGGCGCACACTTTGTGCCAGGTGTTAAGTGTGTACTGTTGCCCGTCAAAATTCGCATTTGGACGTCCAACATGCAGACCGATCCGAGTCGTGCTCCTAACGAAGATGAGGAATGCGTTGGCAGCGTGGGCACCGGAGGGAACGGCCAGGGAGAACAGGGCGTGGTTGCTGGTGAGGTCTGTAAAGGACCTGAAAGCAGATGTATAATAGTTTTAAGTTCAGTATAGTGTTTTGTTTAGTCAGTTGATCTTTCAGTATATAATCATAACATTCAGAGTCTTATTCTGGATATCTCCACCAGGTGCCCCTGTGTGCCTACATACTAGCAAATCTCCAACACAGTTTGACCAATATGTGTCAAAAACGCATTTTTAAAAATTAGTTTCCATAGCAACACTGGGACGCCAAAAGCCACAAATACATCCCCTGGATACATTTCATCTTCCTATATGGGCCATGTCCACTTCTGCCAGTTATAATTTCCACCATTTTGCATTTCCGCCATACTGTACCTCTTTTTGCAGCCATTCCTACAGCTTTATTATTTTGTCTAAAACACACAAATCTGTACACATTACTGCATCTCTGGAGTCATGTTATGAATACTGTATATTCATCATTCAGATTGTCTTTATCATCATTCAGATTGTCTATATCCTTCTAATCTTTGCAGGAGGAAAAATCTAAACAGAGACCCAACCCAAACTTGAATCACACATTGATAGAATAACCCAATATTATGATATAACCCGAAAGCCATTGCATGTACACCCATATGGGATGCCCCAAATTGTAAAACTCCCTATGCCATAGATCATGAATAGGCCCAATCCCAAATCAGTTACAGTTTCTGCAGAAGGCCGCTTTGCCGTTTCAGGTTTGTGTGATATAAGAACGCCATCCTTACATAAATGTAAACGTCTAAGCTCAACTATGAACTTGCCTCAGGCAAACAGTCACAGTTGTGAAGGAGGCTTGAGTCGTCATCGGCATCAATTTCACGCCATCTGTGTTGGTCCGCTTTGGGAAGGTGAACATTTTACCTGTAAGGTCTAAACAGAAAATGACAAATGAAAAGGTTTGCGTCTGAGAAAAAAAATAAATAGGCTGCTCCAAATTATGCCATGTGTGCGCCTTTACACTTTTGGCTCAATAGACATTATGCATAATAGCGACAGATTTGAATGCATATCTGTCAATGTTTTTAGTATTGCAGTATTTCAATAACCAGCTCATCTACAGTGATTTCGAGGTGGACTCCCTTCTCTTCCATTGAGGACATTTTTACTAGTATCAGGTCACTGACTGGTTCACAATGTAATAAAGCATTTGAGGCAGCCTGCACACCGGATAGGACACTAGGAGCTATATTTGTCCATGCCTTACCCCCTTTTAATACTTCAAATAGCCAATCTACAGCGACATGTGAGCTTGTAGATCAGCCATCAGATATATGTAATAAAGTTTTTCAAAAAGGCAAGAGTTTAGGGATAAGGGGTAAGGCATGGACAAAAATAGTTTCCTAGAATACACCATTGTTGTTGTACTTCAGGCATCATTGCAATATTATTGTACCTAAATGGACAAAACATAGCAAAACATCTACTGTATATGCTTTTCCAAAACCTACTTTCCATTCATTTTCTTTCATGGTGTGGTGAACTTTAAGCTGCATTCACCAAAACTACTTACCAAGTGAGACCTGTTGCACAAGATTGTCCACAAGGACACAAATGACAGCAGGAAGTCTTGCTGTTGATATCGAGGTATCAACATGCAAGGTAGCCGCAAATTGCAACACTAGATCTTTTTTAATTGGATGAATCTAGGGTTGCAATACCTCCCATAGGCAGCCAATGCATCAAAACTGTTTTTTTGCTATCTGATTGTATTAAACAACGTCAAACTCACCAATATTGGGGCTGTATGGAAAGCTTGGAGTATCCTCTTTCTATCTGCAAAGTGTTTGTTTCAGAAAAACCCAGCGTAGACATTTTAGTCCTTAAGTTATGTCAATAAATCCGAGAAGACATGTTTTTTTGTTGAACTTCGGAAGCACTCATCTTCTATAACGCCATGTCCCACTGCCTCCTGCATTAGGCTACAGTATGTGACATTTAGAACCAGCTGGTACACAGGACCACTGAGTGACTTCCCACAAGTGCTTCCAAACTCCAGCATTTGAAAAAATAATCACCTGAACTGAATTTCTTGATAGAAAGTAGCTCATAACATGTCTACGCTGGGTTTTTCTGAAACAAACCTTTGCAGATAGAAAGAGGATACTCCAAGAAAGAGGATACTCCAAGCTTTCCATACAGCCCCAATATTGGTGAGTTTGACGTCGTTTAACCCTTAAGTTCTGTTCAGATTCACTACACCTTCGTTCTGTTCGGGTCATTTTGACCCGGGGGATATTTGGTTTAAAAAAAACAACTCTAATATAAATTTTAACTTAACAGATCATCATGATACATTGACTTTGACTCAATACCAAACAATTCATATGATATATATGGTAAATGTTTGCATTTCTGCTTTGCTATATCACATTAAACACTGAACGAGCTAGGCGTTTTTACTGATTTAGCTGGAATTCATGTAAAAAAACTACTTTTTTAATACTGGGCAATATTGCTCATGCTTATAGGAAAAAATGAAAATCAGACAGGGGGGCTTCGGAAGGGGGGTGTTAGAAGGGGGGGGGGCTGTGTGTCTGTGTTTTGGCACAATACTGTGTATTTCTGTGCATAATTATGTGCTTCCGGGTCAAAATGACCCGAACAGCACTTAAGGTTCAAAAAATATGAGGGGGGTGTAGCATGGGTGTAGTGCAAAAATATTTTTTTTACACGTTCATCTCAGAAGAATCTTTAAGGCCAGTGAGTTTCAGGTGGAAAAAATTTAAACTTCTACCTTTTTTTTCCAAATGAAAATGTAAAACGGGTCAAAATGACCCGAACAGAACTTAAGGGTTAATACAATCAGATAGCAAGAAACTGTTTTGACGCATTGGCTGCCTATGGGAGGTATTGCAACCCTAGATTTATCTGATTAAAAAAAATCTAGTGTTGCAATTTGCGGCTACATGGAAGGTATACAAATCGACGAAGACTACTTGAAATGAGTTATTGGTGTATAGTGTCAAATTAATTAATAGACACACTATGCATGAAAAAAAAAGCACTGCGTCTGTAACCAGGTGTGGTTATTTCAATAAAAGCAATAAACCCATTGTTGAAAAATGGAGCCTATTTGGTTGCTTTTGTACACCGTTTACAAATTGATAAATTAACCTGAGGATTCTAATGTTTTACTCAAGAAGAAACCCATTTTCACTCATGCAAAAGGAGAAATGTTTCAAGCTCACAAGTTACATTTATAAAAAAAATAAAAGTCCAGCTCTTTAGTGAACAGAAAAACATTCTCAGCTTGGGATACCATTCAGGAGAAATAATTCATACAGGATAAAACATAACAGATACTGAAATTGGAAGTGATGACACAAAGAAATGGGCAGACCAATAGGAACTGGAGCTGATAAATGGGTAATCTCTCCTGATTGAAACCACCTGAAGTTGTATTTTCTAGCTGGAGAGACCCTGGTTACTGAACAAACACTCTATGGCAACGATTACCAATCACTATATACAGTAGAGCTTTGCCTTTAACCTAAAAACAAAAACATCTTATTCCACACTTAAGTAAATCAAATCTATCCATCAATTTGTTCCACTGTATGTCTATGTGCCTGTCTTCCTCTCTGTATGGCTTTGGATCTAGAATGTTAACACTGCAACCAAAGAAAAATCGTATAATTAAGTGTTGTACCTTGTGTAGCATGAGTATGACATGCCGCCAACATCACAACCAGCAGGAGGAACTTCATCTGGCATGAAAGAACACAAACAGAAATACTGTTAAAAATGATTAAATGAACTATGAATAGCAGACCACAAATTACTTCACTGTATTTGTCCTCATAGCCCGCTGTTGCTGCAGTGTAAAAGGTGTATTAATTATAACTCACAATCGCCTAACAAACTATTCTTCTCACATCTTGACCTTACCTTGTGCTGATCTGTGTGACTGTCAGGTTGTTGTGTGAGATTGTGGACTCATCTCCTCTTTTATATTTCCTCTGGGTGGAGACTGTGGATCGGCAGGTTCCTTTTTCCTTGTTCGTCTGGTTTCTTCCTTCAGATATACGTGAACACTTTTATCCTTTGCATTGAATACTAGTTACTCATTGTGAAATAGAGAAACCATGCTTTGTATGGACAATAAACACTTTTGTGAAATAGAGAAACCATGCTTTGTATGGACAATAAACACTTTGTTACCATTCAAACACCCCTGCCAAGTGGTATGTTCCAATTACCTTCCCCTACCTATAAAGGGAGCACTGAAATCATGAGTGACTCTTTTAGGAGGATCAGACACATGATAGGAAGTGGCAAGTATGTGTTTGGTTAGCAATGGAATGCTTTGGACCTCTGTTAAATAAATAAATGTGTATGTTTTAAACCAACTATTGCCTGTGTCATTTGTAACCTGAATTAGGCTAAGCTTAATATATGTGGAATGAAAATGCAAACTAGGTCAAGATGTTAAATACAAACTCTCTTAATAAATACATGTAGCTAGCATACTAGCACTAAAATGTTTGGTGCTGACCATCGGGCTGTAAATGGTGATCTGTAATAAACTATAAAGGCATGATAATGATAATGCATAAAAAATAAATATGTAGGCCTAATCAAGAAAAACTAAACCTAATTGAACATATAGTGGGAATGGCAGTCTTTACCAGTCTCTGCTCATTAAATGTTAATATTTCTGAATCTATTACATTTATCCCTCTTCATCACACATCACAACTTAGTAATGGTTGTAATTAAACATTTCTTCAAGCATCTGCCAAACAAGTTACTTTTTGAAAGCAGTACACGTTTAAAGCATCTTGCCCAACATGGTGCCCTCTCTAATTAATTAAATGCCATCAAATGCCTCTTACAGTATACTGATGATGGCATTAATAATGTGAACCCTGCAGCCTCATCGCAGTATCTATAGCGACAAAAATAAGCTTTTAGACCAGAAACAAATCATGTCACCATCAGGTGACATGGTGGTATTGTTATCACTTGCTGGTCTCATTTATATTCAACTTGCCTTTTCCCTGGCTAAACCTCAACCCACAAAGCTAGTATATTTGTTTCGCTTCACATACAAGAGATTATATTTTCAAAGTGTAAGAAAAAAAAAGGTTTACTTGAATGGGGAAGATTCAAATAGTGAGACAGAAATACTTAAAGTGTGACTCGTGTCACGGCAACCACACTTTAATTAATTAAACATAATTAATTATGTCCTTGTTCCTTTTATGCGCACATCAATATTAAGCCCATATGAGGGAATACCCATATATGGACGTATTGTGTCAGTCTCATGATAACCAGTCTGGTTGCCGCGACGCGAGTCACACTTGCAAATTAATTCTGTCTTTGTCCCTTTTATGCCCATTCAATATATGGAGATCGCTTCCCGCCCTTAGGACATATTTTGTTGAGAAATAAGTTTGAAAGCTTTCTTGTTGAATTTGTCAAAGAAATTATCATACTTGTCGCAGTATATATTTACAGTTTAATGTCCAAGTGTGCGTGCGTGCATGCGTTTATAGTGAAATGAATAATGTTTTTTCTCACTTTTAGAGCTTAATGTAATTCCTAACACTAGATGTCAAAAGTGAGAATCGTGTGTGCATTTTACTATCAAAAGTACAGCCCTAATTTATCCTATCAAACAAAAACCTGATGCATGATGACGTGCGTCGATTTTACTTAATACATGAGGTGCCAGTGTCAATCCCGCAAGCCACCGTTCACTGTGCTGGTTTTGTGGCTCCCCCTTCCCCCGCCTCCCCTTCTAGCAGCAGTGGCCCTCAGATTTTGTGATACCCCCACCCGAGTTAGAACCAAGCGCAACCATGTTTTTTCTCATCTTCATGGTCTCCCATTAATGAAATGGATTGTTGCGAAATTATATTTTGGTCTGAAATTAGTTTTGTTGGCTATTCTTTACACCTACCCCAATCTCTGAAAAAGACAAATCCGAATATAGGCGGTATTGCGTTATAAGGAAAAGTGCTTAGAAAATGAATTTCGTTCCCACGTCTGGGCACTACTCATTCAATGCATTTTTGCATAGACAATACCCCTGTGGACTTTGGGTTAAAAGTTCTCCGCACGAAACCTGCACGACTTTTGTCACCAGCCAGAATTGTATATAAAAGTGAATAACAAAAAAACGAAAATCTTGTGCTGCTGTTTTTGCTTGTAAAATGTACTATATTGATTTTGGCAACACACAATCTTTCTCAAATGTCATAAATACATCTACTTAACATCTGAAACAAGTATTGGTGCCTTTGTATTCTCATAAGTGAATTTAGATCGTGAAATATAGCAAATCTGTTGAAGAAAACGCCTCAATGTACAGTATGTGATTGGCACCCAGCAAAATGAAACATACACATAGTAAATTTAGCTTAAAGCTTATGTCTCATACATAACACATCTCATAGCCAACTGTGTAATGAAAGGTACCTTGGCCAGAAATGGATGAAAATCAATCAAACTGCTATCACACCCCCCTAAATTGGAAAAAATCCCAAAATGGACAAGACTATAATAAATGCACAAAAGGTCATGTCAGGTGTAAAATATGTATTTAAGTACCACAGAGTGTCCCAACATCTGTCATTTGTAGGCTACATCAAGACACCCCCCAATTAGTCTCGCGAGGCCAGACTGTTGCCTCCGCGATTTGGGCAAATGCTCCCGGCATACAGTCTGGCAAACGGAAATAGAAACAATGAGTGCGAGATAAAGCGGATGTGACGCTACCGCTCCCTTGGTGCAGTAGCAATAACATGTCCTACTGGAAGCGTTATGTCTCCTTTCAATATTTCTGGGGGTGTTATTTTGTCTTTCTCTGGTGTTACCTCCATGATGTTTTCAAACATTTTCTTAAACTATACACCCATAACAAGAATAGGCCGCTCGAATGACTTTGTCTGAGCTATTGTGTTTCTGTTATGTTTCCAATGGGACTACCAGGGGACTACAGTTCAGTGCAGCACTGGCTACTTACGATACTCGCCGTTTGGGAGCTGCCGTTCCAGACTCCATATAGCATTCGGAGATTGTGGAATAGTTATCTGGCTACGCGAGTCTACCCCCCAACCAAAACAAAAACGCATACAAATGTTGGCAGCATAAGTAAACGTAAGGCTGTGCTATGACAAAATACAGCAAATGTTAAGCTTTTTCCTCCCACATGTATGTATTGCATAAGCAAATCTTGAAATAAAACAAGTATTTAGCTAATTTTACATGCTGACTTGGAGTGTATATTACTCATCCCTATCACGTTCATCCAGGGGTCATCAATATGTCTGTACTACGGACACAATGTGTCAGTGGCTGATTTTATATGTTATAATGTTATTGTTTTTGATCATTAGATCCAATTACTGAATTCGAAGTCGACAGGTTTTCTTCAGAATATCTATGACATTGTGACATTTTGGCATAGTAGGAGTCCAACCAGTACTAGTACGCCCTTAACTCTGAGATTGTACAAATGGAACCAAATGGTTCTCAGAGTTACACACGTTATGGTAATTCAGGGCTTGCTCTACTATGTGTTTCTAGTATATATTATTGACCACTCATTTAGTATGTCTGTGGCAAAAAAGATATTTCAACATAAATCTCCACCAAAAGCCAGCATGGTGATGAATGACCCTTGCTTAATCAGAGTCATTATCCCATAAAGCTTGTTTCTTTTGAAACATTCTCACAGTTCTGGCACTCCGTTTCCGACCTGTTCTGGCACAGACATACTGTACAGGTTTGCTTGTCTTCAACTATAGTGAACAACATGAAAAACACTTGAATGTGGAATCAGCACACTGTCCTGTAGTGAGCAAGGATGATGTGTTCACTGTAGATGGGTTAGTGTCCACTGCTGACATGGTGTGGGTTGGAGGGGTGGAGGTGGAGCATAGACTTGAGCTCTGCAGAGACAGGGCTGAGTGTAATGCCATCCAGACTGCTTGCTTCCTTGGCATCAGCATTATATGTCTGTTCCAGTAGCATGTCAAAAGAAACACTACTGTTGTGGCTGCCATCTGCTCGTCAGCCAACAAATACACCTGCCATCAGTGCTTCATGTACCTCTAAAGCTGTTTCCGGTAATTTCTTCATCTAAGGCAAATACAAAGGTAAAGATTGCTGCCTGTACTTGTAGTGGCCTACTAAAGCGAGGTAGGGTAGCATTCTTGCTGATTCACAGAGATGTCCTGTCCAGTCACCTTTCCGCTCGTAGTACATAAACCTTTGGAGAATATCTGACATCTCCAGGAAGTTTGCCCAGAGGACTGCAGTTGGTTGCCCATTGAATGATTCCTGAAAAGCAGCAGCTGATCTCCTAGGACTGCCATCTCTGGATTCCTCGTCATTTCTAACTTCTGCCAGTTATCTCTTTTTCAAACAGGACTTTGAGGGCATGTAAAGTTTGGTAGTATTATGTCTTTTCAACAAACATCTTCTTGACAGTTCATCTGCCCCTGCATCCCTGATAATCTTGCAAACAGCCGTCATGTTCAGTTGTGAGCTTGGTGGAAGCCTCCCAGCAACAGGACTACATTGCCAAACTCATCTTGGTGCTGTCTGATCTCCAGTGATAATGGTGTACTTATGTAGTGAAGAGTCGTTTCATCTCTTTTCTGAGGACAGAAGGATCAGTTGGCGATGCTGGGATGAGTGGAAGGTAGCCAATAATGCTAGCCTGTGGGTGAAAGTTTACACAGAATGCTGAAAAGCCAGGTACACCAGCTTCTGCATCTGGAGGAGCATTCAGCAACTGTGATGTTGGAAGCTATTCTACCTACAGTAGGTGCCACACAAGTAAAAGGTCTTCAGCCAAGCCATCTGATGGAGTCTCTAGAATCTCCAACTTCCCAGTGCTCAGGTGACCTGGACTTCTGTCTGTCTTTGCTTGCTGACAAGAAACACTTGGGAGTAGGTGGTTCAGCAATGATGAATTAACATTTTCATCTTTAAGATACATTTAGCTGTATGTACCCTTTCTCTGATTTTTCTCCGCAATCATCCCCACAACTCTTGATAGAGGTAAAACTGACCAAATGTGTTCATATTGCTTTTGTCATAACAGCCAGCTGTCACTGTAAAAGTCATAGTAAAGCTCTCGGGTGGCGGGTGGCGTCCATCTTGGATATATGTAAATTCAGAACCAGACACACCCAATCATGAAGATAAGTATTCCATTGAGTTTCTCTTGCTGTGAAATCCAAATAGACACCAAGTTTACTTGTCATTATAACAAAATTACAGTCACTGACAATCACTTACATAGAAGTGTTTCCTTCAACAAATTTGCTACATTACATGATCTAAATTTGCATATGAGTATACTAAGGCACCAATACTTGTTTCAGATGTTAGGTAGATGTATTTATGACATTTTGATTTTGTGTTGCCAAAATCAATATATAAAATTTTACAAGCAAAATTGTTATTCCCATTAAATACATTTCTGGCTGGTGACAAAGATTGTGCAAGTGACACGCGGATAACTTTTTGTTTCTTACTTACTATCAATAGATCTTTCTAATGAAGCAAAGTTTATGTAGTGCCCATGGGGCGGGAACGAAACCGAACGATACCAGCCACGCAATACAGCCTAATAGGGAAAAGGAAGCAAAAAAAGCCCAAAACTTGAGAATGATCACTCCTATCTTCAAGTTTGCTGAGGTGTGAACCAGGTATCTACCCTACATCACCAAAGAGCCAGAATGCAATTTACCTAAAGAAATACTGAAATATTGTCTTTTAAACATACCTTTAGTTTAGGCGGAAATTGTATTTTTTGTGGTGAGGACTCATTTTATTTCTCTCATTTACAAGAAAAATTAGATCTTAATCTAATATGTTAAATTGTTACTGCATTGCCAGGATGCTATTAAACAATATCCAGTGGTTGTGTGGAGATATCAAGTACAGTTTTATTTCAAATAAGATTTCTTTAGACATATCCCTCCCCTGAAAAAGACAAATTAGTTCATTCTGAATGGGAGTTACAGTTAATGATCATCATTTTTGGGGAGGGGGTCCAGGTGTCTATACTGTACCACATAACCAAACTATAACCTAATAACTGTGGTTTATCTAAAATTGCCATAATGTATGCTAAAACAAACCATTTAAATCTGTATCTCCTAGCTAAATCCAAATTTTAGCTTGTCTAGCTTTAGTTTGTTTTAACTAGTCCATATACTGTTAGAAGATATGAGCATGAAAAGTATGTACAGTACAGTTTGGGTTACGTGCTGTGCACACGCACACTCGCACAGTATATCTGGGATAGAAAGTAACTTTGTACTTTATAGACTACCTGCTACTTTTCCAAAATGCACGCACACGTGTGCATCTCATTGTCGTATTGTTAACAGCTTTAGCACACAAAAAAGTGCTACTAAACAGCTTGAATGTGGGACTTCCCTAGACCTAGTCTAGTGCACCCATCCACACCTCTGTTCCACCTAACCCTATCCCAGGATGCTGTTCCAACCCACCCCTCCATCTTGTGCAGATCCACAGCATGTCTCCTACACTTTGAGGCCGTTCAACACCACTCTACCCCTCATTATCACTAGAGAGATTTGACAGACTGGTCTCCCAATGACACGTTAACACATAGACTGGGTGAGACGAGGGTCGAACCAACAACCGATCTACCCATTTCCCATTCAGCTATTGCTGACCTTAACAGGATCAGCATTAACAAGGCAGGGTCCAGAGACAACAGCAACCCTGGGGGTGCTCAAGGTGTTCACTAGGAGGTTGGCAGCAGAGATTGAGTAAGGTGCCCCAACTCTGACCTCCTGCATTGTCCTGGTGTTCAAGAAGGGACACCCCAGTGCTCTGTAACTACAAACTAAATTGACTACAAGTTGTTCCTGCAGCTCATGTGGCTCCCTTGACCACTGCAGTTTGCATACTAGGAACACATTGGTGTGGGAGATACCATTATCAACCTGCTCCACAGAACCTACACACTGCGTAACACTGTGAGAATCGTGTTCTTTGACTCCATCTGGATCTTCAATACCATACAACCACAGCAGCTGGCCCTGAAGCTGTCAGTGATGCAAGTGGATCTAGCTTTGGTTGCAGACTGTATCACCAACTCTAGTGCTCCCCAAGGAACCATGTTGTCATCCTTCCTGTTCCCCCTCGCAACTTCATGGATCACAATACAGAAGATTATAGAGCCCTGTTGGTGAACTTGTGTCTCACACACACACACACACACACACACACACACACACACACACACACACTCCAAGGGGAGGAGTTGTTGGTGGTGGAAAACCTACTGTATTACTGTAACACAAGCAATGCAACTGAATAAGCTGGTGAGGGACACTTCCAAAGCTTGAGTTAAACAGGACAGTATGGAGGTGGTCACAGAGGGGAGGATGCTGGCTATCCTGATGAACTCCTCTCACCTGTTCTATGATGTGCTTGTGGGGATGAGGACCACGGTCAGACACAATATCATTCGGTCCAGCCATTTGTGACAGAAGACATCAGGGTCTACAACCATGTCTGACACCCATAGGTTCTATTCTGATCTTTGGGATAACTGACTTCTGCTAGACTCTGACACACTTGCACACAGACTACTACAGAGTAGACACAGATCCAACCATGCCCTCATTAGTGTTGAGCAATCTGGTGTTGAGAGAGCATGTGACAAATACAAACACAAAAGAAGAATACTACCCCAAATTCACACAAACAAAAACAAAGATTCAGTTTGACTCTATCTAGGAAATCCTCTACTTATTAGGTGAGAAAAACGAATGTTCAAGGTTGGCCTGCAAAATATGTAGCCACCTGCCACAAAATGAGGAACAATGGTTGAACTGTATAAGTGTTGAACACAATGAATAGACTAATGTCATCATTTTATTATATATATTGTCTTGTTTGTATTGATTCTGAATATGTATTATTTATATTATTATTTTGTATCATACTGTATGTAATGCTTTGGCAATGTAAGAATGCGTGTCATGCCAATAAAGCATATTTGAATTAAACTGAACATGCAAAGAGCAAGGTTTTTGAAAAAAAAAAAAAAAAACCTTCCATTGACAATGCATTAGTACGGCGCCCCCAGTGGCCATTCTCAGGCGATACAGAGAAGATGTTTCACGCAGCTGTGTGAGTCCAGCCTGAGACCTTTGTCCACCGGGACTAAAGCTCCATAAGAATTCACCGAGTCACACAAGGCTTGTTCGTCCCACACATGAAGCATAATCATGGCATGAACAGCAGACAATCATGGCATAAACACTTAAACAGTCAGGTTGAGCCAAGTTGAGTGACGGATAGCAGTAGAGTGACATAATGTGAAAGTGTACATACTGTAAATGGCCCTTTTGGTTACTTGGTGTAAAGACACAAAATAAACAGTTTATAGTTTAAATCGGTTTTAATTGGACAGTCAAAACAGAGCCACAGTTCAGATAGTCGGCATTGAGAAGATCATACTGTACTTTTACACATTCAGAGAACACGAGACCATCTTCCACTCATTGGGTCGAATAGTTGATTCATTAAGCACAGCCTTTTTGATTCTCTTCCAGCACCACATTATTTCCTACAATCCCAAACTCCAGAGCCCTCCAGTTGATCACATTCCCTGGGGTGAAGTTGAGATCGTCCGTGTACCGCTGGATCTCACAGGGCGAGAGGACATAGTTCCACATGTGGACCTCAGTCATCATCCCAGCAAAGGACTGAGAAGCAGCAAACCCACCACCCACACGGTCTTGGTCCTGCAAGCATGGAAGAGAATCAATATTAGAGGGAGCATTAATATTGTTTCATGTACCCAAAATAGATGTTATATAGCCTAGTTTTATTTGTAAAGACCACCTGAAGGCAGGTAAAACCTAGTGTTGGAAACTAATAGTAAATTAGTAAATTCTACAGCAACTTGAGCAGCCAAATGAAAACAGGAACAATATTGATTTAGAGAAAATAACTTGAGGCAATAACTCAAACATTGTGAATATACAATGTTCATTCAAAAATGTATGTATATTTTTTTAAGTTATTAGTTACCTATGTATCCTTTATTGTATCACAGCTAGGATATGAAATAAAATATGTATTGATGCAAGATGTACTTTTGCAGCTGTACAACACTACCTGTCCCAGTATGATGCTTGGGGTTCTGTTGATGCCTGTAAATTAGTAAATTCTACAGCAATATGAGCAGCCAAATGAAAACAGGAACAATATTGATTTAGAGAAAATAACTTGAGGCAATAACTCAAACATTGTGAATATACAATGTTCATTCAAAAATGTATGTATATTTTTTTAAGTTATTAGTTACCTATGTATCCTTTATTGTATCACAGCTAGGATATGAAATAAAATATGTATTGATGCAAGATGTACTTTTGCAGCTGTACAACACTACCTGTCCCAGTATGACGCTTGGGGTTCCGTTGATGCCTGTAGACCCGATTAATTTCCTGGAAGAGGGTTTTCCATCCACCCACACTTGTCCCAGTTTAGTTGTGTTATCCCAGGTGGCGCACACTTTGTGCCAGGTGTTAAGTGTGTACTGTTGCCCGTCAAAATTCGCATTTGGACGTCCAACATGCAGACCGATCCGAGTCGTGCTCCTAACGAAGATGAGGAATGCGTTGGCAGCGTGGGCACCGGAGGGAACGGCCAGGGAGAACAGGGCGTGGTTGCTGGTGAGGTCTGTAAAGGACCTGAAAGCAGATGTATAATAGTTTTAAGTTCAGTATAGTGTTTTGTTTAGTCAGTTGATCTTTCAGTATATAATCATAACATTCAGAGTCTTATTCTGGATATCTCCACCAGGTGCCCCTGTGTGCCTACATACTAGCAAATCTCCAACACAGTTTGACCAATATGTTAAACGCATTTTAAAAAAATAGTTTCCATAGCAACACTGGAACGCCAAAAGCCACAAATACATTCCCTGGATACATTTCATCCTATATGGGCCATGTCCACTTCTGCCAGTTATAATTTCCACCATTTTGCATTTCCGCCATACTGTACATCTTTTTGCAGCCATTCCTACAGCTTTATTATTTTGTCTAAAACACACAAATGTGTACACATTACTGCATCTCTGGAGTCATGTTATGAATACTGTATATTCATCATTCAGATTGTCTTTATCATCATTCAGATTGTCTATATCCTTCTAATCTTTGCAGGAGGAAAAATCTAAACAGAGACCCAACCCAAACTTGAATCACACATTGATAGAATAACCCAATATTATGATATAACCCGAAAGCCATTGCATGTACACCCATATGGGATGACCCAAATTGTAAAACTCACTATGCCATAGATCATGAAAGCAACGTCCAATAGGCCCAATCCCAAATCAGTTACAGTTTCTGCAGAAGGCCGCTTTGCCGTTTCAGGTTTGTGTGATATAGGAACGCCATCCTTACATAAATGTAAACGTCTAAGCTCAACTATGAACTTGCCTCAGGCAAACAGTCACAGTTGTGAAGGAGGCTTGAGTCGTCATCGGCATCAATTTCACGCCATCTGTGTTGGTCCGCTTTGGGAAGGTGAACATTTTACCTGTAAGGTCTAAACAGAAAATGACAAATGAAAAGGTTTGCGTCTGAGAAAAAAAATAAATAGGCTGCTCCAAATTATGCCATGTGTGCCTTTACACTTTTGGCTCAATAGACATTATGCATAATAGCGACAGATTTGAATGCATATCTGTCAATGTTTTTAGTATTGCAGTATTTCAATAACCAGCTCATCTACAGTGATTTTGAGGTGGACTCCCTTCTCTTCCATTGAGGACATTTTTACTAGTATCAGGTCACTGATTGGTTCACAATGTAATAAAGTATTTGAGGCAGCCTGCGCACCGGATAGGACACTAGGAGCTATATTTGTCCATGCCTTACCCCCTTTTAATACTTCAAATAGCCAATCTACAGCGACATGTGAGCTTGTAGATCAGCCATCAGATATATGTAATAAAGTTTTTCAAAAAGGCAAGAGTTTAGGGATAAGGGGTAAGGCATGGACAAAAATATTTTCCTAGAATACACCATTGTTGTTGTACTTCAGGCATCATTGCAATATTATTGTACCTAAATGGACAAAACATAGCAAAACATCTACTGTATATGCTTTTCCAAAACCTACTTTCCATTCATTTTCTTTCATGGTGTGGTGAACTTTAAGCTGCATTCACTACTTACCAAGTGAGACCTGTTGCACAAGATTGTCCACAAGGACACAAGTGACAACAGGAAGTCTTGCTGTTGATATCGAGGTATCAACATGCAAGGTAGCCGCAAATTGCAACACTAGATCTTTTTTAATTGGATGAATCTAGGGTTGCAACACCTCCCATAGGCAGCCAATGCATCAAAACTGTTTTTTGCTATCTGACTGTATTAAACAACGTCAAACTCACCAATATTGGGGCTGTATGGAAAGCTTGGAGTATCCTCTTTCTATCTGCAAAGTGTTTGTTTCAGAAAAACCCAGCGTAGACATTTTAGTTATTAAGTTATATCTGTCAACAAATCCGAGAAGACATGTTTTTTGTTGAACTTCGGAAGCACTCGTCTTCTATAACGCCATGTCCCGCTGCCTCCTGCATTAGGCTACAGTATGTGACATTTAGAACCAGCTGGTACACAGGACCACTGAGTGCCTTCCCACAAGCGCTTCCAAACTCCAGCATTTGAAAAAATAATCACCTGAACTGAATTTCTTGATAGAAAGTAGCTCATAACATGTCTACGCTGGGTTTTTCTGAAACAAACACTTTGCAGATAGAAAGAGGATACTCCAAGCTTTCCATACAGCCCCAATATTGGTGAGTTTGACGTCGTTTAATACAATCAGATAGCAAGAAACTGTTTTGATGCATTGGCTGCCTATGGGAGGTATTGCAACCCTAGATTTATCTGATAAAAAAAAAATCTAGTGTTGCAATTTGCGGCAGGTATGGAAGGTATACATATCAACGAAGACTACTTGAAATGAGTTATTGGTGTATGTGTCAAATTCATTAATAGACACACTATGCATGCACGTAGCACGCAAAAAAAAAAAAAAA
The DNA here is from genome assembly GCF_963921795.1 of Nannobrachium achirus. Classification (NCBI taxonomy): domain Eukaryota; kingdom Metazoa; phylum Chordata; class Actinopteri; order Myctophiformes; family Myctophidae; genus Nannobrachium; species Nannobrachium achirus. The sequence goes on from NC_137811.1 coordinate 28,216,557, forward strand.
AAAAAAAAAAGCACTGTCTGTAACCAGGTGTGGTTATTTCAATAAAAGCAATAAAACCATTGTTGAAAAATGGAGCCTATTTGGTTGCTTTTGTACACCGTTTACAAATTGATAAATTAACCTGAGGATTCTAATGTTTTACTCAAGAAGAAACCCATTTTCACTCATGCAAAAGGAGAAATGTTTCAAGCTCACAAGTTACATTTATTAAAAAAAATAAAAGTCCAGCTCTTTAGTGAACAGAAAAACATTCTCAGGTTGGGATACTATTCAGGAGAAATAACTCATACAGGATAAAACATAACAGATACTGAAATTGGAAGTGATGACACAAAGAAATGGGCAGACCAATAGGAACTGGAGCTGATAAATGGGTAATCTCTCCTGATTGAAATTGGTAAACCACCTGAAGTTGTATTTTCTAGCTGGAGAGACCCTGGTTACTGAACAAACACTCTATGGCAACGATTACCAATCACTATATACACAGTAGAGCTTTGCCTTTAACCTAAAAACAAAAACATCTTATTCCACACTTAAGTAAATCAAATCTATCCATCAATTTGTTCCACTGTATGTCTATGTGCCTGTCTTCCTCTCTGTATGGCTTTGGGTCTAGAATGTTAACACTGCAACCAAAGAAAAATCGTATAATTAAGTGTTGTACCTTGTGTAGCATGAGTATCACATGCCGCCAACATCACAACCAGCAGGAGGAACTTCATCTGGCATGAAAGAACACAAACAGAAATACTGTTAAAAATGATTAAATGAGCTATGAATAGCAGACCACAAATTACTTCACTGTATTTGTCCTCATAGCCCGCTGTTGCTGCAGTGTAAAAGGTGTATTAATTATAACTCACAATAGCCTAACAAACTATTCTTCTCACATCTTGACCTTACTTTGTGCTGATCTGTGTGACTGTCAGGTTGTTGTGTGAGATTGTGGACTCATCGCCTCTCTTATATTTCCTCTGGGTGGAGACTGTGGATTGGCAGGTTCCTTTTTCCTTGTTCGTCTGGTTTCTTCCTTCAGATATACGTGAACACTTTTATCCTTTGCATTGAATATTAGTTACTCATTGTGAAATAGAGAAACCATGCTTTGTATGGACAATAAACACTTTTGTGAAATAGAGAAACAATGCTTTGTATGGACAATAAACACTTTGTTACCATTCAAACACCCCTGCCAAGTGGTATGTTCCAATTACCTTCCCCTACCTATAAAGGGAGCACTGGAATCGTGAGTGACTCTTTTAGGAGGATCAGACACATGATAGGAAGTGGCAAGTATGTGTTTGGTTAGCAATGGAACGCTTTGGACCTCTGTTAAATAAATAAATGTGTATGTTTTAAACCAACTATTGCCTGTGTCATTTGTAACCTGAATTAGGCTAAGCTTAATATATGTGGAATGAAAATGCAAACTAGGTCAAGATGTTAAATACAAACTCTCTTAATAAATACATGTAGCTAGCATACTAGCACTAAAATGTTTGGTGCTGACCATCGGGCTGTAACAAAAGCAAATGGTGATCTGTAATAAACTATAAAGTCATGATAATGATAATGCATAAAAAATAAATATGTAGGCCTAATCAAGAAAAACTAAACCTAATTGAACATATAGTGGGAATGGCAGTCTTTACCAGTCTCTGCTCGTTAAATGTTAATATTACTGAATCTATTACATTTATCCCTCTTCATCACACATCACAACTTAGTAATGGTTGTAATTAAACATTTCTTCAAGCATCTGCCAAACAAGTTACTTTTTGAAAGCATTACACTATATTGAGTTACACGAATACACGTTTAAAGCATCTTGCCCAACATGGTGCCCTCTCTAATTAATTGCCATCAAATGCCTCTTACAGTATACTGATGATCGCAATAATAATGCGAACCCTGCAGCCTCATCGCAGTATCTATAGCGCCAAAAATACGCTTTTAGACCAGAAACAAATCATGTCACCATCAGGTGACATGGTGGTATTGTTATCACTTGCTGGTCTCATTTATATTCAACTTGCCTTTTCCCTGGCTAAACCTCAACCCACAAAGCTAGTATATTTGTTTCGCTTCACATACAAGAGATTATATTTTCAAAGTGTAAGAAAAAAAAAGGTTTACTTGAATGGGGAAGATTCAAATAGTGAGACAGAAATACTTAGTGTGACTCGTGTCACGGCAACCACACTTGCAAATTAATTATGTCCTTGTTCCTTTTATGCGCGCATCAATATTAAGCCCATATGAGGGAATACCCATATATGGACATATTGTGTCAGTCTCATGATAACCAGTCTGGTTGCCGCGACGCAAGTCACACTTGTAAATTAATTCCGTCTTTGTCCCTTTTATGCCCATACAATATATGGAGATCGCTTCCCGCCCTTAGGACATATTTTGTTGAGAAATAAGTTTGAAAGCTTTCTTGTTGAATTTGTCAAAGAAATTATCATACTTGTCACAGTATATATTTACAGTTTAATGTCTAAGTGTGCGTGCGTGCATGCGTTTATAGTGAAATGAATAATGTTTTTTCTCACTTTTAGAGCTTAATGTAATTCCTAACACTAGATGTCAAAAGTGAGAATTGTGTGTGCATTTTACTATCAAAAGTACAGCCCTAATTTATCCTATCAAACAAAAACCTAATGCATGATGACGTACGTCGATTTTACTTAATACATGAGGTGCCAGTGTCAATCCCGCAAGCCACCGTTCACTGTGCTGGTTTTGTGGCTCCCCCTTCCCCCGCCTCCCCTTCTAGCAGCAGTGGCCCTCAGATTTTGTGATACCCCCACCCGAGTTAGAACCAAGCGCAACCATGTTTTTTCTCATCTTCATGGTCTCCCATTAATGAAATGGATTGTTGCGAAATTATATTTTGGTCTGAAATTAGTTTTGTTGGCTATTCTTTACACCTACCCCAATCTCTGAAAAAGGCAAATCCGAATATAGGCGGTATTGCGTCATAAGGAAAAGTGCTTAGAAAATGAATTTCGTTCCCACGTCTGGGCACTACTCATTCAATGCATTTTTGCATAGACAATACCCCTGTGGACTTTGGGTTAAAAGTTCTCCGCACGAAACCTGCACGACTTTTGTCACCAGCCAGAATTGTATATAAAAGTGAATAACAAAAAAACGAAAATCTTGTGCTGCTGTTTTTGCTTGAAAAATGTACTATATTGATTTTGGCAACACACAATCTTTCTCAAATGTCATAAATACATCTACTTAACATCTGAAACAAGTATTGGTGCCTTTGTATTCTCATAAGTGAATTTAGATCGTGAAATATAGCAAATCTGTTGAAGAAAACGCCTCAATGTACAGTATGTGATTGGCACCCAGCAAAATGAAACATACACATAGTAAATTTAGCTAAAAGCTTATGTCTCATACATAACACATCTCATAGCCAACTGTGTAATGAAAGGTACCTTGGCCAGAAATGGATGAAAATCAATCAAACTGCTATCACACCCCCCTAAATTGGAAAAAATCCCAAAATGGACAAGACTATAATAAATGCACAAAAGTCATGTCAGGTATAAAATATGTATTAAGTACCACAGAGTGTCCCAACATCTGTCATTTGTAGGCTACATCAAGACACCCCCCAATTAGTCTCGCGAGGCCAGACTGTTGCCTCCGCGATTTGGGCAAATGCTCCCGGCATACAGTCTGGCAAACGGAAATAGAAACAATGAGTGCGAGATAAAGCGGATGTGACGCTACCGCTCCCTTGGTGCAGTAGCAATAACATGTCCTACTGGAAGCGTTATGTCTCCTTTCAATATTTCTGGGGGTGTTATTTTGTCTTTCTCTGGTGTTACCTCCATGATGTTTTCAAACATTTTCTTAAACTATACACCCATAACAAGAATAGGCCGCTCGAATGACTTTGTCTGAGCTATTGTGTTTCTGTTATGTTTCCAATGGGACTACCAGGGGACTACAGTTCAGTGCAGCACTGGCTACTTACGATACTCGCCATTTGGGAGCTGCCGTTCCAGACTCCATATAGCATTCGGAGATTGTGGAATAGTTATCTGGCTACGCGAGTCTACCCCCCAACCAAAACAAAAACGCATACAAATGTTGGCAGCATAAGTAAACGTAAGGCTGTGCTATGACAAAATACAGCAAATGTTAAGCTTTTTCCTCCCACATGTATGTATTGCATAAGCAAATCTTGAAATAAAATTTTACATGCTGACTTGGAGTGTATATTACTCATCCCTATCACGTTCATCCAGGGGTCATCAATATGTCTGTACTACGGACACAATGTGTCAGTGGCTGATTTTATATGTTATAATGTTATTGTTTTTGATCATTAGATCCAATTACTGAATTCGAAGTCGACAGGTTTTCTTCAGAATATCTATGACATTGTGACATTTTGGCATAGGAGTCCAACCAGTACTAGTACGCCCTTAACTCTGAGATTGTACAAATGGAACCAAATGGTTCTCAGAGTTACACACGTTATGGTAATTCAGGGCTTGCTCTACTATGTGTTTCTAGTATATATTATTGACCACTCATTTAGTATGTCTGTGGCAAAAAAGATATTTCAACATAAATCTCCATCAAAAGCCAGCATGGTGATGAATGACCCTTGCTTAATCAGAGTCATTATCCCATAAAGCTTGTTTCTTTTGAAACATTCTCACAGTTCTGGCACTCTGTTTCCGACCTGTTCTGGCACAGACATACTGTACAGGTTTGCTTGTCTTCAACTATAGTGAACAACATGAAAAACACTTGACTGTGGAATCAGCACACTGTCCTGTAGTGAGCAAGGATGATGTGTTCACTGTAGATGGGTTAGTGTCCACTGCTGACATGGTGTGGGTTGGAGGGGTGGAGGTGGAGGGGTGGAGGTGGAGCATAGACTTGAGCTCTGCAGAGACAGGGCTGAGTGTAATGCCATCCAGACTGCTTCCTTGGCATCAGCATTATATGTCTGTTCCAGTAGCATGTCAAAAGAAACACTACTGTTGTGGCTGCCATCTGCTCGTCAGCCAACAAATACACCTGCCATCAGTGCTTCATGTACCTCTGAAGCTGTTTCCGGTAATTTCTTCATCTAAGGCAAATACAAAGGTAAAGATTGCTGCCCGTACTTGTAGTGGCCTACTAAAGCGAGGTAGGGTAGCATTCTTGCTGATTCACAGAGATGTCCCGTCCAGTCACCTTTCCGCTCGTAGTACATAAACCTTTGGAGAATATCTGACATCTCCAGGAAGTTTGCCCAGAGGACTGCAGTTGGTTGCCCATTGAATGATTCCTGAAAAGCAGCAGCTGATCTCCTAGGACTGCCATCTCTGGATTCCTCGTCATTTCTAACTTCTGCCAGTTATCTCTTTTTCAAACAGGACTTTGAGGGCATGTAAAGTTTGGTAGTATTATGTCTTTTCAACAAACATCTTCTTGACAGTTCATCTGCCCCTGCATCCCTGATAATCTTGCAAACAGCCGTCATGTTCAGTTGTGAGCTTGGTGGAAGCCTCCCAGCAACAGGACTACATTGCCAAACTCATCTTGGTGCTGTCTGATCTCCAGTGATAATGGTGTACTTATGTAGTGAAGAGTCGTTTCATCTCTTTTCTGAGGACAGAAGGATCAGTTGGCGATGCTGGGATGAGTGGAAGGTAGCCAATAATGCTAGCCTGTGGGTGAAAGTTTACACAGAATGCTGAAAAGCCAGGTACACCAGCTTCTGCATCTGGAGGAGCATTCAGCAACTGTGATGTTGGAAGCTATTCTACCTACAGTAGGTGCCACACAAGTAAAAGGTCTTCAGCCAAGCCATCTGATGGAGTCTCTAGAATCTCCAACTTCCCAGTGCTCAGGTGACCTGGACTTCTGTCTGTCTTTGCTTGCTGACAAGAAACACTTGGGAGTAGGTGGTTCAGCAATGATGAATTAACATTTTCATCTTTAAGATACATTTAGCTGTATGAACCTTTTCTCTGATTTTTCTCCGCAATCATCCCCACAACTCTTGATAGAGGTAAAACTGACCAAATGTGTTCATATTGCTTTTGTCATAACAGCCAGCTGTCACTGTAAAAGTCATAGTAAAGCTCTCGGGTGGCGGGTGGCGTCCATCTTGGATATATGTAAATTCAGATCCAGACACACCCAATCATGAAGATAAGTATTCCATTGAGTTGCTCTTGCTGTGAAATCCAAATAGACACCAAGTTTACTTGTCATTATAACAAAATTACAGTCACTGACAATCACTTACATAGAAGTGTTTCCTTCAACAAATGTGCTATATTACATGATCTAAATTTGCATATGAGTATACTAAGGCACCAATACTTGTTTCAGATGTTAGGTAGATGTATTTATGACATTTTGATTTTGTGTTGCCAAAATCAATATATCAAATTTTACAAGCAAAATTGTTATTCCCATTAAATACATTTCTGGCTGGTGACAAAGATTGTGCAAGTGACACGCGGATAACTTTTTGTTTCTTACTTACTATCAATAGATCTTTCTAATGAAGCAAAGTTTATGTAGTGCCCATGGGGCGGGAACGAAACCGAACGATACCAGCCACGCAATACAGCCTAATAGGGAAAAGGAAGCAAAAAAAGCCCAAAACTTGAGAATGATCACTCCTATCTTCATCAAATTTGCTAAGGTGTGAACCAGAATGCAATTTACCTAAAGAAATACTGAAATATTGTCTTTTAAACATACCTTTAGTTTAGGTGGAAATTGTATTTTTTGTGGTGAGGACTCATTTTCTTTCTCTCATTTACAAGAAAAATTAGATCTTAATCTAATATGTTAAATTAGATGTTACTGCATTGCCAGGATGCTATTAAACAATATCCAGTGGTTGTGTGGAGATATCAAGTACAGTTTTGTTTCAAATAAGATTTCTTTAGACATATCCCTCCCCTGAAAAAGACAAATTAGTTCATTCTGAATGGGAGTTACAGTTAATGATGGTAATTTTTGGGGAGGGGGTCCAGGTGTCTATACTGTACCACATAACCAAACTATAACCTAATAACTGTGGTTTATCTAAAATTGCCATAATGTATGCTAAAACAAACCATTTAAATCTGTATCTCCTAGCTAAATCCAAATTTTAGCTTGTCTAGCTTTAGTTTGTTCCATATACTGTTAGAAGATATGAGCATGAAAAGTATGTACAGTACAGTTTGGGTTACGTGCTGTGCACACGCACACTCGCACAGTATATCTGGGATAGAAAGTAACTTTGTACTTTATAGACTACCTGCTACTTTTCCAAAATGCACGCACACGTGTGCATCTCATTGTCGTATTGTTAACAGCTTTAGCACACAAAAAAGTGCTACTAAACAGCTTAAATGTGGGACTTCCCTAGACCTAGTCTAGTGCACCCATCCACACCTCTGTTCCACCTAACCCTATCCCAGGATGCTGTTCCAACCCACCCCTCCATCTTGTGCAGATCCACAGCATGTCTCCTACACTTTGAGGCCGTTCAACACCACTCTACCCCTCATTATCACTGGAGAGATTTGACAGACTGGTCTCCCAATGACACGTTAACACATAGACTGGGTGAGTCGAGGGTCGAACCAACAACCTTACGATCTACCCATTTCCCATTCAGCTATTGCTGACCTTAACAGGATCAGCATTAACAAGGCAGGGTCCAGAGACAACAGCAACCCTGGGGGTGCTCAAGGTGTTCACTAGGAGGTTGGCAGCAGAGATTGAGTAAGGTTCCCCAACTCTGACCTCCTGCATTGTCCTGGTGTTCAAGAAGGGACACCCCAGTGCTCTGTGACTACAAACTAAATTGACTACAAGTTGTTCCTGCAGCTCATGTGGCTCCCTTGACCACTGCAGTTCGCATACTAGGAACACATTGGTGTGGGAGATATCATTATCAACCTGCTCCACAGAACCTACACACTGCGTAACACTGTGAGAATCGTGTTCTTTGACTCCATCTGGATCTTCAATACCATACATCCACAGCAGCTGGCCCTGAAGCTGTCAGTGATGCAAGTGGATCTAGCTTTGGTTGCAGACTGTATCACCAACTCTAGTGCTCCCCAAGGAACCATGTTGTCATCCTTCCTGTTCCCCCTCGCAACTTCATGGATCACAATACAGAAGATTATAGAGCCCTGTTGGTGAACTTGTGTCTCACACACACACACACACACACACACACACACACACACACACACACACACACACACACACACACACACACACACACACACACACACACACACACACACACACACACACACACACACACACACACACACTCCAAGGGGAGGAGTTGGTGGTGGTGGAAAACCTACTGTATTACTGTAACACAAGCAATGCAACTGAATAAGCTGGTGAGGGACGCTTCCAAAGCTTGAGTTAAACAGGACAGTATGGAGGTGGTCACAGAGGGGAGGATGCTGGCTATCCTGATGAACTCCTCTCACCTGTTCTATGATGTGCTTGTGGGGATGAGGACCACGGTCAGACACAATATCATTCGGTCAGCCATTTGTGACAGAAGACATCAGGGTCTACAACCATGTCTGACACCCATAGGTTCTATTCTGATCTTTGGGATAACTGACTTCTGCTAGACTCTGACACACTTGCACACAGACTACTACAGAGTAGACACAGATCCAACCATGCCCTCATTAGTGTTGAGCAATCTGGTGTTGAGAGAGCATGTGACAAATACAAACACAAAAGAAGAATACTACCCCAAATTCACACAAACAAAAACAAAGATTCAGTTTGACTCTATCTAGGAAATCCCCTACTTATTAGGTGAGAAAAACGAATGTTCAAGGTTGGCCTGCAAAATATGTAGCCACCTGCCACAAAATGAGGAACAATGGTTGAACTGTATAAGTGTTGAACACAATGAATAGACTAATGTCATCATTTTATTATATATATTGTCTTGTTTGTATTGATTCTGAATATGTATTATTTATATTATTATTTTGTATCATACTGTATGTAATGCTTTGGCAATGTAAGAATGCGTGTCATGCCAATAAAGCATATTTGAATTAAACTGAACATGCAAAGAGCAAGGTTTTTGAAAAAAAAAAAAAAACCTTCCATTGACAATGCATTAGTACGGCGCCCCCAGTGGCCATTCTCAGGCGATACAGAGAAGATGTTTCACGCAGCTGTGTGAGTCCAGCCTGAGACCTTTGTCCACCGGGACTAAAGCTCCATAAGAATTCACCGAGTCACACAAGGCTTGTTCGTCCCACACATGAAGCATAATCATGGCATGAACAGCAGACAATCATGGCATAAACACTTAAACAGTCAGGTTGAGCCAAGTTGAGTGACGGATAGCAGTAGAGTGACATAATGTGAAAGTGTACATACTGTAAATGGCCCTTTTGGTTACTTGGTGTAAAGACACAAAATAAACAGTTTATAGTTTACATCGGTTTTAATTGGACAGTCAAAACAGAGCCACAGTTCAGATAGTCGGCATTGAGAAGATCATACTGTACTTTTACACATTCAGAGAACACGAGACCATCTTCCACTCATTGGGTCGAATAGTTGATTCATTAAGCACAGCCTTTTTGATTCTCTTCCAGCACCACATTATTTCCTACAATCCCAAACTCCAGAGCCCTCCAGTTGATCACATTCCCTGGGGTGAAGTTGAGATCGTCCGTGTACCGCTGGATCTCACAGGGCGAGAGGACATAGTTCCACATGTGGACCTCAGTCATCATCCCAGCAAAGGACTGAGAAGCAGCAAACCCACCACCCACACGGTCTTGGTCCTGCAAGCATGGAAGAGAATCAATATTAGAGGGAGCATTAATATTGTTTCATGTACCCAAAATAGATGTTATATAGCCTAGTTTTATTTGTAAAGACCACCTGAAGGCAGGTAAAACCTAGTGTTGGAAACTAATAGTAAATTAGTAAATTCTACAGCAACTTGAGCAGCCAAATGAAAACAGGAACAATATTGATTTAGAGAAAATAACTTGAGGCAATAACTCAAACATTGTGAATATACAATGTTCATTCAAAAATGTATGTATATTTTTTTAAGTTATTAGTTACCTATGTATCCTTTATTGTATCACAGCTAGGATATGAAATAAAATATGTATTGATGCAAGATGTACTTTTGCAGCTGTACAACACTACCTGTCCCAGTATGATGCTTGGGGTTCCGTTGATGCCTGTAAATTAGTAAATTCTACAGCAATATGAGCAGCCAAATGAAAACAGGAACAATATTGATTTAGAGAAAATAACTTGAGGCAATAACTCAAACATTGTGAATATACAATGTTCATTCAAAAATGTATGTATATTTTTTTAAGTTATTAGTTACCTATGTATCCTTTATTGTATCACAGCTAGGATATGAAATAAAATATGTATTGATGCAAGATGTACTTTTGCAGCTGTACAACACTACCTGTCCCAGTATGACGCTTGGGGTTCCGTTGATGCCTGTAGACCCGATTAATTTCCTGGAAGAGGGTTTTCCGTCCACCCACACTTGTCCCAGTTTAGTTGTGTTATCCCAGGTGGCGCACACTTTGTGCCAGGTGTTAAGTGTGTACTGTTGCCCGTCAAAATTCGCATTTGGACGTCCAACATGCAGACCGATCCGAGTCGTGCTCCTAACGAAGATGAGGAATGCGTTGGCAGCGTGGGCACCGGAGGGAACGGCCAGGGAGAACAGGGCGTGGTTGCTGGTGAGGTCTGTAAAGGACCTGAAAGCAGATGTATAATAGTTTTAAGTTCAGTATAGTGTTTTGTTTAGTCAGTTGATCTTTCAGTATATAATCATAACATTCAGAGTCTTATTCTGGATATCTCCACCAGGTGCCCCTGTGTGCCTACATACTAGCAAATCTCCAACACAGTTTGACCAATATGTTAAACGCATTTAAAAAAAATAGTTTCCATAGCAACACTGGAACGCCAAAAGCCACAAATACATTCCCTGGATACATTTCATCCTATATGGGCCATGTCCACTTCTGCCAGTTATAATTTCCACCATTTTGCATTTCCGCCATACTGTACATCTTTTTGCAGCCATTCCTACAGCTTTATTATTTTGTCTAAAACACACAAATGTGTACACATTACTGCATCTCTGGAGTCATGTTATGAATACTGTATATTCATCATTCAGATTGTCTTTATCATCATTCAGATTGTCTATATCCTTCTAATCTTTGCAGGAGGAAAAATCTAAACAGAGACCCAACCCAAACTTGAATCACACATTGATAGAATAACCCAATATTATGATATAACCCGAAAGCCATTGCATGTACACCCATATGGGATGACCCAAATTGTAAAACTCACTATGCCATAGATCATGAAAGCAACGTCCAATAGGCCCAATCCCAAATCAGTTACAGTTTCTGCAGAAGGCCGCTTTGCCGTTTCAGGTTTGTGTGATATAGGAACGCCATCCTTACATAAATGTAAACGTCTAAGCTCAACTATGAACTTGCCTCAGGCAAACAGTCACAGTTGTGAAGGAGGCTTGAGTCGTCATCGGCATCAATTTCACGCCATCTGTGTTGGTCCGCTTTGGGAAGGTGAACATTTTACCTGTAAGGTCTAAACAGAAAATGACAAATGAAAAGGTTTGCGTCTGAGAAAAAAAATAAATAGGCTGCTCCAAATTATGCCATGTGTGCCTTTACACTTTTGGCTCAATAGACATTATGCATAATAGCGACAGATTTGAATGCATATCTGTCAATGTTTTTAGTATTGCAGTATTTCAATAACCAGCTCATCTACAGTGATTTTGAGGTGGACTCCCTTCTCTTCCATTGAGGACATTTTTACTAGTATCAGGTCACTGATTGGTTCACAATGTAATAAAGTATTTGAGGCAGCCTGCGCACCGGATAGGACACTAGGAGCTATATTTGTCCATGCCTTACCCCCTTTTAATACTTCAAATAGCCAATCTACAGCGACATGTGAGCTTGTAGATCAGCCATCAGATATATGTAATAAAGTTTTTCAAAAAGGCAAGAGTTTAGGGATAAGGGGTAAGGCATGGACAAAAATATTTTCCTAGAATACACCATTGTTGTTGTACTTCAGGCATCATTGCAATATTATTGTACCTAAATGGACAAAACATAGCAAAACATCTACTGTATATGCTTTTCCAAAACCTACTTTCCATTCATTTTCTTTCATGGTGTGGTGAACTTTAAGCTGCATTCACTACTTACCAAGTGAGACCTGTTGCACAAGATTGTCCACAAGGACACAAGTGACAACAGGAAGTCTTGCTGTTGATATCGAGGTATCAACATGCAAGGTAGCCGCAAATTGCAACACTAGATCTTTTTTAATTGGATGAATCTAGGGTTGCAACACCTCCCATAGGCAGCCAATGCATCAAAACTGTTTTTTGCTATCTGACTGTATTAAACAACGTCAAACTCACCAATATTGGGGCTGTATGGAAAGCTTGGAGTATCCTCTTTCTATCTGCAAAGTGTTTGTTTCAGAAAAACCCAGCGTAGACATTTTAGTTATTAAGTTATATCTGTCAACAAATCCGAGAAGACATGTTTTTTGTTGAACTTCGGAAGCACTCGTCTTCTATAACGCCATGTCCCGCTGCCTCCTGCATTAGGCTACAGTATGTGACATTTAGAACCAGCTGGTACACAGGACCACTGAGTGCCTTCCCACAAGCGCTTCCAAACTCCAGCATTTGAAAAAATAATCACCTGAACTGAATTTCTTGATAGAAAGTAGCTCATAACATGTCTACGCTGGGTTTTTCTGAAACAAACACTTTGCAGATAGAAAGAGGATACTCCAAGCTTTCCATACAGCCCCAATATTGGTGAGTTTGACGTCGTTTAATACAATCAGATAGCAAGAAACTGTTTTGATGCATTGGCTGCCTATGGGAGGTATTGCAACCCTAGATTTATCTGATAAAAAAAAAATCTAGTGTTGCAATTTGCGGCAGGTATGGAAGGTATACATATCAACGAAGACTACTTGAAATGAGTTATTGGTGTATGTGTCAAATTCATTAATAGACACACTATGCATGCACGTAGCACGCAAAAAAAAAAAAAAAAAAAAAAAAAGCACTGTCTGTAACCAGGTGTGGTTATTTCAATAAAAGCAATAAAACCATTGTTGAAAAATGGAGCCTATTTGGTTGCTTTTGTACACCGTTTACAAATTGATAAATTAACCTGAGGATTCTAATGTTTTACTCAAGAAGAAACCCATTTTCACTCATGCAAAAGGAGAAATGTTTCAAGCTCACAAGTTACATTTATTAAAAAAATAAAAGTCCAGCTCTTTAGTGAACAGAAAAACATTCTCAGGTTGGGATACTATTCAGGAGAAATAACTCATACAGGATAAAACATAACAGATACTGAAATTGGAAGTGATGACACAAAGAAATGGGCAGACCAATAGGAACTGGAGCTGATAAATGGGTAATCTCTCCTGATTGAAATTGGTAAACCACCTGAAGTTGTATTTTCTAGCTGGAGAGACCCTGGTTACTGAACAAACACTCTATGGCAACGATTACCAATCACTATATACACAGTAGAGCTTTGCCTTTAACCTAAAAACAAAAACATCTTATTCCACACTTAAGTAAATCAAATCTATCCATCAATTTGTTCCACTGTATGTCTATGTGCCTGTCTTCCTCTCTGTATGGCTTTGGGTCTAGAATGTTAACACTGCAACCAAAGAAAAATCGTATAATTAAGTGTTGTACCTTGTGTAGCATGAGTATCACATGCCGCCAACATCACAACCAGCAGGAGGAACTTCATCTGGCATGAAAGAACACAAACAGAAATACTGTTAAAAATGATTAAATGAGCTATGAATAGCAGACCACAAATTACTTCACTGTATTTGTCCTCATAGCCCGCTGTTGCTGCAGTGTAAAAGGTGTATTAATTATAACTCACAATAGCCTAACAAACTATTCTTCTCACATCTTGACCTTACTTTGTGCTGATCTGTGTGACTGTCAGGTTGTTGTGTGAGATTGTGGACTCATCGCCTCTCTTATATTTCCTCTGGGTGGAGACTGTGGATTGGCAGGTTCCTTTTTCCTTGTTCGTCTGGTTTCTTCCTTCAGATATACGTGAACACTTTTATCCTTTGCATTGAATATTAGTTACTCATTGTGAAATAGAGAAACCATGCTTTGTATGGACAATAAACACTTTTGTGAAATAGAGAAACAATGCTTTGTATGGACAATAAACACTTTGTTACCATTCAAACACCCCTGCCAAGTGGTATGTTCCAATTACCTTCCCCTACCTATAAAGGGAGCACTGGAATCGTGAGTGACTCTTTTAGGAGGATCAGACACATGATAGGAAGTGGCAAGTATGTGTTTGGTTAGCAATGGAACGCTTTGGACCTCTGTTAAATAAATAAATGTGTATGTTTTAAACCAACTATTGCCTGTGTCATTTGTAACCTGAATTAGGCTAAGCTTAATATATGTGGAATGAAAATGCAAACTAGGTCAAGATGTTAAATACAAACTCTCTTAATAAATACATGTAGCTAGCATACTAGCACTAAAATGTTTGGTGCTGACCATCGGGCTGTAACAAAAGCAAATGGTGATCTGTAATAAACTATAAAGTCATGATAATGATAATGCATAAAAAATAAATATGTAGGCCTAATCAAGAAAAACTAAACCTAATTGAACATATAGTGGGAATGGCAGTCTTTACCAGTCTCTGCTCGTTAAATGTTAATATTACTGAATCTATTACATTTATCCCTCTTCATCACACATCACAACTTAGTAATGGTTGTAATTAAACATTTCTTCAAGCATCTGCCAAACAAGTTACTTTTTGAAAGCATTACACTATATTGAGTTACACGAATACACGTTTAAAGCATCTTGCCCAACATGGTGCCCTCTCTAATTAATTGCCATCAAATGCCTCTTACAGTATACTGATGATCGCAATAATAATGCGAACCCTGCAGCCTCATCGCAGTATCTATAGCGCCAAAAATACGCTTTTAGACCAGAAACAAATCATGTCACCATCAGGTGACATGGTGGTATTGTTATCACTTGCTGGTCTCATTTATATTCAACTTGCCTTTTCCCTGGCTAAACCTCAACCCACAAAGCTAGTATATTTGTTTCGCTTCACATACAAGAGATTATATTTTCAAAGTGTAAGAAAAAAAAGGTTTACTTGAATGGGGAAGATTCAAATAGTGAGACAGAAATACTTAGTGTGACTCGTGTCACGGCAACCACACTTGCAAATTAATTATGTCCTTGTTCCTTTTATGCGCACATCAATATTAAGCCCATATGAGGGAATACCCATATATGGACATATTGTGTCAGTCTCATGATAACCAGTCTGGTTGCCGCGACGCAAGTCACACTTGTAAATTAATTCCGTCTTTGTCCCTTTTATGCCCATACAATATATGGAGATCGCTTCCCGCCCTTAGGACATATTTTGTTGAGAAATAAGTTTGAAAGCTTTCTTGTTGAATTTGTCAAAGAAATTATCATACTTGTCACAGTATATATTTACAGTTTAATGTCTAAGTGTGCGTGCGTGCATGCGTTTATAGTGAAATGAATAATGTTTTTTCTCACTTTTAGAGCTTAATGTAATTCCTAACACTAGATGTCAAAAGTGAGAATTGTGTGTGCATTTTACTATCAAAAGTACAGCCCTAATTTATCCTATCAAACAAAAACCTAATGCATGATGACGTACGTCGATTTTACTTAATACATGAGGTGCCAGTGTCAATCCCGCAAGCCACCGTTCACTGTGCTGGTTTTGTGGCTCCCCCTTCCCCCGCCTCCCCTTCTAGCAGCAGTGGCCCTCAGATTTTGTGATACCCCCACCCGAGTTAGAACCAAGCGCAACCATGTTTTTTCTCATCTTCATGGTCTCCCATTAATGAAATGGATTGTTGCGAAATTATATTTTGGTCTGAAATTAGTTTTGTTGGCTATTCTTTACACCTACCCCAATCTCTGAAAAAGGCAAATCCGAATATAGGCGGTATTGCGTCATAAGGAAAAGTGCTTAGAAAATGAATTTCGTTCCCACGTCTGGGCACTACTCATTCAATGCATTTTTGCATAGACAATACCCCTGTGGACTTTGGGTTAAAAGTTCTCCGCACGAAACCTGCACGACTTTTGTCACCAGCCAGAATTGTATATAAAAGTGAATAACAAAAAAACGAAAATCTTGTGCTGCTGTTTTTGCTTGAAAAATGTACTATATTGATTTTGGCAACACACAATCTTTCTCAAATGTCATAAATACATCTACTTAACATCTGAAACAAGTATTGGTGCCTTTGTATTCTCATAAGTGAATTTAGATCGTGAAATATAGCAAATCTGTTGAAGAAAACGCCTCAATGTACAGTATGTGATTGGCACCCAGCAAAATGAAACATACACATAGTAAATTTAGCTAAAAGCTTATGTCTCATACATAACACATCTCATAGCCAACTGTGTAATGAAAGGTACCTTGGCCAGAAATGGATGAAAATCAATCAAACTGCTATCACACCCCCCTAAATTGGAAAAAATCCCAAAATGGACAAGACTATAATAAATGCACAAAAGTCATGTCAGGTATAAAATATGTATTAAGTACCACAGAGTGTCCCAACATCTGTCATTTGTAGGCTACATCAAGACACCCCCCAATTAGTCTCGCGAGGCCAGACTGTTGCCTCCGCGATTTGGGCAAATGCTCCCGGCATACAGTCTGGCAAACGGAAATAGAAACAATGAGTGCGAGATAAAGCGGATGTGACGCTACCGCTCCCTTGGTGCAGTAGCAATAACATGTCCTACTGGAAGCGTTATGTCTCCTTTCAATATTTCTGGGGGTGTTATTTTGTCTTTCTCTGGTGTTACCTCCATGATGTTTTCAAACATTTTCTTAAACTATACACCCATAACAAGAATAGGCCGCTCGAATGACTTTGTCTGAGCTATTGTGTTTCTGTTATGTTTCCAATGGGACTACCAGGGGACTACAGTTCAGTGCAGCACTGGCTACTTACGATACTCGCCATTTGGGAGCTGCCGTTCCAGACTCCATATAGCATTCGGAGATTGTGGAATAGTTATCTGGCTACGCGAGTCTACCCCCCAACCAAAACAAAAACGCATACAAATGTTGGCAGCATAAGTAAACGTAAGGCTGTGCTATGACAAAATACAGCAAATGTTAAGCTTTTTCCTCCCACATGTATGTATTGCATAAGCAAATCTTGAAATAAAATTTTACATGCTGACTTGGAGTGTATATTACTCATCCCTATCACGTTCATCCAGGGGTCATCAATATGTCTGTACTACGGACACAATGTGTCAGTGGCTGATTTTATATGTTATAATGTTATTGTTTTTGATCATTAGATCCAATTACTGAATTCGAAGTCGACAGGTTTTCTTCAGAATATCTATGACATTGTGACATTTTGGCATAGGAGTCCAACCAGTACTAGTACGCCCTTAACTCTGAGATTGTACAAATGGAACCAAATGGTTCTCAGAGTTACACACGTTATGGTAATTCAGGGCTTGCTCTACTATGTGTTTCTAGTATATATTATTGACCACTCATTTAGTATGTCTGTGGCAAAAAAGATATTTCAACATAAATCTCCATCAAAAGCCAGCATGGTGATGAATGACCCTTGCTTAATCAGAGTCATTATCCCATAAAGCTTGTTTCTTTTGAAACATTCTCACAGTTCTGGCACTCTGTTTCCGACCTGTTCTGGCACAGACATACTGTACAGGTTTGCTTGTCTTCAACTATAGTGAACAACATGAAAAACACTTGACTGTGGAATCAGCACACTGTCCTGTAGTGAGCAAGGATGATGTGTTCACTGTAGATGGGTTAGTGTCCACTGCTGACATGGTGTGGGTTGGAGGGGTGGAGGTGGAGGGGTGGAGGTGGAGCATAGACTTGAGCTCTGCAGAGACAGGGCTGAGTGTAATGCCATCCAGACTGCTTCCTTGGCATCAGCATTATATGTCTGTTCCAGTAGCATGTCAAAAGAAACACTACTGTTGTGGCTGCCATCTGCTCGTCAGCCAACAAATACACCTGCCATCAGTGCTTCATGTACCTCTGAAGCTGTTTCCGGTAATTTCTTCATCTAAGGCAAATACAAAGGTAAAGATTGCTGCCCGTACTTGTAGTGGCCTACTAAAGCGAGGTAGGGTAGCATTCTTGCTGATTCACAGAGATGTCCCGTCCAGTCACCTTTCCGCTCGTAGTACATAAACCTTTGGAGAATATCTGACATCTCCAGGAAGTTTGCCCAGAGGACTGCAGTTGGTTGCCCATTGAATGATTCCTGAAAAGCAGCAGCTGATCTCCTAGGACTGCCATCTCTGGATTCCTCGTCATTTCTAACTTCTGCCAGTTATCTCTTTTTCAAACAGGACTTTGAGGGCATGTAAAGTTTGGTAGTATTATGTCTTTTCAACAAACATCTTCTTGACAGTTCATCTGCCCCTGCATCCCTGATAATCTTGCAAACAGCCGTCATGTTCAGTTGTGAGCTTGGTGGAAGCCTCCCAGCAACAGGACTACATTGCCAAACTCATCTTGGTGCTGTCTGATCTCCAGTGATAATGGTGTACTTATGTAGTGAAGAGTCGTTTCATCTCTTTTCTGAGGACAGAAGGATCAGTTGGCGATGCTGGGATGAGTGGAAGGTAGCCAATAATGCTAGCCTGTGGGTGAAAGTTTACACAGAATGCTGAAAAGCCAGGTACACCAGCTTCTGCATCTGGAGGAGCATTCAGCAACTGTGATGTTGGAAGCTATTCTACCTACAGTAGGTGCCACACAAGTAAAAGGTCTTCAGCCAAGCCATCTGATGGAGTCTCTAGAATCTCCAACTTCCCAGTGCTCAGGTGACCTGGACTTCTGTCTGTCTTTGCTTGCTGACAAGAAACACTTGGGAGTAGGTGGTTCAGCAATGATGAATTAACATTTTCATCTTTAAGATACATTTAGCTGTATGAACCTTTTCTCTGATTTTTCTCCGCAATCATCCCCACAACTCTTGATAGAGGTAAAACTGACCAAATGTGTTCATATTGCTTTTGTCATAACAGCCAGCTGTCACTGTAAAAGTCATAGTAAAGCTCTCGGGTGGCGGGTGGCGTCCATCTTGGATATATGTAAATTCAGATCCAGACACACCCAATCATGAAGATAAGTATTCCATTGAGTTGCTCTTGCTGTGAAATCCAAATAGACACCAAGTTTACTTGTCATTATAACAAAATTACAGTCACTGACAATCACTTACATAGAAGTGTTTCCTTCAACAAATGTGCTATATTACATGATCTAAATTTGCATATGAGTATACTAAGGCACCAATACTTGTTTCAGATGTTAGGTAGATGTATTTATGACATTTTGATTTTGTGTTGCCAAAATCAATATATCAAATTTTACAAGCAAAATTGTTATTCCCATTAAATACATTTCTGGCTGGTGACAAAGATTGTGCAAGTGACACGCGGATAACTTTTTTTTTCTTACTTACTATCAATAGATCTTTCTAATGAAGCAAAGTTTATGTAGTGCCCATGGGGCGGGAACGAAACCGAACGATACCAGCCACGCAATACAGCCTAATAGGGAAAAGGAAGCAAAAAAAGCCCAAAACTTGAGAATGATCACTCCTATCTTCATCAAATTTGCTAAGGTGTGAACCAGAATGCAATTTACCTAAAGAAATACTGAAATATTGTCTTTTAAACATACCTTTAGTTTAGGTGGAAATTGTATTTTTTGTGGTGAGGACTCATTTTCTTTCTCTCATTTACAAGAAAAATTAGATCTTAATCTAATATGTTAAATTAGATGTTACTGCATTGCCAGGATGCTATTAAACAATATCCAGTGGTTGTGTGGAGATATCAAGTACAGTTTTGTTTCAAATAAGATTTCTTTAGACATATCCCTCCCCTGAAAAAGACAAATTAGTTCATTCTGAATGGGAGTTACAGTTAATGATGGTAATTTTTGGGGAGGGGGTCCAGGTGTCTATACTGTACCACATAACCAAACTATAACCTAATAACTGTGGTTTATCTAAAATTGCCATAATGTATGCTAAAACAAACCATTTAAATCTGTATCTCCTAGCTAAATCCAAATTTTAGCTTGTCTAGCTTTAGTTTGTTCCATATACTGTTAGAAGATATGAGCATGAAAAGTATGTACAGTACAGTTTGGGTTACGTGCTGTGCACACGCACACTCGCACAGTATATCTGGGATAGAAAGTAACTTTGTACTTTATAGACTACCTGCTACTTTTCCAAAATGCACGCACACGTGTGCATCTCATTGTCGTATTGTTAACAGCTTTAGCACACAAAAAAGTGCTACTAAACAGCTTAAATGTGGGACTTCCCTAGACCTAGTCTAGTGCACCCATCCACACCTCTGTTCCACCTAACCCTATCCCAGGATGCTGTTCCAACCCACCCCTCCATCTTGTGCAGATCCACAGCATGTCTCCTACACTTTGAGGCCGTTCAACACCACTCTACCCCTCATTATCACTGGAGAGATTTGACAGACTGGTCTCCCAATGACACGTTAACACATAGACTGGGTGAGTCGAGGGTCGAACCAACAACCTTACGATCTACCCATTTCCCATTCAGCTATTGCTGACCTTAACAGGATCAGCATTAACAAGGCAGGGTCCAGAGACAACAGCAACCCTGGGGGTGCTCAAGGTGTTCACTAGGAGGTTGGCAGCAGAGATTGAGTAAGGTTCCCCAACTCTGACCTCCTGCATTGTCCTGGTGTTCAAGAAGGGACACCCCAGTGCTCTGTGACTACAAACTAAATTGACTACAAGTTGTTCCTGCAGCTCATGTGGCTCCCTTGACCACTGCAGTTCGCATACTAGGAACACATTGGTGTGGGAGATATCATTATCAACCTGCTCCACAGAACCTACACACTGCGTAACACTGTGAGAATCGTGTTCTTTGACTCCATCTGGATCTTCAATACCATACATCCACAGCAGCTGGCCCTGAAGCTGTCAGTGATGCAAGTGGATCTAGCTTTGGTTGCAGACTGTATCACCAACTCTAGTGCTCCCCAAGGAACCATGTTGTCATCCTTCCTGTTCCCCCTCGCAACTTCATGGATCACAATACAGAAGATTATAGAGCCCTGTTGGTGAACTTGTGTCTCTCACACACACACACACACACACACACACACACACACACACACACACACACACACACACACACACACACACACACACACACTCCAAGGGGAGGAGTTGGTGGTGGTGGAAAACCTACTGTATTACTGTAACACAAGCAATGCAACTGAATAAGCTGGTGAGGGACGCTTCCAAAGCTTGAGTTAAACAGGACAGTATGGAGGTGGTCACAGAGGGGAGGATGCTGGCTATCCTGATGAACTCCTCTCACCTGTTCTATGATGTGCTTGTGGGGATGAGGACCACGGTCAGACACAATATCATTCGGTCAGCCATTTGTGACAGAAGACATCAGGGTCTACAACCATGTCTGACACCCATAGGTTCTATTCTGATCTTTGGGATAACTGACTTCTGCTAGACTCTGACACACTTGCACACAGACTACTACAGAGTAGACACAGATCCAACCATGCCCTCATTAGTGTTGAGCAATCTGGTGTTGAGAGAGCATGTGACAAATACAAACACAAAAGAAGAATACTACCCCAAATTCACACAAACAAAAACAAAGATTCAGTTTGACTCTATCTAGGAAATCCCCTACTTATTAGGTGAGAAAAACGAATGTTCAAGGTTGGCCTGCAAAATATGTAGCCACCTGCCACAAAATGAGGAACAATGGTTGAACTGTATAAGTGTTGAACACAATGAATAGACTAATGTCATCATTTTATTATATATATTGTCTTGTTTGTATTGATTCTGAATATGTATTATTTATATTATTATTTTGTATCATACTGTATGTAATGCTTTGG
The DNA here is from genome assembly GCF_963921795.1 of Nannobrachium achirus. NCBI lineage: Eukaryota > Metazoa > Chordata > Actinopteri > Myctophiformes > Myctophidae > Nannobrachium > Nannobrachium achirus. The sequence goes on from NC_137811.1 coordinate 28,238,701, forward strand.
CAATGTAAGAATGCGTGTCATGCCAATAAAGCATATTTGAATTAAACTGAACATGCAAAGAGCAAGGTTTTTGAAAAAAAAAAAAAAACCTTCCATTGACAATGCATTAGTACGGCGCCCCCAGTGGCCATTCTCAGGCGATACAGAGAAGATGTTTCACGCAGCTGTGTGAGTCCAGCCTGAGACCTTTGTCCACCGGGACTAAAGCTCCATAAGAATTCACCGAGTCACACAAGGCTTGTTCGTCCCACACATGAAGCATAATCATGGCATGAACAGCAGACAATCATGGCATAAACACTTAAACAGTCAGGTTGAGCCAAGTTGAGTGACGGATAGCAGTAGAGTGACATAATGTGAAAGTGTACATACTGTAAATGGCCCTTTTGGTTACTTGGTGTAAAGACACAAAATAAACAGTTTATAGTTTACATCGGTTTTAATTGGACAGTCAAAACAGAGCCACAGTTCAGATAGTCGGCATTGAGAAGATCATACTGTACTTTTACACATTCAGAGAACACGAGACCATCTTCCACTCATTGGGTCGAATAGTTGATTCATTAAGCACAGCCTTTTTGATTCTCTTCCAGCACCACATTATTTCCTACAATCCCAAACTCCAGAGCCCTCCAGTTGATCACATTCCCTGGGGTGAAGTTGAGATCGTCCGTGTACCGCTGGATCTCACAGGGCGAGAGGACATAGTTCCACATGTGGACCTCAGTCATCATCCCAGCAAAGGACTGAGAAGCAGCAAACCCACCACCCACACGGTCTTGGTCCTGCAAGCATGGAAGAGAATCAATATTAGAGGGAGCATTAATATTGTTTCATGTACCCAAAATAGATGTTATATAGCCTAGTTTTATTTGTAAAGACCACCTGAAGGCAGGTAAAACCTAGTGTTGGAAACTAATAGTAAATTAGTAAATTCTACAGCAACTTGAGCAGCCAAATGAAAACAGGAACAATATTGATTTAGAGAAAATAACTTGAGGCAATAACTCAAACATTGTGAATATACAATGTTCATTCAAAAATGTATGTATATTTTTTTAAGTTATTAGTTACCTATGTATCCTTTATTGTATCACAGCTAGGATATGAAATAAAATATGTATTGATGCAAGATGTACTTTTGCAGCTGTACAACACTACCTGTCCCAGTATGATGCTTGGGGTTCCGTTGATGCCTGTAAATTAGTAAATTCTACAGCAATATGAGCAGCCAAATGAAAACAGGAACAATATTGATTTAGAGAAAATAACTTGAGGCAATAACTCAAACATTGTGAATATACAATGTTCATTCAAAAATGTATGTATATTTTTTTAAGTTATTAGTTACCTATGTATCCTTTATTGTATCACAGCTAGGATATGAAATAAAATATGTATTGATGCAAGATGTACTTTTGCAGCTGTACAACACTACCTGTCCCAGTATGACGCTTGGGGTTCCGTTGATGCCTGTAGACCCGATTAATTTCCTGGAAGAGGGTTTTCCGTCCACCCACACTTGTCCCAGTTTAGTTGTGTTATCCCAGGTGGCGCACACTTTGTGCCAGGTGTTAAGTGTGTACTGTTGCCCGTCAAAATTCGCATTTGGACGTCCAACATGCAGACCGATCCGAGTCGTGCTCCTAACGAAGATGAGGAATGCGTTGGCAGCGTGGGCACCGGAGGGAACGGCCAGGGAGAACAGGGCGTGGTTGCTGGTGAGGTCTGTAAAGGACCTGAAAGCAGATGTATAATAGTTTTAAGTTCAGTATAGTGTTTTGTTTAGTCAGTTGATCTTTCAGTATATAATCATAACATTCAGAGTCTTATTCTGGATATCTCCACCAGGTGCCCCTGTGTGCCTACATACTAGCAAATCTCCAACACAGTTTGACCAATATGTTAAACGCATTTTAAAAAAATAGTTTCCATAGCAACACTGGAACGCCAAAAGCCACAAATACATTCCCTGGATACATTTCATCCTATATGGGCCATGTCCACTTCTGCCAGTTATAATTTCCACCATTTTGCATTTCCGCCATACTGTACATCTTTTTGCAGCCATTCCTACAGCTTTATTATTTTGTCTAAAACACACAAATGTGTACACATTACTGCATCTCTGGAGTCATGTTATGAATACTGTATATTCATCATTCAGATTGTCTTTATCATCATTCAGATTGTCTATATCCTTCTAATCTTTGCAGGAGGAAAAATCTAAACAGAGACCCAACCCAAACTTGAATCACACATTGATAGAATAACCCAATATTATGATATAACCCGAAAGCCATTGCATGTACACCCATATGGGATGACCCAAATTGTAAAACTCACTATGCCATAGATCATGAAAGCAACGTCCAATAGGCCCAATCCCAAATCAGTTACAGTTTCTGCAGAAGGCCGCTTTGCCGTTTCAGGTTTGTGTGATATAGGAACGCCATCCTTACATAAATGTAAACGTCTAAGCTCAACTATGAACTTGCCTCAGGCAAACAGTCACAGTTGTGAAGGAGGCTTGAGTCGTCATCGGCATCAATTTCACGCCATCTGTGTTGGTCCGCTTTGGGAAGGTGAACATTTTACCTGTAAGGTCTAAACAGAAAATGACAAATGAAAAGGTTTGCGTCTGAGAAAAAAAATAAATAGGCTGCTCCAAATTATGCCATGTGTGCCTTTACACTTTTGGCTCAATAGACATTATGCATAATAGCGACAGATTTGAATGCATATCTGTCAATGTTTTTAGTATTGCAGTATTTCAATAACCAGCTCATCTACAGTGATTTTGAGGTGGACTCCCTTCTCTTCCATTGAGGACATTTTTACTAGTATCAGGTCACTGATTGGTTCACAATGTAATAAAGTATTTGAGGCAGCCTGCGCACCGGATAGGACACTAGGAGCTATATTTGTCCATGCCTTACCCCCTTTTAATACTTCAAATAGCCAATCTACAGCGACATGTGAGCTTGTAGATCAGCCATCAGATATATGTAATAAAGTTTTTCAAAAAGGCAAGAGTTTAGGGATAAGGGGTAAGGCATGGACAAAAATATTTTCCTAGAATACACCATTGTTGTTGTACTTCAGGCATCATTGCAATATTATTGTACCTAAATGGACAAAACATAGCAAAACATCTACTGTATATGCTTTTCCAAAACCTACTTTCCATTCATTTTCTTTCATGGTGTGGTGAACTTTAAGCTGCATTCACTACTTACCAAGTGAGACCTGTTGCACAAGATTGTCCACAAGGACACAAGTGACAACAGGAAGTCTTGCTGTTGATATCGAGGTATCAACATGCAAGGTAGCCGCAAATTGCAACACTAGATCTTTTTTAATTGGATGAATCTAGGGTTGCAACACCTCCCATAGGCAGCCAATGCATCAAAACTGTTTTTTGCTATCTGACTGTATTAAACAACGTCAAACTCACCAATATTGGGGCTGTATGGAAAGCTTGGAGTATCCTCTTTCTATCTGCAAAGTGTTTGTTTCAGAAAAACCCAGCGTAGACATTTTAGTTATTAAGTTATATCTGTCAACAAATCCGAGAAGACATGTTTTTTGTTGAACTTCGGAAGCACTCGTCTTCTATAACGCCATGTCCCGCTGCCTCCTGCATTAGGCTACAGTATGTGACATTTAGAACCAGCTGGTACACAGGACCACTGAGTGCCTTCCCACAAGCGCTTCCAAACTCCAGCATTTGAAAAAATAATCACCTGAACTGAATTTCTTGATAGAAAGTAGCTCATAACATGTCTACGCTGGGTTTTTCTGAAACAAACACTTTGCAGATAGAAAGAGGATACTCCAAGCTTTCCATACAGCCCCAATATTGGTGAGTTTGACGTCGTTTAATACAATCAGATAGCAAGAAACTGTTTTGATGCATTGGCTGCCTATGGGAGGTATTGCAACCCTAGATTTATCTGATAAAAAAAAAATCTAGTGTTGCAATTTGCGGCAGGTATGGAAGGTATACATATCAACGAAGACTACTTGAAATGAGTTATTGGTGTATGTGTCAAATTCATTAATAGACACACTATGCATGCACGTAGCACGCAAAAAAAAAAAAAAAAGCACTGTCTGTAACCAGGTGTGGTTATTTCAATAAAAGCAATAAAACCATTGTTGAAAAATGGAGCCTATTTGGTTGCTTTTGTACACCGTTTACAAATTGATAAATTAACCTGAGGATTCTAATGTTTTACTCAAGAAGAAACCCATTTTCACTCATGCAAAAGGAGAAATGTTTCAAGCTCACAAGTTACATTTATTAAAAAAATAAAAGTCCAGCTCTTTAGTGAACAGAAAAACATTCTCAGGTTGGGATACTATTCAGGAGAAATAACTCATACAGGATAAAACATAACAGATACTGAAATTGGAAGTGATGACACAAAGAAATGGGCAGACCAATAGGAACTGGAGCTGATAAATGGGTAATCTCTCCTGATTGAAATTGGTAAACCACCTGAAGTTGTATTTTCTAGCTGGAGAGACCCTGGTTACTGAACAAACACTCTATGGCAACGATTACCAATCACTATATACACAGTAGAGCTTTGCCTTTAACCTAAAAACAAAAACATCTTATTCCACACTTAAGTAAATCAAATCTATCCATCAATTTGTTCCACTGTATGTCTATGTGCCTGTCTTCCTCTCTGTATGGCTTTGGGTCTAGAATGTTAACACTGCAACCAAAGAAAAATCGTATAATTAAGTGTTGTACCTTGTGTAGCATGAGTATCACATGCCGCCAACATCACAACCAGCAGGAGGAACTTCATCTGGCATGAAAGAACACAAACAGAAATACTGTTAAAAATGATTAAATGAGCTATGAATAGCAGACCACAAATTACTTCACTGTATTTGTCCTCATAGCCCGCTGTTGCTGCAGTGTAAAAGGTGTATTAATTATAACTCACAATAGCCTAACAAACTATTCTTCTCACATCTTGACCTTACTTTGTGCTGATCTGTGTGACTGTCAGGTTGTTGTGTGAGATTGTGGACTCATCGCCTCTCTTATATTTCCTCTGGGTGGAGACTGTGGATTGGCAGGTTCCTTTTTCCTTGTTCGTCTGGTTTCTTCCTTCAGATATACGTGAACACTTTTATCCTTTGCATTGAATATTAGTTACTCATTGTGAAATAGAGAAACCATGCTTTGTATGGACAATAAACACTTTTGTGAAATAGAGAAACAATGCTTTGTATGGACAATAAACACTTTGTTACCATTCAAACACCCCTGCCAAGTGGTATGTTCCAATTACCTTCCCCTACCTATAAAGGGAGCACTGGAATCGTGAGTGACTCTTTTAGGAGGATCAGACACATGATAGGAAGTGGCAAGTATGTGTTTGGTTAGCAATGGAACGCTTTGGACCTCTGTTAAATAAATAAATGTGTATGTTTTAAACCAACTATTGCCTGTGTCATTTGTAACCTGAATTAGGCTAAGCTTAATATATGTGGAATGAAAATGCAAACTAGGTCAAGATGTTAAATACAAACTCTCTTAATAAATACATGTAGCTAGCATACTAGCACTAAAATGTTTGGTGCTGACCATCGGGCTGTAACAAAAGCAAATGGTGATCTGTAATAAACTATAAAGTCATGATAATGATAATGCATAAAAAATAAATATGTAGGCCTAATCAAGAAAAACTAAACCTAATTGAACATATAGTGGGAATGGCAGTCTTTACCAGTCTCTGCTCGTTAAATGTTAATATTACTGAATCTATTACATTTATCCCTCTTCATCACACATCACAACTTAGTAATGGTTGTAATTAAACATTTCTTCAAGCATCTGCCAAACAAGTTACTTTTTGAAAGCATTACACTATATTGAGTTACACGAATACACGTTTAAAGCATCTTGCCCAACATGGTGCCCTCTCTAATTAATTGCCATCAAATGCCTCTTACAGTATACTGATGATCGCAATAATAATGCGAACCCTGCAGCCTCATCGCAGTATCTATAGCGCCAAAAATACGCTTTTAGACCAGAAACAAATCATGTCACCATCAGGTGACATGGTGGTATTGTTATCACTTGCTGGTCTCATTTATATTCAACTTGCCTTTTCCCTGGCTAAACCTCAACCCACAAAGCTAGTATATTTGTTTCGCTTCACATACAAGAGATTATATTTTCAAAGTGTAAGAAAAAAAAAGGTTTACTTGAATGGGGAAGATTCAAATAGTGAGACAGAAATACTTAGTGTGACTCGTGTCACGGCAACCACACTTGCAAATTAATTATGTCCTTGTTCCTTTTATGCGCGCATCAATATTAAGCCCATATGAGGGAATACCCATATATGGACATATTGTGTCAGTCTCATGATAACCAGTCTGGTTGCCGCGACGCAAGTCACACTTGTAAATTAATTCCGTCTTTGTCCCTTTTATGCCCATACAATATATGGAGATCGCTTCCCGCCCTTAGGACATATTTTGTTGAGAAATAAGTTTGAAAGCTTTCTTGTTGAATTTGTCAAAGAAATTATCATACTTGTCACAGTATATATTTACAGTTTAATGTCTAAGTGTGCGTGCGTGCATGCGTTTATAGTGAAATGAATAATGTTTTTTCTCACTTTTAGAGCTTAATGTAATTCCTAACACTAGATGTCAAAAGTGAGAATTGTGTGTGCATTTTACTATCAAAAGTACAGCCCTAATTTATCCTATCAAACAAAAACCTAATGCATGATGACGTACGTCGATTTTACTTAATACATGAGGTGCCAGTGTCAATCCCGCAAGCCACCGTTCACTGTGCTGGTTTTGTGGCTCCCCCTTCCCCCGCCTCCCCTTCTAGCAGCAGTGGCCCTCAGATTTTGTGATACCCCCACCCGAGTTAGAACCAAGCGCAACCATGTTTTTTCTCATCTTCATGGTCTCCCATTAATGAAATGGATTGTTGCGAAATTATATTTTGGTCTGAAATTAGTTTTGTTGGCTATTCTTTACACCTACCCCAATCTCTGAAAAAGGCAAATCCGAATATAGGCGGTATTGCGTCATAAGGAAAAGTGCTTAGAAAATGAATTTCGTTCCCACGTCTGGGCACTACTCATTCAATGCATTTTTGCATAGACAATACCCCTGTGGACTTTGGGTTAAAAGTTCTCCGCACGAAACCTGCACGACTTTTGTCACCAGCCAGAATTGTATATAAAAGTGAATAACAAAAAAACGAAAATCTTGTGCTGCTGTTTTTGCTTGAAAAATGTACTATATTGATTTTGGCAACACACAATCTTTCTCAAATGTCATAAATACATCTACTTAACATCTGAAACAAGTATTGGTGCCTTTGTATTCTCATAAGTGAATTTAGATCGTGAAATATAGCAAATCTGTTGAAGAAAACGCCTCAATGTACAGTATGTGATTGGCACCCAGCAAAATGAAACATACACATAGTAAATTTAGCTAAAAGCTTATGTCTCATACATAACACATCTCATAGCCAACTGTGTAATGAAAGGTACCTTGGCCAGAAATGGATGAAAATCAATCAAACTGCTATCACACCCCCCTAAATTGGAAAAAATCCCAAAATGGACAAGACTATAATAAATGCACAAAAGTCATGTCAGGTATAAAATATGTATTAAGTACCACAGAGTGTCCCAACATCTGTCATTTGTAGGCTACATCAAGACACCCCCCAATTAGTCTCGCGAGGCCAGACTGTTGCCTCCGCGATTTGGGCAAATGCTCCCGGCATACAGTCTGGCAAACGGAAATAGAAACAATGAGTGCGAGATAAAGCGGATGTGACGCTACCGCTCCCTTGGTGCAGTAGCAATAACATGTCCTACTGGAAGCGTTATGTCTCCTTTCAATATTTCTGGGGGTGTTATTTTGTCTTTCTCTGGTGTTACCTCCATGATGTTTTCAAACATTTTCTTAAACTATACACCCATAACAAGAATAGGCCGCTCGAATGACTTTGTCTGAGCTATTGTGTTTCTGTTATGTTTCCAATGGGACTACCAGGGGACTACAGTTCAGTGCAGCACTGGCTACTTACGATACTCGCCATTTGGGAGCTGCCGTTCCAGACTCCATATAGCATTCGGAGATTGTGGAATAGTTATCTGGCTACGCGAGTCTACCCCCCAACCAAAACAAAAACGCATACAAATGTTGGCAGCATAAGTAAACGTAAGGCTGTGCTATGACAAAATACAGCAAATGTTAAGCTTTTTCCTCCCACATGTATGTATTGCATAAGCAAATCTTGAAATAAAATTTTACATGCTGACTTGGAGTGTATATTACTCATCCCTATCACGTTCATCCAGGGGTCATCAATATGTCTGTACTACGGACACAATGTGTCAGTGGCTGATTTTATATGTTATTAGTGGCCAAGGCCACGAAGTGGCAAAAGCCTTGGCCACTCATTGTTATTGGACTTCAGCACTATTATTAGTGGCCAAGGCCACGAAGTGGCAAATGGCCACTCATTGTTATTGGACTTCATCATAACTATTATTATTATTATTCTTCCGCCACTTTTTCTCTAGCGGCTAGACCGTGCAGTCGCTTTTTACGAAACTCGGCAGTATGGCAGAGGACTATGCCAAACGGCTAAAAGGTGAAGCTCGCAACAATCGGCCAAAGGGTGGCGCTGTAGGAAGCCTTTGAAAAATGCCAACTTTGAACAGGTGTAGCTCATGCCCTGTTTCAGGTACAGCAATGAAACCTGTATACACTTATGCGTCTCCTCATGCCGAACAACTTGTACGCTCTGACTTTTGACCTCTGACCTTTACTTCTCCCACAATTTTGAATTATATGAAAAACAGTAAAAATGTATCTCCTCCTGGGATTTTCGCGTAATGTGCGCGAAACTTTTTTTACATGAACTTTGGACCAATACGGTCTGAAAACTTAGGCGGATTTTCTTTAAAGCAAAACATTATTTTTTAATAATTCACTCAATGTTGCAGTTTTATGCAAATTATTCTTCTGCCTCTAAATCATACATGCAAAGTCACACGTTCATGGCATTTGGCAAATATGTAGAGGGTTAGTCCAAATATCACTGAAAGCAATCTTACTCCAATTGGCCAAAGGGGGGCGCTATACGAAGCGTTTGAAAACTCAAACTTTAAAGGGGCATAAGTCATGCCTCGTTTCGTTTGAAGACATGCAACTTGCTTACACGCGTGCCTTGACTCAAGCGGAAGACATCTGTGTCTTTGTTAAGTAAGCTCCGCCCTTAGATTTTCCGCCAATTTGAGCAGTTTGTAAAACACTTAAACCCGCTTTTATTCCGGAACTTTTGCGTCACGTGCACAGAACTTTTTTTACATGAACTTTGGACCAATATCTAAAGATCTGTCAGATCGGATTTTTTAAACATTGAAACATGCTTTTTTAATAATTCAATCAACATTGCAAGTTTTATGCAAATTATTCTTCTGCCTCTAAAACATACATGCAAAGTAACATTTTCATGATGAACTACTGTAGAGGGTAAGTCCAAATATCACTGAAACCAAAAAGAATCATATTTGAACTGGGGACCCCCCACCCTGACGTGAGTAGGGTTTTCCCATGATCTGGGCCTTAGGCTAGATGCAGAATAGAGCTGGGACGTTCGCGAACGAATCAAATCTTTTGAACGGCTCTTTGAAGTGAACGTTGGGATCCGGTTCGCGCAGTAGAGAGCCGTTCATTTGGGGGGGAGACCCCCTCCCCCCAATTCAACATCTCCTTGCTACTCCACTGAGTACTGACTGAGTACAGTGAGTGAGTGAGAGAGAGAGAACAAGTGGAGGAGCGAGTTCATTGTTGCCTGCTTGTTTTTTTTAGGTGTTTTATGAATAACAAAAGTCAAGGTAGCTTAATTTACACACACATTTTATGAAAAGGGTAAATACTAAATTGTGATCTCAACTGTCAGCAGAGGAATGTGGTGCCACCTTGTGGATTCATGTTTAAACAAATTCTTCTTAAAAATATATAAATATACAAGGAGACAAATGAGCCAGTCTTTTGAACGGCTCTTTTTAGTGAGCCAGATCGATGGTACTGTCTCACTTCAAATAGCCATAAATCCCACCTCTAATGCAGAATGGTTAGGCACAGGTGTGTGTGTGTGTGTGTGTGTGTGTGTGTGTGTGTGTGTGTGTGTGTGTGTGTGTGTGTGTGTGTGTGTGTGTGTGCACGCGCGCACGCGTGCGTGCGTGCGTGTGTGCGTGCGTGCGTGCGTTATTCTTCTGCCTCTAAAACATACATTCAAAGTCACATTTAAATCACACTTTGCAATAATGTAGGTTAGTGCACTGTGCACTTGTGCACTTGTAACCCACGGTTCAGCGGGAATTACAGTCATTTTATTTTATTTTTCAAATGGAATATATTCTTATTTTTCACATGCAATGTTTTGACCACGGTCCCTGAGTCACAGCTGCCGAGTATTCGTAATCACCACACCCTGTATAAAGCCAGTTTTTTTTTCAGTTTGTTCAGTAACCTCATTGGAGCTGCTGCAGGTTTGTACACATTTCATTTCAAGACTATTCCAATTTCTAACAGCATTACTCCATTTATATTTAACCCACACTATATTGCTTTTAGATCCACCTGACCAACTCTGATATTGACACTGAGGCTGCGTGACTAAGATAATTGGTAAGTGAACATGTGGCTCGGAAATGTTTGTTTCTGGTTTTGGGATTGGAATGTAAAAAGATTCATTTCGGGAATGTAATTATTGCTTGTAGATAAGCAGATTTGTCGACTTTATTTTGTTTTAAGCTTGTAGATCGGCTGATTAGTTGATTTTTTTTAAGTTTTTTTGCCTGTGAACTGAATCTTAATTGTTTGGTTTTCAGAAAAACAACATTTCCCAGAATGCAGCAGCTAAGATGGTTGCTTGTTGGGCGTCGGCCGATTGAATCCATCTGAACAGTTTGAACAAAACACTGCTGAGTTGAGGAGTGTGTGCTGCTCTGTTAACCGGTAAGACTGTTTGCTTGTATTTTGTATGGTCTCTTTTACCATTTTACTGTGTTATTTTGGTTCTATCGTTTACAGTGAGAATGTGTTTTATATTGTCAGGAGTGTGCAGTTGTGGATTATTGCCTGTGTCCACTATTGTTTGGGGTGTGGCCTCATCTCTTTCTTCAATGTAAGCATTTAACTGAAGAGATGTGAGTATTATTGCGACTGTTAGGTCGCAGTTACTATCGAAACCTCCACCGGCTGTCACTCTGTCCGTGTGACATCATACTTTTGCCCTATTCATATCTCCGTTACCATTGCCCCTATCCATGCCAAACTTTGCACACACTCCTTGGCTGCCTGATTTCTCACATGGCCCTCCAGCGCCACCATGAGGCCGATTCTTGCAAAACATTTGTGAACACTGCTCCTACAGATTTTGGCCTAAAATCACGCAAATTGATTGTCAAATCACAACCTCCGTCCCTGATTTCACACATGCCCCTCTCTAGCGCCACCATCAGACAGATTTTTGCAAAACACATTTTACAACACTGCTCCTACAGATTTTGGCCTAAAATCACGCAAATTGGATGGCAAATCACAACCTCCAAATCAGCACATCTGTTGACTTTATTTTGTTTTAACCTTGTAGATCGGCTGATTAGTTGATTTTTCTTATTTTTTTTATCCAGGCCCTGTTTTTTGCATGTGAACTGAATCTAACTGATGGCTTTGTTTGGTTTTCAGAAAAACTACATTTCCCAGAATGCAGCAGCTAAGATGGCTGCTTGTTGCAATCAGTTTGATTTGTCAGCACCTGGCCGCAACACAGCTTCTCCGAGTCAGGCAATCCAAATGTTTTTGCTCTTAACCACCGAGCTCTGCTTCACTGTGTAGCTGGCTCTCGAAGGGACTCTTCCATCGAGCAGTAAGCAAAACTCCACTATGTTCTCCTCTGTCGCACATTTGCTCTGTATTCTGCCACATTGCTAATGGTGGTTCTATCTGTTCCCATTGTAGGCAAATTAGGAGCAGCATCTGAGTCTTGGAAGAGAAATGGCATGTGTTAATGGAAGCAACGGCATACTGTGAAACATATGTTTCGAATGTAACCCCTGTTTGTTAAGTTCTGGAAAGAAGCATATTTTGAGTTAAAAGCCCCGGTTTTGGGAAGAACTTTATTTCATGTTTTAGGGGAACGCCCCATTGAATAAAACAACGCTTATTGCGTTTTCACCTTGAGAACTGTTTCCGTGTGCTGGTTTGGGTTCAGACTTCACAATACTTAATGTTTAAAAACTTTATTTGAAGACGTGTTAAAAGCCCCGGTTTTGGGAAGAACTTTATTTCATGTTTTAGGGGAACGCCCCATTGAATAAAACAACGCTTATTGCGTTTTCACCTTGAGAACTGTTTCCGTGTGCTGGTTTGGGTTCAGACTTCACAATACTTAATGTTTAAAAACTTTATTTGAAGACGTTTACTACTTGAATTATTTGAAAACCTTGAGGAGTTCTTTGGAACTATTTTATGTCTGTTGCATATAGTCTTTTGCATACATGTTGTGTAGAGGTCAATTTGTGCTTTCACCAATAACTATGCCGATTAGTGTAAAATCGGCAGAGTCTCTGTCATTTATAGCGCCACCAGAAGGCCAAAAACGCATTCTTCGATATTACTCCTTCAGATTTTATCCGATAATCACACAAATGGGCACACAGTATCTCTACAGTGATGTAATCATGACGGATTTGTCCAATATCATATTCTATCTAATTGGCTAACATTGAATTCCAAGGTTTGCAGGATTGCTCCTTTTTGAACAAAATGTCTCAAACGCAGCCTGCTATTTGTGTGAGATTTTGCATGCACATTCCCACTAGGCCAAGGAACAGATGCCACCCTTCTCACATTGGCCTGTTATAGCGCCACCAGCGGGTCAATTTTTGCAAAACCCATTTTTGGAACAAAATGCCTCAAATCCCGCATGCAGCGTCCGATTGCCGTGAAAGGCCAAAGAACACGTGGTACCCTTTTGACTTTGGCCTATTATAGTCACCACTAGGCCAAAAAAAAACACCTGACCTGCCGGAGACCTGTTCGGAAGAACACTGCTTCCAGTTTTTCTTTGATTTCTTCTTTGCTTTCCCTTGATGCTTTTTTGCTTTCCTACTTTTTCTACCTTGGCCACTTTATCGCTGCTTGCAGCTATATTTATTATTATTATTCTTCCGCCACTTTTGCTCTAGCGGCTAGACCGTGCAGTCGCTTTTTACGAAACTCGGCAGTATGGCAGAGGACTATGCCAAACGGCTAAAACGCGAAGCTCGCAACAATCGGCCAAAGGGTGGCGCTGTAGGAAGCCTTCGAAAGTGCAAACTTTGAACTGGTGTAGCTCATGCCCTGTTTCAGGTACAGCAATGAAACCTGTATACACTTATGCGTCTCCTCATGCCGAACAACTTTTACGCTCTGACTTTTGACCTCTGACCTTTACCTCTCCCACAATTTTGAATTCTATGAAAAACAGTAAAAATGTATCTCCTCCTGGGATTTTCGCGTAACGTGCGCGAAACTTTTTTTACATGAACTTTGGACCAATACGGTCTGAAAAGTTAGCCGGATTTTCTTTAAAGCGAAACATTATTTTTTAATAATTAACCGTATAATGCAGTTTCATGCAAATTATTCTTCTGCCTCTAAATCATACTGCAAAGTGACACGTTCATGGCAGTATGGCAGAGGACCATGCCAAACGGCTAAAACGCGAAGCTCGCAACAATCGGCCAAAGGGTGGCGCTGTAGGAAGCCTTCGAAAGTGCAAACTTTGAACTGGTGTAGCTCATGCCCTGTTTCAGGTACAGCAATGGAACCTGTATACACTTATGCGTCTCCTCATGCCGAACAACTTTTACGCTCTGACTTTTGACCTCTGACCTTTACTTCTCCCACAATTTTGAATTATATGAAAAACAGTAAAAATGTATCTCCTCCTGGGATTTTCGCGTAATGTGCGCGAAACTTTTTTTACATGAACTTTGGACCAATACCGTCTGAAAACTCAGGCGGATTTTTTTTAAAGCGAAACATTATTTTTTAATAATTCACTCAATGTTGCAGTTATATGCAAATTATTCTTCTGCCTCTAAATCATACATGCAAAGTGACACGTTCATGGCATTTGGCAAATATGTAGAGGATTAGTCCAAATATCACTGAAAGCAATCTTACTCCAATTGGCCAAAGGGGGGCGCTATACGAAGCGTTTGAAAACTCAAACTTTAAAGGGGCATAAGTCATGCCTCGTTTGGTTTGAAGACATGCAACTTGCTTACACGCGTGCCTTGACTCAAGCTGAAGACATCTGTGTCTTTGTTAAGTAAGCTCCGCCCTTCGATTTTCCGCCTTTTGGAGCAGTTCGTAAAACACTTAAACCCGCTTTTATTCCGGAACTTTCGCGTCATGTGCACGGAACTTTTTTTACATGAACTTTGGACCAATATCTAAAGATCTGTCAGATCGGATTTTTTAAACATTGAAACATGCTTTTTTAATAGTTCAATCAACATTGCAAGTTGTATGCAAATTATTCTTCTGCCTCTAAAACATACATGCAAAGTAACATTTTCATGATGAACTACCGTAGAGGGTAAGTCCAAATATCACTGAAACCAAAAAGAATCATATTTGAACTGGGGACCCCCCACCCTGACGTGAGTAGGGTTTTCCCATGATCTGGTCCTTAGGCTAGATGCAGAATAGAGCTGGGACGTTCGCGAACGAATCAAATCTTTTGAACGGCTCTTTGAAGTGAACGTTGGGATCCGGTTCGCGCAGTAGAGAGCCGTTCATTTGGGGGGGAGACCCCCTCCCCCCAATTCAACATCTCCTTGCTACTCCACTGAGTACTGACTGAGTACAGTGAGTGAGTGAGAGAGAGAGAACAAGTGGAGGAGCGAGTTCATTGTTGCCTGCTTGTTTTTTTTAGGTGTTTTATGAATAACAACAGTCAAGGTAGCTTAATTTACACACACATTTTATGATCGATGGTACTGTCTCACTTCAAATAGCCATAAATCCCACCTCTAATGCAGAATGGTTAGGCACAGGTGTGTGTGTGTGTGTGTGTGTGTGTGTGTGTGTGTGTGTGTGTGTGTGTGTGTGTGTGTGTGTGTGTGTGTGTGTGTGTGTGTGTGTGTGTGTGCGTGCGTGCGTGCGTGCGTGCGTGCGTGCGTGCGTGCGTGCGTGCGTGCGTGCGTGCGCGTGTGTGCGTTATTCTTCTGCCTCTAAAACATACATTCAAAGTCACATTTAAATCACACTTTGCAATAATGTAGGTTAGTGCACTGTGCACTTGTGCACTTGTAACCCACGGTTCAGCGGGAATTACAGTCATTTTATTTTATTTTTCAAATGGAATATATTCTTATTTTTCACATGCAATGTTTTGACCACGGTCCCTGAGTCACAGCTGCAGAGCATTCGTAATGACCACACCCTGTATAAAGCCAGTCTTTTTTCAGTTTGTTCAGTAACCTCATTGGAGCTGCTGCAGGTTTGTACACATTTCATTTCAAGACTATTCAAGACTATTTCTAACAGCATTGCTCCATTTATATTTAACCCACACTATATTGCTTTTAGATCCACCTGACCAACTCTGATATTGACACTGAGGCTGCGTGACTAAGATAATTGGTAAGTGAACATGTGGCTCGGAAATGTTTGTTTCTGGTTTTGGGATTGGAATGTAAAAAGATTCATTTCGGTAATGTAATTATTGCTTGTAGATAAGCAGATTTGTCGACTTTATTTAGTTTTAAGCTTGTAGATCGGCTGATTAGTTGATTTTTTTTTAGTTTTTTTGCCTGTGAACTGAATCTTAATTGTTTGGTTTTCAGAAAAACTACATTTCCCAGAATGCAGCAGCTAAGATGGTTGCTTGTTGGGCGTCGGCCGATTGAATCCATCTGAACAGTTTGAACAAAACACTGCTGAGTTGAGTGTGTGCTGCTCTGTTAACCGGTAAGACTGTTTGCTTGTATTTTGTATGGTCTCTTTTACCGTTTTACTGTGTTATTTTGGTTCTATCGTTTACAGTGAGAATGTGTTTTATATTGTCAGGAGTGTGCAGTTGTGGATTATTGCCTGTGTCCACTATTGTTTGGGGTGTGGCCTCATCTCTTTCTTCAATGTAAGCATTTAACTAAAGAGATGTGAGTATTATTGCGACTGTTAGAAAACCTCCACCGGCTGTCACTCTGTCCGTGTGACATCATACTTTTGCCCTATTCATATCTCCGTTACCATTGCCCCTATCCATGCCAAACTTTGCACACACTCCTTGGCTGCCTGATTTCTCACATGGCCCTCCAGCGCCACCATGAGGCCGATTCTTGCAAAACATTTGCGAACACTGCTCCTACAGATTTTGGCCTAAAATCACGCAAATTGATTGTCAAATCACAACCTCCGTCCCTGATTTCACACATGCCCCTCTCTAGCGCCACCATCAGACAGATTTTTGCAAAACACATTTTACAACACTGCTCCTACAGATTTTGGCCTAAAATCACGCAAATTGGATGGCAAATCACAACCTCCAAATCAGCAGATCTGTTGACTTTATTTTGTTTTAACCTTGTAGATCAGCTGATTAGTTGATTTTTCTTATTTTTTTTATCCAGGCCCTGTTTTTTGCATGTGAACTGAATCTAACTGATGGCTTTGCTTGGTTTTCAGAAAAACTACATTTCCCAGAATGCAGCAGCTAAGATGGCTGCTTGTTGCAATCAGTTTGATTTGTCAGCACCTGGCCGCAACACAGCTTCTCCGAGTCAGGCAATCCAAATGTTTTTGCTCTTAACCACCGAGCTCTGCTTCACTGTGTAGCTGGCTCTCGAAGGGACTCTTCCATCGAGCAGTAAGCAAAACTCCACTATGTTCTCCTCTGTCGCACATTTGCTCTGTATTTTGCCACATTGCTAATGGTGGTTCTATCTGTTCCCATTGTAGGCAAATTAGGAGCTGCATCTGAGTCTTGGAAGAGAAATGGCATGTGTTAATGGAAGCAACAGCATACTGTGAAACATATGTTTCGAATGTAACCCCTGTTTGTTAAGTTCTGGAAAGAAGCATATTTTGAGTTAAAAGCCCCGGTTTTGGGAAGAACTTTATTTCATGTTTTAGGGGAACGCCCCATTGAATAAAACAACGCTTATTGCGTTTTCACCTTGAGAACTGTTTCCGTGTGCTGGTTTGGGTTCAGACTTAACAATACTTAATGTTTAAAAACTTTATTTGAAGACGTGTTAAAAGCCCCGGTTTTGGGAAGAACTTTATTTCATGTTTTAGGGGAACGCCCCATTGAATAAAACAACGCTTATTGCGTTTTCACCTTGATAACTGTTTCCGTGTGCTGGTTTGGGTTCAGACTTCACAATACTTAATGTTTAAAAACTTTATTTGAAGACGTTTACTACTTGAATTATTTGAAAACATTGTGATTTAAAAGACATGCCTGAAAATGGCTAGGTTGTTAACCCTCTGTTTTGAAGGTTTACAACCTGATGACCAACTCTTCAACAAAGACAACTAATGAAAAAGTTGGAAAATAAAGATATTGAGTTAAAACCTTGAGGAGTTCTTTGGAACTATTTTATGTCTGTTGCATATAGTCTTTTGCATACATGTTGTGTAGAGGTCAATTTGTGCTTTCACCAATAACTATGCCGATTAGTGTAAAATCGGCAGAGTCTCTGTCATTTATAGCGCCACCAGAAGGCTGAAAACGCATTCTTCGATATTACTCCTTCAGATTTTATCCGATAATCACACAAATGGGCACACAGTATCTCTACAGTGATGTGATCATGACGGATTTGTCCAATATCATATTCTATCTAATTGGCTAACATTGAATTCCAAGGTTTGCAGGATTGCTCCTTTTTGAACAAAATGTCTCAAACGCAGCCTGCTATTTGTGTGAGATTTTGCACGCACATTCCCACTAGGCCAAGGAACAGATGCCACCCTTCTCACATTGGCCTGTTATAGCGCCACCAGCGGGTCAATTTTTGCAAAACCCATTTTTGGAACAAAATGCCTCAAATCCCGCATGCAGCGTCCGATTGCCGTGAAAGGCCAAAGAACACGTGGTACCCTTTTGACTTTGGCCTATTATAGTCACCACTAGGCCAAAAAAAAAACACCTGACCTGCCGGAGACCTGTTCGGAAGAACACTGCTTCCAGTTTTTCTTTGATTTCTTCTTTGCTTTCCCTTTTTGCTTTCCTGCTATTTATGCCTTGGCCACTTTATCGCTGCTTGCAGCTATATTAATGTTATTGTTTTTGATCATTAGATCCAATTACTGAATTCGAAGTCGACAGGTTTTCTTCAGAATATCTATGACATTGTGACATTTTGGCATAGGAGTCCAACCAGTACTAGTACGCCCTTAACTCTGAGATTGTACAAATGGAACCAAATGGTTCTCAGAGTTACACACGTTATGGTAATTCAGGGCTTGCTCTACTATGTGTTTCTAGTATATATTATTGACCACTCATTTAGTATGTCTGTGGCAAAAAAGATATTTCAACATAAATCTCCATCAAAAGCCAGCATGGTGATGAATGACCCTTGCTTAATCAGAGTCATTATCCCATAAAGCTTGTTTCTTTTGAAACATTCTCACAGTTCTGGCACTCTGTTTCCGACCTGTTCTGGCACAGACATACTGTACAGGTTTGCTTGTCTTCAACTATAGTGAACAACATGAAAAACACTTGACTGTGGAATCAGCACACTGTCCTGTAGTGAGCAAGGATGATGTGTTCACTGTAGATGGGTTAGTGTCCACTGCTGACATGGTGTGGGTTGGAGGGGTGGAGGTGGAGGGGTGGAGGTGGAGCATAGACTTGAGCTCTGCAGAGACAGGGCTGAGTGTAATGCCATCCAGACTGCTTCCTTGGCATCAGCATTATATGTCTGTTCCAGTAGCATGTCAAAAGAAACACTACTGTTGTGGCTGCCATCTGCTCGTCAGCCAACAAATACACCTGCCATCAGTGCTTCATGTACCTCTGAAGCTGTTTCCGGTAATTTCTTCATCTAAGGCAAATACAAAGGTAAAGATTGCTGCCCGTACTTGTAGTGGCCTACTAAAGCGAGGTAGGGTAGCATTCTTGCTGATTCACAGAGATGTCCCGTCCAGTCACCTTTCCGCTCGTAGTACATAAACCTTTGGAGAATATCTGACATCTCCAGGAAGTTTGCCCAGAGGACTGCAGTTGGTTGCCCATTGAATGATTCCTGAAAAGCAGCAGCTGATCTCCTAGGACTGCCATCTCTGGATTCCTCGTCATTTCTAACTTCTGCCAGTTATCTCTTTTTCAAACAGGACTTTGAGGGCATGTAAAGTTTGGTAGTATTATGTCTTTTCAACAAACATCTTCTTGACAGTTCATCTGCCCCTGCATCCCTGATAATCTTGCAAACAGCCGTCATGTTCAGTTGTGAGCTTGGTGGAAGCCTCCCAGCAACAGGACTACATTGCCAAACTCATCTTGGTGCTGTCTGATCTCCAGTGATAATGGTGTACTTATGTAGTGAAGAGTCGTTTCATCTCTTTTCTGAGGACAGAAGGATCAGTTGGCGATGCTGGGATGAGTGGAAGGTAGCCAATAATGCTAGCCTGTGGGTGAAAGTTTACACAGAATGCTGAAAAGCCAGGTACACCAGCTTCTGCATCTGGAGGAGCATTCAGCAACTGTGATGTTGGAAGCTATTCTACCTACAGTAGGTGCCACACAAGTAAAAGGTCTTCAGCCAAGCCATCTGATGGAGTCTCTAGAATCTCCAACTTCCCAGTGCTCAGGTGACCTGGACTTCTGTCTGTCTTTGCTTGCTGACAAGAAACACTTGGGAGTAGGTGGTTCAGCAATGATGAATTAACATTTTCATCTTTAAGATACATTTAGCTGTATGAACCTTTTCTCTGATTTTTCTCCGCAATCATCCCCACAACTCTTGATAGAGGTAAAACTGACCAAATGTGTTCATATTGCTTTTGTCATAACAGCCAGCTGTCACTGTAAAAGTCATAGTAAAGCTCTCGGGTGGCGGGTGGCGTCCATCTTGGATATATGTAAATTCAGATCCAGACACACCCAATCATGAAGATAAGTATTCCATTGAGTTGCTCTTGCTGTGAAATCCAAATAGACACCAAGTTTACTTGTCATTATAACAAAATTACAGTCACTGACAATCACTTACATAGAAGTGTTTCCTTCAACAAATGTGCTATATTACATGATCTAAATTTGCATATGAGTATACTAAGGCACCAATACTTGTTTCAGATGTTAGGTAGATGTATTTATGACATTTTGATTTTGTGTTGCCAAAATCAATATATCAAATTTTACAAGCAAAATTGTTATTCCCATTAAATACATTTCTGGCTGGTGACAAAGATTGTGCAAGTGACACGCGGATAACTTTTTGTTTCTTACTTACTATCAATAGATCTTTCTAATGAAGCAAAGTTTATGTAGTGCCCATGGGGCGGGAACGAAACCGAACGATACCAGCCACGCAATACAGCCTAATAGGGAAAAGGAAGCAAAAAAAGCCCAAAACTTGAGAATGATCACTCCTATCTTCATCAAATTTGCTAAGGTGTGAACCAGAATGCAATTTACCTAAAGAAATACTGAAATATTGTCTTTTAAACATACCTTTAGTTTAGGTGGAAATTGTATTTTTTGTGGTGAGGACTCATTTTCTTTCTCTCATTTACAAGAAAAATTAGATCTTAATCTAATATGTTAAATTAGATGTTACTGCATTGCCAGGATGCTATTAAACAATATCCAGTGGTTGTGTGGAGATATCAAGTACAGTTTTGTTTCAAATAAGATTTCTTTAGACATATCCCTCCCCTGAAAAAGACAAATTAGTTCATTCTGAATGGGAGTTACAGTTAATGATGGTAATTTTTGGGGAGGGGGTCCAGGTGTCTATACTGTACCACATAACCAAACTATAACCTAATAACTGTGGTTTATCTAAAATTGCCATAATGTATGCTAAAACAAACCATTTAAATCTGTATCTCCTAGCTAAATCCAAATTTTAGCTTGTCTAGCTTTAGTTTGTTCCATATACTGTTAGAAGATATGAGCATGAAAAGTATGTACAGTACAGTTTGGGTTACGTGCTGTGCACACGCACACTCGCACAGTATATCTGGGATAGAAAGTAACTTTGTACTTTATAGACTACCTGCTACTTTTCCAAAATGCACGCACACGTGTGCATCTCATTGTCGTATTGTTAACAGCTTTAGCACACAAAAAAGTGCTACTAAACAGCTTAAATGTGGGACTTCCCTAGACCTAGTCTAGTGCACCCATCCACACCTCTGTTCCACCTAACCCTATCCCAGGATGCTGTTCCAACCCACCCCTCCATCTTGTGCAGATCCACAGCATGTCTCCTACACTTTGAGGCCGTTCAACACCACTCTACCCCTCATTATCACTGGAGAGATTTGACAGACTGGTCTCCCAATGACACGTTAACACATAGACTGGGTGAGTCGAGGGTCGAACCAACAACCTTACGATCTACCCATTTCCCATTCAGCTATTGCTGACCTTAACAGGATCAGCATTAACAAGGCAGGGTCCAGAGACAACAGCAACCCTGGGGGTGCTCAAGGTGTTCACTAGGAGGTTGGCAGCAGAGATTGAGTAAGGTTCCCCAACTCTGACCTCCTGCATTGTCCTGGTGTTCAAGAAGGGACACCCCAGTGCTCTGTGACTACAAACTAAATTGACTACAAGTTGTTCCTGCAGCTCATGTGGCTCCCTTGACCACTGCAGTTCGCATACTAGGAACACATTGGTGTGGGAGATATCATTATCAACCTGCTCCACAGAACCTACACACTGCGTAACACTGTGAGAATCGTGTTCTTTGACTCCATCTGGATCTTCAATACCATACATCCACAGCAGCTGGCCCTGAAGCTGTCAGTGATGCAAGTGGATCTAGCTTTGGTTGCAGACTGTATCACCAACTCTAGTGCTCCCCAAGGAACCATGTTGTCATCCTTCCTGTTCCCCCTCGCAACTTCATGGATCACAATACAGAAGATTATAGAGCCCTGTTGGTGAACTTGTGTCTCACACACACACACACACACACACACACACACACACACACACACACACACACACACACACACACACACACACACACACACACACACACACACACTCCAAGGGGAGGAGTTGGTGGTGGTGGAAAACCTACTGTATTACTGTAACACAAGCAATGCAACTGAATAAGCTGGTGAGGGACGCTTCCAAAGCTTGAGTTAAACAGGACAGTATGGAGGTGGTCACAGAGGGGAGGATGCTGGCTATCCTGATGAACTCCTCTCACCTGTTCTATGATGTGCTTGTGGGGATGAGGACCACGGTCAGACACAATATCATTCGGTCAGCCATTTGTGACAGAAGACATCAGGGTCTACAACCATGTCTGACACCCATAGGTTCTATTCTGATCTTTGGGATAACTGACTTCTGCTAGACTCTGACACACTTGCACACAGACTACTACAGAGTAGACACAGATCCAACCATGCCCTCATTAGTGTTGAGCAATCTGGTGTTGAGAGAGCATGTGACAAATACAAACACAAAAGAAGAATACTACCCCAAATTCACACAAACAAAAAAAAAAAAGATTCAGTTTGACTCTATCTAGGAAATCCCGTACTTATTAGGTGAGAAAAACGAATGTTCAAGGTTGGCCTGCAAAATATGTAGCCGCCTGCCACAAAATGAGTAACAATGGTTGAACTGTATAAGTGTTGAACACAATGAATAGACTAATGTCATCATTTCATTATATATATACTAGACCTTACCCGTTCGAATATATGTGCTGCAAAATATGTGCAGAGTGTGGGTTATGGGGAAAGTAACTGTATGGTGTGTGCGTGAGAATATGTCGGAGCATCATAATGTAAGGAGCAGCCCATGGAGGAGTGTATATTTATGATGGATACAAATAATTTAACAGCTAAATTAGGTGAATAGAAGTATGAGGATGTATTTGCTCCACATAATTTTTCTATACCCGTTGGAAGATGAGACACACATCACCCGTTGCATGCGTGACCCATGGAGGGAGAGAGAGAGAGAGAGAGAGAGAGAGACTATCATATGTGTATCATACTGTATGTAATGCTTTGGCAATGTAAGAATGCGTGTCGAAGCATATTTGAATTAAACTGAACATGCAAAGAGCAAGGTTTTTGAAAAAAAAAAAACAACCTTCCATTGACAATGCATTAGTACGGCGCTCCCAGTGGCCATTCTCAGGCGATACAGAGAAGATGTTTCACGCAGCTGTGTGAGTCCAGCCTGAGACCTTTGTCCACCGGGAGTCCGGGACTAAAGCTCCATAAGAATTCACCGAGTCACACAAGGCTTGTTCGTCCCACACATGAAGCTCTAATCATGGCATGAACAGCAGACAATCATGGCATAAACACTTAAACAGTCAAGTTGAGCCAAGATGAGTGACGGATAGCAGTAGAGTGACATAATGTGAAAGTGTACATACTGTAAATGGCCCTTTTGGTTACTTGGTGTAAAGACACAAAATAAACAGTTTATAGTTTAAATCGGTTTTAATTGGACATTCAAAACAGAGCCACAGTTCAGATAGTCGGCATTGAGAAGATCATACTTTTACACATTCAGAGAACACGAGACCATCTTCCACTCATTGGGTCGAATAGTTGATTCATTAAGCACAGCCTTTTTGATTCTCTTCCAGCACCACATTATTTCCTACAATCCCAAACTCCAGAGCCCTCCAGTTGATCACATTCCCTGGGGTGAAGTTGAGATCGTCCGTGTACCGCTGGATCTCACAGGGCGAGAGGACATAGTTCCACATGTGGACCTCAGTCATCATCCCAGCAAAGGACTGAGAAGCAGCAAACCCACCACCCACACGGTCTTGGTCCTGCAAGCATGGAAGAGAATCAATATTAGAGGGAGCATTAATATTGTTTCATGTACCCAAAATAGGATGTTATATAGCCTAGTTTTATTTGTAAAGACCACCTGAAGGCAGGTAAAACCTAGTGTTGGAAACTAATAGTAAATTAGTAAATTCTACAGCAACTTGAGCAGCCAAATGAAAACAGGAACAATATTGATTTAGAGAAAATAACTTGAGGCAATAACTCAAACATTGTGAATATACAATGTTCATTAAAAAATGTATGTATATTTTTTTAAGTTATTAGTTACCTATGTATCCTTTATTGTATCACAGCTAGGATATGAAATAAAATATGTATTGATGCAAGATGTACTTTTGCAGCTGTACAACACTACCTGTCCCAGTATGATGCTTGGGGTTCCGTTGATGCCTGTAGACCCGATTAATTTCCTGGAAGAGGGTTTTCCGTCCACCCACACTTGTCCCAGTTTAGTTGTGTTATCCCAGGTGGCGCACACTTTGTGCCAGGTGTTAAGTGTGTACTGTTGCCCGTCAAAATTCGCATTTGGACGTCCAACATGCAGACCGATCCGAGTCGTGCTCCTAACGAAGATGAGGAATGCGTTGGCAGCGTGGGCACCGGAGGGAACGGCCAGGGAGAACAGGGCGTGGTTGCTGGTGAGGTCTGTAAAGGACCTGAAAGCAGATGTATAATAGTTTTAAGTTCAGTATAGTGTTTTGTTTAGTCAGTTGATCTTTCAGTATATAATCATAACATTCAGAGTCTTATTCTGGATATCTCCACCAGGTGCCCCTGTGTGCCTACATACTAGCAAATCTCCAACACAGTTTGACCAATAGGTGTCAAAAACGCATTTTTAAAAATTAGTTTCCATAGCAACACTGGGACGCCAAAAGCCACAAATACATTCCCTGGATACATTTCATCTTCCTATATGGGCCATGTCCACTTCTGCCAGTTATAATTTCCACCATTTTGCATTTCCGCCATACTGTACATCTTTTTGCAGCCATTCCTACAGCTTTATTCTTTTGTCTAAAACACACAAATCTGTACACATTACTGCATCTCTGGAGTCATGTTATGAATACTGTATATTCATCATTCAGATTGTCTTTATCATCATTCAGATTGTCTATATCCTTCTAATCTTTGCAGGAGGAAAAATCTAAACAGAGACCCAACCCAAACTTGAATCACACATTGATAGACCTATAACCCGATATTATGATATAACCCGAAAGCCATTGCATGTACACCCATATGGGATGCCCCAAATTGTAAAACTCACTATGCCATAGATCATGAAAGCAACGTCCAATAGGCCCAATCCCAAATCAGTTACAGTTTCTGCAGAAGGCCGCTTTGCCGTTTCAGGTTTGTGTGATATAGGAACGCCATCCTTACATAAATGTAAACGTCTAAGCTCAACTAACTTGCCTCAGGCAAACAGTCACAGTTGTGAAGGAGGCTTGAGTCGTCATCGGCATCAATTTCACGCCATCTGTGTTGGTCCGCTTTGGGAAGGTGAACATTTTACCTGTAAGGTCTAAACAGAAAATGACAAATGAAAAGGTTTGCGTGTGAGAAAAAAAATAAATAGGCTGCTCCAAATTATGCCATGTGTGCCTTTACACTTTTGGCTCAATAGACATTATGCATAATAGCGACAGATTTGAATGCATATCTGTCAATGTTTTTAGTATTGCAGTATTTCAATAACCAGCTCATCTACAGTGATTTCGAGGTGGACTCCCTTCTCTTCCATTGAGGACATTTTTACTAGTATCAGGTCACTGACTGGTTCACAATGTAATAAAGCATTTGAGGCAGCCTGCACACCGGATAGGACACTAGGAGCTATATTTGTCCATGCCTTACCCCCTTTTAATACTTCAAATAGCCAATCTACAGCGACATGTGAGCTTGTAGATCAGCCATCAGATATATGTAATAAAGTTTTTCAAAAAGGCGTTTTGAAAAAAGAGTTTAGGGATAAGGGGTAAGGCATGGACAAAAATAGTTTCCTAGAATACACCATTGTTGTTGTACTTCAGGCATCATTGCAATATTATTGTACCTAAATGGACAAAACATCTATGCTTTTCCAAAACCTACTTTCCATTCATTTTCTTTCATGGTGTGGTGAACTTTAAGCTGCATTCACTACTTACTACTTACCAAGTGAGACCTGTTGCACAAGATTGTCCACAAGGACACAAGTGACAACAGGAAGTCTTGCTGTTGATATCGAGGTATCAACATGCAAGGTAGCCGCAAATTGCAACACTAGATCTTCCATAGGCAGCCAATGCATCAAAACTGTTTTTTGCTATCTGACTGTATTAAACAACGTCAAACTCACCAATATTGGGGCTGTATGGAAAGCTTGGAGTATCCTCTTTCTATCTGCAAAGTGTTTGTTTCAGAAAAACCCAGCGTAGACATTTTAGTTATTAAGTTATATCTGTCAATAAATCCGAGAAGACATGTTTTTTGTTGAACTTCGGAAGCACTCGTCTTCTATAACGCCATGTCCCGCTGCCTCCTGCATTAGGCTACAGTATGTGACATTTAGAACCAGCTGGTACACAGGACCACTGAGTGACTTCCCACAAGCGCTTCCAAACTCCAGCATTTGAAAAGATAATCACCTGAACTGAATTTCTTGATAGAAAGTAGCTCATAACATGTCTACGCTGGGTTTTTCTGAAACAAACACTTTGCAGATAGAAAGAGGATACTCCAAGAAAGAGGATACTCCAAGCTTTCCATACAGCCCCAATATTGGTGAGTTTGACGTCGTTTAATACAATCAGATAGCAAGAAACTGTTTTGATGCATTGGCTGCCTATGGGAGGTATTGCAACCCTAGATTTATCTGATTAAAAAAAATCTAGTGTTGCAATTTGCGGCTACATGGAAGGTATACATATCAACGAAGACTACTTGAAATGAGTTATTGGTGTATGTGTCAAATTAATTAATAGACACACTATGCATGCACGTAGCACATGCAAAAAAAAAAAAAGCACTGTGTCTGTAACCAGGTGTGGTTATTTCAATAAAAGCAATAAAACCATTGTTGAAAAATGGAGCCTATTTGGTTGCTTTTGTACACCGTTTACAAATTGATAAATTAACCTGAGGATTCTAATGTTTCACTCAAGAAGAAACCCATTCTCACTCATGCAAAAGGAGAAATGTTTCAAGCTCACAAGTTACATTTATTAAAAAAATAAAAGTCCAGCTCTTTAGTGAACAGAAAAACATTCTCAGGTTGGGATACCATTCAGGAGAAATAACTCATACAGGATAAAACATAACAGATACTGAAATTGGAAGTGATGACACAAAGAAATGGGCAGACCAATAGGAACTGGAGCTGATAAATGGGTAATCTCTCCTGATTGAAATTGGTAAACCACCTGAAGTTGTATAGTTGGAGCTGGAGAGACCCTGGTTACTGAACAAACACTCTATGGCAACGATTACCAATCACTATATACACAGTAGAGCTTTGCCTTTAACCTAAAAACAAAAACATCTTATTCCACACTTAAGTAAATCAAATCTATCCATCAATTTGTTCCACTGTATGTCTATGTGCCGGTCTTCCTCTCTGTATGGCTTTGGGTCTAGAATGTTAACACTGCAACCAAAGAAAAATCGTATAATTAAGTGTTGTACCTTGTGTAGCATGAGTATCACATGCCGCCAACATCACAACCAGCAGGAGGAACTTCATCTGGCATGAAAGAACACAAACAGAAATACTGTTAAAAATGATAAAATGAGCTATGAATAGCAGACCACAAATTACTTCACTGTATTTGTCCTCATAGCCCGCTGTTGCTGCAGTGTAAAAGGTGTATTAATTATAACTCACAATAGCCTAACAAACTATTCTTCTCACATCTTGACCTTACCTTGTGCTGATCTGTGTGACTGTCAGGTTGTTGTGTGAGATTGTGGACTCATCGCCTCTCTTATATTTCCTCTGGGTGGAGACTGTGGATTGGCAGGTTCCTTTTTCCTTGTTCGTCTGGTTTCTTCCTTCAGATATACGTGAACACTTTTATCCTTTGCATTGAATATTAGTTACTCATTGTGAAATAGAGAAACCATGCTTTGTATGGACAATAAACACTTTTGTGAAATAGAGAAACCATGCTTTGTATGGACAATAAACACTTTGTTACCATTCAAACACCCCTGCCAAGTGGTATGTTCCAATTACCTTCCCCTACCTATAAAGGGAGCACTGGAATCGTGATTGATTCTTTTAGGAGGATCAGACACATGATAGGAAGTGGCAAGTATGTGTTTGGTTAGCAATGGAACGCTTTGGACCTCTGTTAAATAAATAAATGTGTATGTTTTAAACCAACTATTGCCTGTGTCATTTGTAACCTGAATTAGGCTAAGCTTAAATATGTGGAATGAAAATGCAAACTAGGTCAAGATGTTAAATACAAACTCTCTTAATAAATACATGTAGCTAGCATACTAGCACTAAAATGTTTGGTAACAAAAGCAAATGGTGATCTGTAATAAAACTATAAAGTCATGGTAATGATAATGATAATGCATATGATAAAAAATAAATATGTAGGCCTAATCAGGAAAAATTACACATACTTGAACATATAGTGGGAATGGCAGTCTTTACCAGTCTCTGCTTGTTAAATGTTAATATTACTGAATCTATTACATTTATCCCTCTTCATCACACATCACAACTTAGTAATGGTTGTAATTAAACATTTCTTCAAGCATCTGCCAAACAAGTTACTTTTTGAAAGCAGTACACTATATTGAGTTACACGAATACACGTTTAAAGCATCTTGCCCAACATGGTGCCCCCTCTAATTAATTAATTGCCATCAAATGCCTCTTACAGTATACTGATGATGGCATTAATAATGTGAACCCGGCAGCCTCATTGCAGTATCTATAGTGACAAAAATAAGCTTTTAGACCAGAAACAAATCGTGTCACCATCAGGTGACATGGTGGTATTGTTATCACTTGCTGGTCTCATTTATATTCAACTTGCCTTTTCCCTGGCTAAACCTCAACCCACAAAGCTAGTATATTTGTTTCACTTCACATACAAGAGATTATATTTTCAAAGTGTAAGAAAAAAAAGGTTTACTTGAATGGGGAAGATTCAAATAGTGAGACAGAAATACTTTAAAGTGTGACTCGTGTCACGGCAACCACACTCACAAATTAATTATGTCCTTGTTCCTTTTATGCGCACATCAATATTAAGCCCATGTGAGGGAATACCCATATATGGACAATTGTGTCAGTCTCATGATAACCAGTCTGGTTGCCGCGACGCGAGTCACACTTGCAAATTAACTCCCGTCTTTGTCCCTTTTATGCCCATACAATATATGGAGATCGCTTCCCGCCCTTAGGACATATTTTGTTGAGAAATAAGTTTGAAAGCTTTCTTGTTGAATTTGTCAAAGAAATTATCATACTTGTCACAGTATATATTTACAGTTTAATGTCTAAGTGTGCGTGCGTGCATGCATTTATAGTGAAATGAATAATGTTTTTTCTCACTTTTAGAGCTTAATGTAATTCCTAACACTAGATGTCAAAAGTGAGAATTGTGTGTGCATTTTACTATCAAAAGTACAGCCCTAATTGATCCTATCAAACAAAAACCTAATGCATGATGACGTACGTCGATTTTACTTAATACATGAGGTGCCAGTGTCAATCCCGCAAGCCACCGTTCTCTGTGCTGGTTTCGTGGCTCCCCCTTCCCCCGCCTCCCCTTCTAGCAGCAGTGGCCCTCAGATTTTGTGATACCCCCACCCGAGTTAGAACCAAGCGCAACCATGTTTTTTCTCATCTTCATGGTCTCCCATTAATGAAATGGATTGTTGCGAAATTATATTTTGGTCTGAAATTAGTTTTGTTGGCTATTCTTTACACCTACCCCAATCTCTGAAAAAGGCAAATCCGAATAGGGAAAAGGAAGCCTAAAACTTGAGAATGATCACTCCTATCTTCATCAAATTTGCTGAGGTGTGAACCAGGTATCTACCCTACATCACCAAAGAGCCAGAATGCAATTTACCTAAAGAAATACTGAAATATTGTCCTTTAAACATACCTTTAGTTTAGGCGGAAATTGTATTTTTTTGTGGTGAGGACTCCTTTTCTTTCTCTCATTTACAAGAAAAATTAGATCTTAATCTAATATGTTAAATTAGATGTTACTGCATTGCCAGGATGCTATTAAACAATATCCAGTGGTTGTGTGGAGATATCAAGTACAGTTTTTATTTCAAATAAGATTTCTTTAGACATATCCCTCCCCTGAAAAAGACAAATTAGGTCATTCTGAATGGGAGTTACAGTTAATGATGGTCATTTTTGGGGAGGTGGTCCAGGTGTCTATACTAACCTAACCATAACCAAACTATCAGAATATGAATAACCTAATAACTGTAGTTTATCTAAAACTGCCATAATGTATGCTAAAACAAACCATTTAAATCTGTATCTCCTAGCTAAATCCAAATTTTAGCTTGTCTAGCTTTAGTTTGTTTTAACTAGTCCATATACTAGAAGAAGATATGAGCATGAAAAGTATGTACAGTAGAGTTTGGGTTACGTGCTGTGCACACGCACACTCGCACAGTATATCTGGGATAGAAAGTAACTTTGTACTTTATAGACTACCTGCTACTTTTCCAAAATGCACGCACACGTGTGCATCTCATTGTCGTATTGTTAACCTACAATACAGTCAAAGAGTAATAAACAGCTTTAGCACACAAAGAAGTGCTACTAAACAGCTTGAATGTGGGACTTCCCTAGACCTAGTCTAGTGCACCCATCCACACCTCTCTTCCACCTAACCCTATCCCAGGATGCTGTTCCAACCCACCCCTCCATCTTGTGCAGATCCACAGCATGTCTCCTACACTTTGAGGTTCAACACCACTCTACCCCTCATTATCACTGGAGAGATTTGACAGACTGGTCCTGCAGTCTCCCAATGACACGTTAACACATAGACTGGGTGAGTCGAGGGTCGAACCAACAACCTTACGATCTACCCATTTCCCATTCAGCTATTGCTGACCTTAACAGGATCAGCATTAACAAGGCAGGGTCCAGAGACAACAGCAACCCTGGGTGCTCAAGGTGTTAACTAGGAGGTTGGCAGCAGAGATTGAGTAAGGTGCCCCAACTCTGACCTCCTGCATTGTCCTGGTGTTCAAGAAGGGTGTGCTCTGTGACTACAAACTAAATTGACTACAAGTTGTTCCTGCAGCTCATGTGGCTCCCTTGACCACTGCAGTTCGCATACTAGAAACACATTGGTGTGGGAGATATCATTATCAACCTGCTCCACAGAACCTACACACTGCGTAACACTGTGAGAATTGACTCCATCTGGATCTTCAATACCATACATCCACAGCAGCTGGCCCTGAAGCTGTCAGTGATGCAAGTGGATCTAGCTTTGGTTGTAGACTGTGTCAGGGCGCGTCCACACATTGGACGACTGCTGCGACCTACGGCTCTTCCTTCAGCGACCAAACCGATGGCGTATAGACATCCGCCGGGGTAATGGGAGTGTCAACATGGCGCTGGTCAGACGGACGTGTAGTTCTTTTTGACTAGCGCGATTTCCAGAGTGAGACAGATCAAGGAATGTAGCTTACCTACACTCAACATGAAAACATATTATGCACGGGCAATAAACAAAAAAGTACACCACCTGAAACTAAGCCCCATTTCCTTTTTAAATGATCTCCTATTTCACTTTTATTATTTATTTTCCCCTTGTTTTTATGACTCCTTTTTTTCCCTCCCCTTTTGTTAATGACAATTCTCTATGCAAAGTACTGTGTTGTATTCGTCTATCTTTCAATGTTATATGAGATAGCCTACATAAAGTGGTTATTGTGTAGGCTAAATAAGACAAAAAGCTTACTAGGATCTCCTTTTAGTTGACCTTGTACCAGTGATTTGTACTGTCATAAAACTGTACCTTTTCCTATGCAAACTTCTAATAAATTCTTCAATCAATATAAAGGAAAAGTAGTACACTACAAATAACCACATGAACCCCAGCTATGCATAGGCTATTCTGGGGGGGAATAAGCCAAATAGCCGATCTACAAGCACACAACGTGTCGCGCTGCAACAAGTAGTGAGCTTGATCGTCTATTTTTGGTAAAGATTTGGTGTTTATAGAAACTAGCCCTTACCCGTTCAAAGATATGAGCTCTGAAATGATGTGCAGTGTGTGGGTTATGGGGTGTGCACTATGCACACAGTATATGAGGGATGGAAAGTAACTTTAACTGGTGCTTGCATGAATATGTAGGAGCATCAATGTAAGAAATACCCGTTTCGTTTAATGGCTACAGAGATACTGTGTACCGATCTGCATGATTTTTGGACAACATCTGTAACAGGGCCAGTGTGTGATTATCTAGAGTTAATAAAACATTCTCCAGTTCTTCATTATAATATCCTCACACATGAGCTATTCAGAAGGGAGAACAGTGGACATCAGTCTGGCAATTCAACAACAATAAGGACGTTTACATTTATTGAAACACTCGTGCATGTCTTGACTCCCTCTGTATTTCCCTCTGTATTTGGAGAGCTGGATGAAAGAAAGAAAACTACAAGCGAAAAACCGGCTTCACAGGACGTTCTGTCCCATTGGTTTAGTGCGTATCTCTACCGGGTGAGAGTAGGCTACAGCAGTGCGCTGAACCATGAACCCGGAGAGTACGTGATGTCACGGCGCCTGTGGGCTCTTCGATCGCAGATGAAAGGAGTCTTCCGGTCTATTCATTTAACATTGAAGTGGACGGGAGCTGCGACTTTTTCTACGCATGTGTGGACGCAGCATCACCAACTCTAGTGCTCCCCAAGGAACCATGTTGTCATCCTTCCTGTTCCCCCTCGCAACTTCATGGATCACAATACAGAGGATTACAGAGCCCTGGTGGTGAACTTGTGTCTCACACACACACGCATGCACGCACGCACGCACGCACGCACGCACACACACACACACACACACACACACACACACACACACACACACACACACACACACACACACTCCAAGGGGAGGAGTTGTTGGTGGTGGAAAACCTACTGTATTACTGTAACACAAGCAATGCAACTGAATAAGCTGGTGAGGGACGCTTCCAAAGCTTGAGTTAAACAGGACAGTATGGAGGTGGTCACAGAGGGGAGGATGCTGGCTATCCTGATGAACTCCTCTCACCTGTTCTATGATGTGCTTGTGGGGATGAGGACCACGGTCAGACACAATATGATTCGGTCAGCCATTTGTGACGGAAGACATCAGGGTCCACAACCAAGTCTGACACCCATAGGTTCTATTCTGATCTTTGGGATAACTGACTTCTGCTAGACTCTGACACACTTGCACACAGACTACTACAGAGTAGACACAGAACCAACCATGCCCTCATTAGTGTTGAGCAATCTGGTGTTGAGAGAGCATGTGACAAATACAAACACAAAAGAAGTATACTACCCCAAATTCACACAAATAACAAAAACAAAGATTCAGTTTGACTCTATCTAGGAAATCCCCTATTATTAGGTGAGAAAAACGAATGTTCAAGGTTGGCCTGCAAAATATGTAGCCGCCTGCCACAAAATGAGGAACAATGGTTGAACTGTATAAGTGTTGAACACAATGAATAGACTAATGTCATCATTTCATTATATATATTGTCTTGTTTGTATTGTTTGTTCTGATTCTGAATATGTATTATTTATATTATTATTTTGTATCATACTGTATGTAATGCTTTGGCAATGTAAGAATGCGTGTCATGCCAATAAAGCATATTTGAATTGAATTGAATTAAATTGAACATGCAAAGAGCAAGGTTTTTGAATGGGGTTAAGTAAGGTATTGACTTTTAAAATAAATCACCTTGGATAAAGGTGCTATATAAATGCACCATTTACTATTTACAATTTAGTATGTCTTAAGATAAATTACATTTGGTGATGTAGGGCAGAGACCTGGTTCATACCTCATCAATGTTATGAAGATTTCTAACTCAGGGAAGGGTATCAAAATCTGAGGGCCTCTGCTGCCAACATATTCTCACCTTCAAAGCGTCAGACAACTGACGCCCTGTCAAGTACCGTAAAGCGTCGGACGAGGGGACGCTTTGGGTATTCCTACTGTGTCAAGGGTTGGACGAATTGGGTATGGCCAGTGGTCTAAGAAGAAAGAAAAAAAAGTCGTTCCCGAAGCGAGATTCGATACCGCTATGAAGGATTTACCAGCCACCCCATGCTACCGTTCACGCGAACGGTGCGAACGGCGCATGAGCCGACTCAGCGGCGTTACCGAATTATGTGCTGTTATGGACAGAATAGTACATTTTTACCAGGGGACTGCTTCCGCGTCCGAATGCGGCTCAAAGAAGGGACTACGTTCAATTATTATCCACGTTGTCAAAGATAAAAGCACCAAAAAAATATTTCTCAGCCATCTCCTTAGCTCAGTCGGTAGAGCATGATGACAGCTAAAACTGAGACCCGGGTTTGATTCCCCGTGACTGGAAAATATTCCAGTAAACACATGTCGGCGCATGCGTACTAAGACTCTCCGTTCTTGTCTGACCGTAGACGGTCTAAGCGTTCCAAAGCTTCGCACGGGTGAAGCAGAAACCGAGTTGGGAACGCGTCGGGAGGGTGAAGCAGAGGGGGTGAGAATGGGCTGCTGCTGCTGGACTAATGTCTGAAGGCTTTTTTGAGGGCTTGCTGCTGGACTGTCCTCTCCGCACAGCAGAGCGCTGGCCTCAGCCAATCACAAGCCGCGGCCGACGTCTCGTCCTTTGAACACAATTGTTTCCGTAGCCACTGCCTTGTGACAGTCTATGCGAGCGCCAATACAGGAAAGCTTTGACACTCACAGGCGTCAGCCCCGCCCCTCTTTACATATTAATGTCTTCAATGCGGTATGGCCCTCCTACTTTTTGACCACCAAATCAAATTAAGCACATCCTCTCGTAATATTGCTTAAGAGTGCTCGAAAGTGTGCCTCTGAACAATGTTTGTGCCAAATTTGCTTTGGATTGGAGCGACGGTGCGCCTGTCGGAGCCAGTACAGGGCCCCCACTGCCAGGGGCCACCCTGGGATGGCTATTGTGAGCAGTGTTGGAGCAAGTTTGAGGTGGCCCGTTTTCTATGCATTTGATTTATTACTGTTGATGTATTGATTTATTACCGTGCGATGTCCTTACTTATTGAAAGTAGCTCTGGATTAAGAGCGTCTGCTAAATGGAAGTTTGTACATAAGTTAGACTGAGAGACTGAACCAGCTGTCATTTCTAACATCCCTCCCCCATCAACTCATTGGCTCTGTTCCAATCAGATCAGCGTAACTCATGACAGCATTCCTTTAAAAGGATGCCTCCTCCTTCCTTATCTCACCTGGCTATCTGTTCAGGTCCACCTCCCCGACACCACCCTGCAGCAGGCACCACCAGGACAGGGCCTATCTACTGTCTTCCATGCAAAGCCCCCTGCCTTCCATCAGGCAGGGTCTGATCCAAGGCTTCTGATTCGATCATCCGATGGGGCCCACGCCAAAGCATTAATCATATTCATTCTTTAATGTTATTTACTTGTACATTTCTTGTAATAAATATTTCATTTGTTTTGTGTGGTAAAGTCTCTCAAGTTGAAATGCCTAAATTAGAACATGTTAAATGTAGTAAATGATGACACCTACATGAACAATCCTACATGACACCTACACCTACTGTAAAAAAAAACAGCTTTGTCACTCCAAAATACACTGTACTTTTGTTTTTGTTTATTGTTTTCTGGCCAACCCGTGTCAGCCCTAACCTGACTTTCGCCAGATGGTTTGCAGCATTGCGTATGCCTGCATAACGCTCTGCTTTACCATCTGGGCTCGGTCCAGCACAACCGATGTAAGGGGCGGGCCATTTTTTCAAATTCTAAAGCAGGTGATTGGATATGGCCGTGCCAACTCCAACCACTCATATTGGCCTGTCTGCATGACGTTGCACCCAGAATCCGCCTCCTGGGTTTCCACGTGGTCTGCAATCAGACTCTATTGGCTCAGAGCCGCTCAGAGCCCGCCCATAGCTGCCGCTGATTGGTCCGGCCCGGGACTTTACGAGTGTTATCAACTGTGCTGGAGCGAGCCCAGATGGTAAAGCAATGCATAAGCAATGCTGCCACCATCTGGCGAAAGTCAGGTTATGTCAGCCCAGGGTCATTGGAATCTTCCCAACTTACTCGCTCCTATTAAGGCACAAACTCTCTTCACGGTGTGATAAACTTCTTTAAGATGCATGCAAACTATGAGTTTGTGACTGTCTGAGACCTTTGTCCACAGGGACTAAAGTGACAACAGGAAGTCTAGATTGTGCACAAATCATTTGAGAATACAATTAGCTTTCTTACCAGTTTGGTCAAAATCTAATATAGGCTTGAGTAAAGCTCTAGAGTAGACAACAAATAGCACTGGAAATGCCTGGCAGAGATACAAATCCATCCATATATGTCCCTGTATATCTCTCACATCAAGCTGGGTTGACGAATGAATGAATGAATGAGAACTTTATTTCAGACACATCAGCAGGTCCATATGAAAATAAAATAAAATAAGACGAGGCTCTTCCTGTGCGAGATCCGAGTTAAGCAAGGGAGAGCATTATATTGTAAGGCCACATTCTCATAATATAATTCGGTTTAGTCGTGCGAATGGGAGGGGTGAAGTTGCCACATTCTTGCATATTTAATTGCTACGTTTGCGCTCACACTGCACTTTGTCATCCGAAACAAGGACTCGCTTAGAAGAACGTCTTAGAGTCTGTCCATGGGACAAACATGTACAGTACTGTATGTATGTATCCAAGCTGCATAATAATGCCTCCTTCAATGTAACCGCAGGACCTCCGCAAAGCGGCGCAGGCGTTAGCTTATTTATCTCGGTCGGAAACGGGCGATCAAAAAATAAAACCTGCGGCGGCCGTCGGGACTCGTCTCGCAAAAACCTGCAATATTTAAAACCAGACAGATCATATATATAGTTCAGGGGAGCGTTCTTTAGGTTAAATTATACTTTATTGACAAGAATGGCAGAGGGAGAGCAGCAACAACATAACATATAAACAGCAGCAGGATATAGAAGGCAGCAGCACAACGCATAAAGGCAGCAGCATACACTATAGGCATAGGCATACTAACAGCAGCCGGAGAGCGGCAAAGGCATGACATATATGACTGATACTATACTAAAGCGCAGCATACTAACGCCTAGGAATAAGACAGCATCTATAGTAACCTACACAGGAGCATAACTTCACCCGCTTCGAACGTTATCAGAACATAGAATGTCCATTATCAGCCTTTATTAACTGCATAGAATGCGCCCATTATGGCCATATTGCCCATACTGAGGAACTCATTATGTTGTTATCAGACATAGTCTCTGTTGATTATGTTCACTTCCCATGGAAAATGCCCATACTCTCGTTCAGGCACTATGTTTTAATCAGACATTCTGTCTGTTGATAATGTACATCACATCGGCCGATATGTCAGTCACGTGACTGCTGTTTTTTTGGTGCACGAACGAGACGAGACCAAATGACTATCGTAATTAAACATAATATATAAAAAGTGTTTTGTCTCAGATCCAATTTAAAAATGTAACTTCTGTTAAATGTTGGTCACAGTTAAGACAAATGTGAAAGGATGACTTGGCAAAAAGCATTTATTTATCCAAATGGATTACCCAGCATGCACCGCGCATATGCTAGAGTGGCTGGCTTGATATTGTATTAATGTCCTACAGTTGTGTTTTATGAAACCCTCATCTCTTGACTCTGTAAAAAATAAGGCGATTTTATGCTTTCCAAGGATGTGCAATGCAAGGACCAACGTTATATTTTGAGTGAATAAAGTAAGCAAAACGATAATATGTTATTTCCTATTTTGAGGACTGACGTCACAGGGCCAGCGTCACGCAGTGGGAGAGTATTTTTTGCAGGTCTTTCAGTCCGAGCGTATAAAAAAAGCAACTGGGTTAAGGTGGAGAGAGCCAATGACAATCTTCCACGGCCTTAAGCCAGTTGCATTTGTCCTACAGTTGACTGAATGACCTGCTATTTCGTCTTCCGCTCTGTGTGTGGACTGTTGGAGGATTGTTTACATCAGGAACAAGAAGCGTGGTGGATTTATGAACGATTCCTGGGTATAAGTCCATTCAGGTAAGATACAATGACGGGGGTTTATGTTGTTACATGTCAGGATGTGTAGTCTGTAATCTGTATGCTTATCTTTGCGACTCACTTAAAGGGACATTCCACTCTCAACAGGGAAACAGCTTTTGAGCTTCTCTCCACATAAACACACTTGTAACTTCAAACTCCATTTTAACCATGATAGATTCATTAAAAACACCCATTATTATTTTTCTGTTGACTCATATTACCCTCCTATGTGAGCAGGCCGTTTTTTTTCCTCATTTATTTTAAATAATTATTTGGGAAAATAGAAAAAAAAAAGGAAACAATAATTATTAAACATCTCCCCCAGCCAGGGAGCTGAGAGAGATGAAGCAGGGACCCCTTAACTGAGAGAGATGAAGCAGGGACCCCTTAGCTGAGAGAGTGAGATGAAGCAGGGACCCCTTAGCTGAGAGAGAGATGAAGCAGGGACCCCTTAGCTGAGAGAGAGATGAAGCAGGGACCCCTTAGCTGACAGAGAGGGACCGTTAGCTGAGAGATTAAGCAGCTTTGTCTCTCTCTCTCTCTCAGCTAAGGGGTCCCCCTATTAAAGCTAAGGGGTCCCTGCTTAGCTGAGAGAGGGATGAAGCAAGCAGGGACCCCCTTAGCATGCCTTGAATGCTTTGTTGTCAGTATTAAAGTGATAGGTAAAGCCGCTGTTCTTTACTTCAACAGGGGGTCCGGGGGTCCCCAGAGTTACTACAGGGGGGTCTTCCAAATCTTTGAGTGATAGAAACTTTTGTTTATTAACCACTTGAACCCTAGCGTCCATATTCTGAGAAATCTAGCCAAAAATAGCAGATCTCCGATTTTAGGCAGAGAGCTTTGGTGAATAGAGGAAAAGAGCAGACTAAGTACAGAGTGAAAGGTCAAGTTTATTAATATTGACAGTTCAAGTGGTTAAATATCTGAAAACACAAATTGACATGAAAATACACTGATGATTGTGCTGTCAAACAATGAAACTATATGGAATCTAATCAATCTATGAACAGGTTGTGGGGGTCCCTGCTTCAATCTCTCTCAACTAATGGGTCCTTGGCCTGAAAACGTTGTTTAATCTGTCAATTATTTAAGCAATTAATCAGATTGTGGCATTTGTTTAGCTATTACCTTATACATTCTGATTAAAGAATAGCTACACATTTGTCAGGCTAAATGGTAACCGTGTTCTTTTCAAATAGGTAATTTAAAAATAAATATTCAAGGCATATTTTTAGCAGGGTTCCCACGGTCATGAAATTACTGGAAATATTTTGAAACAGTCCTGGAAGGTCCAGGAGAAATAGCTATGCATTCTTTGAATATTAGAGGCAGAAATTGTGAAAATAGCCGATCTTCATGCTCACAACGTTGCGAGGCGTTGTGAGCATGTAGATCTGCTATTTTCACAATAGAACAGTGTTATACAACATTTCTCAACTCTTTAGTGCTCGTCAGGGTGCCGGGTCCCCAGTAAAAACATGATTATTTCGGGGTCACGGCCTGAAAAGGTTGAGAACCACTGGCATACACTACCTGTCTTTGGGCATTGTGCATAGGAGTAAGCAACATGTTATTGAGCTGAATTATTGTTATATAGTCCTGTATATTGGGTTAAATATTCTGGAAAAGTTTTGGAAATTAATTGGAAAACATTTGTGGGAACCCTGAGTAATGTGTGTGTGTGTGTGTGTGTGTGTGTGTGTGTGTGTGTGTGTGTGTGTGTGTGTGTGTGTGTGTGTGTGTGTGTGTGTGTGTGTGTGTGTATTACTACCAGCGGGGCATCCTGGCCTACCAGTTCAAAGAAAGGCCCAAGAACATTCGCTTCATCGACGAGGAAGATGCAGGCTGCCACGGTGCCCCAGCCCCACAGACCAGCTACGTCACCATCATCCCAGCCAACCCCATAAGCACCAGGTAGGCCTGTCACAATTATTACCAGGGTTCCCACGGTCATGAAATTCCTGGAAATATTTTGAGATTAGAATCATATTTTTCCAGTACTGGAAAAGTTTTGGAATTGATCAAGGCTCCTGGAAGGCCCTGGAAAAAATAGCTATGCATTGTCTTTGGTTATTGATTTGGTTAATACCTCTGAAATGGCAAATTAAACATGGGCCAAATTGTCAAATATTAGAGCCAGAAATTGTGAAAATAGCCGATCTACATGCTCACAACGTCTCGCAGCGCAGTTTTGGAAATTAATTGATAAAAATCTGTGGGAACCCTGTTTTAGTTCTTTAGCACGGTATTAATAGAAATTCCAGCGATTATGTGCCGATTTGATTACGATTACTAAACTAGTAAGACGCCTCAGGGCGACAATTCTTGGCCATCTGGCCAGTGATGTATATCGGACCAGTTACCCATATACTATATGGAGATCCATGTACTGTACGTCCCTTTTATGCCCATACATGGAGATCCCTGTCTGAACCAGCCGCACATAATATGGGCTGTCTTCCTCCACATATGGGCAATTCCATTATGCAGTTCTGTTAGATATGGGCTTAATCAGGAATCTCCATATATGGGCATAAAAGATTCTGGGGAATACCCATATATGGACTTTTACATAGGTGATGTCACCGGATGTATCAAGGGAACCAACCCATATGTAAAAATGTGTACACACACACGTCTACACGGAGATAAGCTGTGACATTTCTCATGGCAACCTTAAGTCGCAATTAGTTGGGGCACTCCAAATTTACACAAACTCTGTTTTTCTCCACAGATGAAGCCCAAACATGCCAGGAAGGTCAACGTTGCGGCTGACTCTGGATTGCCACAGTGACCTCCGAGAGAGCAGCATGGATCTGTCTACAGCAGGATCAGCATGTGCGACCACTGGAGCACTTTTGGACTGAACTCTTTACATTTGGATTTGGTGGACAGATTTGTGGAGTATTTATCTGCAACTGCCTGAGGACAATGAAACAAAATGGACTTCCAGGAGCTGCTCACCAGCTTCTACCGGAATGGAGAGCACCTCCCACGGTCACCAGCCCATTCGTCTATAACTTATTCGCCTTAACAGATTTGGTCCTTTCGCCTGGCCAGGCATTTTGCCTGGCTGCCACGCTGTGGGCAGACAGACAGACAGGTAGACAGACAGACAGACAGACAGACAGACAGACAGACAGACAGAATTTGGCACAGAGCAGAGGAGCGCGAACCAGACACAGAACGTTTGTGCTTGCACCCACCCATCTTACAAACCTTCTTCACCATAATAAAGCAGCAGTAGTAGGCTATCTTCCAAATCAAATTGTATGATGTATATATCAGGAGGACATCATGTCATGACTCATGACCTTGCGCAGCAGTGCACGTATCAATTAATTAATTATTTAGACACTGATTCCAAAGCTCTAATCTGTATGTCTGCTCAATTCTGCTGTAAACATAATGTTGGACTTCGTTCCATTTTGGGGGCTGGGCGGCCAACAAAGTAAATCGTCACTGTCGGGCAGAAACCTTGTATCTCCAAGTTTCAAATGTGTACATTTTTTCGCAAAGCCCTGCTTCATCAAACAAGGCTGTCGCACAAAAGTAGTGAAAACAGCCGATCTACAAGCACACAACGCCTCTTTAATTACTTTATTAAATGATAAATACAAAACAAACGGTTTTCTACCCGACAACGACAAATTATAACTCAAGTAATTGGCCCACTGGCTTGTCACTTGTCATGATCTGAAATGGCAAATCTTTGAGTAGCAGCAGCGCTATGGAGAGAGATCTCTCTCTATAGCGCGCAATTAGGGCCTCTCCAACTATTTTTCCCGGGCTGAATCAGGGGCCCAGCATGTCCCTGGTTCTCAACCTGTGGGTCAGTACTCTGTTAACTGTTACTCTTGTTGCATCGAGGGCAGACGTTTTGAAAATGGTGCATTATCTTGTGGAAGAATACATGGAAAATATATATATAAGCTGTATCACAATACACAATCTTATCACGATTCTTTCTCATGTTGGTTTTTATGTTTATCTTTCAAGTTACTTAACAGTCAACCTCCTACAAGATAACAAAAAATAAAAGGGAAAAAGGATGAGGTTTGACTACTGATTTAGACGAAATTGCTAATTCTCTGTATTAACAATTCAACATGCATTGTATCACGATATATACTGTATATAATATATCTGAAGAGGCGTATCAACGATATGTATCACCAAATGCCAATTGTCTTTGTAAGCTTCAGGTGGTTGTTATGGTAACGCCTGCTGTCAATCAAATTGTTGCCTTCATCTGTCAATCACTGTTGGTTTTCGACCGTGTTATGCTGTGCTGGTGCTTTTGTTTTAAGATCTTTTGCATGTTACTGTTTTTGTATCAATAAATGATTTTTCATATCCAACTTAATATCTACTCTCTGGACTTACTAACCACACACTACATGCGTGTATGTTTTATGCTTGTTGCCCGCAGTAGAGCTTATTGGTAAGCCGTGAGTCAGATGATAAACCTTTGTGCTGTATACAGTATGTCTGCTTTACAGTAACAATTAGTGTGCTATTACATAGTAATAATGCAGTGATACAACTAAGCAGTTAAAATTAGCCAAAAATAGCAGATCTACAAGCTCACAATGCCTCGCGCTGCGAGGCCGTGTGAGTTTGTAGATCGGCTATATTCGGCAAAGAGTTTCGTGTCGTGGAGAAAAAGAGCAGACCAAGTACAGAGTGAAAGGTCAAGTTTATTAAGTATTGACGGTTCAAGTGGTTACAGTAAATACTCTGATGATTTTGCTGTCAAATAATGGAACTATGGAATCACTGAAAAGGTTATAGGGGTCCCTGCTTCATTTCTCTCTCAACTAAAGGGTCCTTGGCCTGAACACATTGAAGACCTCTGCTGTAGAGCTCTGTAGACCCTGATATTAGATAGGTGATAGTGGAGGGTTTAGCACACAACACTGTAGAGCTCTGTAGACCCTGATGTTAGATAGGAGG
Source organism: Nannobrachium achirus (assembly GCF_963921795.1). Taxonomy (NCBI): domain Eukaryota; kingdom Metazoa; phylum Chordata; class Actinopteri; order Myctophiformes; family Myctophidae; genus Nannobrachium; species Nannobrachium achirus. The sequence goes on from NC_137811.1 coordinate 28,282,060, forward strand.
GTGTGGAGTCTATGGTTATCATTCACTATAGGTTATCATTCACCATCGTCGGCAGGTTAATATTCACCAGTGTCAGCAGTTAATCATTCACCAGCGTCGGCAGGTTAGCATTCACCAGCCTCGGACTAATGGGACATCGGACTAATAACATTAAAAAACGCTGCACGCCCCATCTAATGTATCTGTTAATAGACTGAATGTCCTTTTGGACATTAGGATGTCCTAACCCTAACCCTAACCCTAACCCTGTCCGCCGTCTGTCTGCACTGATACTAAACAGTGTCACCACCCACCACCATGGTAATAGCCGCATACTGAAACAATGCACAAATTATATTTGTCATGACTGACATCACTGATACTAAACAGTGCCCAAAATGACTGACATCACGGAGTTGTCACAGACTGGCATGGGCACAGAACACCAAATATGGGCATAACAGAGAGCCAGATATAGATACAATGGGTATTACACAACTTTATCTGAGCTTTATGAAGTTTATAATGAAGTTCATAGTGTATAATGACATCTTATCATAAATACATAAAACTTAATGAAGTTCTTTCTTTCTTTCTTTTTCCTTTATTAATTCAGGGGAGCCCATTGAGAGCAAGCTCTCTTTTTCAAGGACACCCTGATCACATCATAAAAAACCACACAAGCAATGTAAAATACAATAGACAATCAAACCACAGTATAACGTTACAGATGCAGGAAGTACATAACATATAATATAGTTCTTACACAAAACATGTGCATTCACTATGTAGTGTGCCCTCAAGGAGCACTTTAAATGTCCCTATAGAGACCAATCGAACCAGTTTCAGAGATTCCTGAAGTTTATCCCACTTGTGTGGAGCATAATACTTGAAGGCCGTCTTTCCTTGCTCACTATTCATAGTTGGACAGGAATACCTAATGAATACCTGTGAGCGAGTTGCATGTCCAGTGACTATTGGTTCTACCAATGTGGATAAATACAAAGGAAGTTTACCACAGAAGGCCTTATAAATAAATAAAATACAGTGTTGCTCTCTATGAACTGTGAGAGATGGCCAACCTACTTTTTCATATAATAAACAATGATGGGTAAGATAATCATCACCAGTTATAAACCGCAAGGCACGGTGGTAGACAGCATCAAGAGGCTTCAGTGTGGAGAGTGAGGCATGCATGTACACAGCACATCACCATAATCAAAGACCGACATTATAACAGATTGTTCAGCGAGAGAGAGAGAGAGAGAACAAAGAAAAGTCTGACGATTTGATAACCCTAACCCTACAGCCCATTAGTCCGAAACTAGTGAATGCTTCTGGTGAATTCTAACCCTAAACTTAACCCTAACCAATGTAGGACTAATGAACCTTTGTAGTTATGGGTAGTCCCCTCAGATACAGGGGTCCCCATCCTAAATACTACAGGGTAGTATCAACATCTGTTGTTCATTGGCTAGTTGAAAATAGCATATCTTCTAAGGTTCTGGGTTCAACGTTAAACGTTTTCAGGCCAAGGAGGTCCCTATAACCTTTTCAGTGATTCCATAGTTCCATTGTTTGACAGCAAAATCATCAGAGTATTTACTGTAACCACTTGAACCGTCAATACTTAATAAACTTGACCTTTCACTCTGTACTTGGTCTGCTCTTTTTCTCCACGACACGAAACTCTTTGCCGAATATAGCCGATCTACAAACTCACACGGCCTCGCAGCGCGAGGCATTGTGAGCTTGTAGATCTGCTATTTTTGGCTAATTTTAACTGCTTAGTTGTATCACTGCATTATTACTATGTAATAGCACACTAATTGTTACTGTAAAGCAGACATACTGTATACAGCACAAAGGTTTATCATCTGACTCACGGCTTACCAATAAGCTCTACTGCGGGCAACAAGCATAAAACATACACGCATGTAGTGTGTGGTTAGTAAGTCCAGAGAGTAGATATTAAGTTGGATATGAAAAATCATGTATTGATACAAAAACAGTAACATGCAAAAGATCTTAAAACAAAAGCACCAGCACAGCATAACACGGTCGAAAACCAACAGTGATTGACAGATGAAGGCAACAATTTGATTGACAGCAGGCGTTACCATAACAACCACCTGAAGCTTACAAAGACAATTGGCATTTGGTGATACATATCGTTGATACGCCTCTTCAGATATATTATATACAGTATATATCGTGATACAATGCATGTTGAATTGTTAATACAGAGAATTAGCAATTTCGTCTAAATCAGTAGTCAAACCTCATCCTTTTTCCCTTTTATTTTTTGTTATCTTGTAGGAGGTTGACTGTTAAGTAACTTGAAAGATAAACATAAAAACCAACATGAGAAAGAATCGTGATAAGATTGTGTATTGTGATACAGCTTATATATATATTTTCCATGTATTCTTCCACAAGATAATGCACCATTTTCAAAACGTCTGCCCTCGATGCAACAAGAGTAACAGTTAACAGAGTACTGACCCACAGGTTGAGAACCAGGGACGTGCTGGGCCCCTGATTCAGCCCGGGAAAAATAGTTGGAGAGGCCCTAATTGCGCGCTATAGAGAGAGATCTCTCTCCATAGCGCTGCTGCTACTCAAAGATTTGCCATTTCAGATCATGACAAGTGACAAGCCAGTGGGCCAATTACTTGAGTTATAATTTGTCGTTGTCGGGTAGAAAACCGTTTGTTTTGTATTTATCATTTAATAAAGTAATTAAAGAGGCGTTGTGTGCTTGTAGATCGGCTGTTTTCACTACTTTTGTGCGACAGCCTTGTTTGATGAAGCAGGGCTTTGCGAAAAAATGTACACATTTGAAACTTGGAGATACAAGGTTTCTGCCCGACAGTGACGATTTACTTTGTTGGCCGCCCAGCCCCCAAAATGGAACGAAGTCCAACATTATGTTTACAGCAGAATTGAGCAGACATACAGATTAGAGCTTTGGAATCAGTGTCTAAATAATTAATTAATTGATACGTGCACTGCTGCGCAAGGTCATGAGTCATGACATGATGTCCTCCTGATATATACATCATACAATTTGATTTGGAAGATAGCCTACTACTGCTGCTTTATTATGGTGAAGAAGGTTTGTAAGATGGGTGGGTGCAAGCACAAACGTTCTGTGTCTGGTTCGCGCTCCTCTGCTCTGTGCCAAATTCTGTCTGTCTGTCTGTCTGTCTGTCTGTCTGTCTGTCTACCTGTCTGTCTGTCTGCCCACAGCGTGGCAGCCAGGCAAAATGCCTGGCCAGGCGAAAGGACCAAATCTGTTAAGGCGAATAAGTTATAGGCGAATGGGCTGGTGACCGTGGGAGGTGCTCTCCATTCCGGTAGAAGCTGGTGAGCAGCTCCTGGAAGTCCATTTTGTTTCATTGTCCTCAGGCAGTTGCAGATAAATACTCCACAAATCTGTCCACCAAATCCAAATGTAAAGAGTTCAGTCCAAAAGTGCTCCAGTGGTCGCACATGCTGATCCTGCTGTAGACAGATCCATGCTGCTCTCTCGGAGGTCACTGTGGCAATCCAGAGTCAGCCGCAACGTTGACCTTCCTGGCATGTTTGGGCTTCATCTGTGGAGAAAAACAGAGTTTGTGTAAATTTGGAGTGCCCCAACTAATTGCGACTTAAGGTTGCCATGAGAAATGTCACAGCTTATCTCCGTGTAGACGTGTGTGTGTACACATTTTTACATATGGGTTGGTTCCCTTGATACATCCGGTGACATCACCTATGTAAAAGTCCATATATGGGTATTCCCCAGAATCTTTTATGCCCATATATGGAGATTCCTGATTAAGCCCATATCTAACAGAACTGCATAATGGAATTGCCCATATGTGGAGGAAGACAGCCCATATTATGTGCGGCTGGTTCAGACAGGGATCTCCATGTATGGGCATAAAAGGGACGTACAGTACATGGATCTCCATATAGTATATGGGTAACTGGTCCGATATACATCACTGGCCAGATGGCCAAGAATTGTCGCCCTGAGGCGTCTTACTAGTTTAGTAATCGTAATCAAATCGGCACATAATCGCTGGAATTTCTATTAATACCGTGCTAAAGAACTAAAACAGGGTTCCCACAGCTTTTTATCAATTAATTTCCAAAACTGCGCTGCGAGACGTTGTGAGCATGTAGATCGGCTATTTTCACAATTTCTGGCTCTAATATTTGACAATTTGGCCCATGTTTAATTTGCCATTTCAGAGGTATTAACCAAATCAATAACCAAAGACAATGCATAGCTATTTTTTCCAGGGCCTTCCAGGAGCCTTGATCAATTCCAAAACTTTTCCAGTACTGGAAAAATATGATTCTAATCTCAAAATATTTCCAGGAATTTCATGACCGTGGGAACCCTGGTAATAATTGTGACAGGCCTACCTGGTGCTTATGGGGTTGGCTGGGATGATGGTGACGTAGCTGGTCTGTGGGGCTGGGGCACCGTGGCAGCCTGCATCTTCCTCGTCGATGAAGCGAATGTTCTTGGGCCTTTCTTTGAACTGGTAGGCCAGGATGCCCCGCTGGTAGTAATACACACACACACACACACACACACACACACACACACACACACACACACACACACACACACACACACACATTACTCAGGGTTCCCACAAATGTTTTCCAATTAATTTCCAAAACTTTTCCAGAATATTTAACCCAATATACAGGACTATATAACAATAATTCAGCTCAATAACATGTTGCTTACTCCTATGCACAATGCCCAAAGACAGGTAGTGTATGCCAGTGGTTCTCAACCTTTTCAGGCCGTGACCCCGAAATAATCATGTTTTTACTGGGGACCCGGCACCCTGACGAGCACTAAAGAGTTGAGAAATGTTGTATAACACTGTTCTATTGTGAAAATAGCAGATCTACATGCTCACAACGCCTCGCAACGTTGTGAGCATGAAGATCGGCTATTTTCACAATTTCTGCCTCTAATATTCAAAGAATGCATAGCTATTTCTCCTGGACCTTCCAGGACTGTTTCAAAATATTTCCAGTAATTTCATGACCGTGGGAACCCTGCTAAAAATATGCCTTGAATATTTATTTTTAAATTACCTATTTGAAAAGAACACGGTTACCATTTAGCCTGACAAATGTGTAGCTATTCTTTAATCAGAATGTATAAGGTAATAGCTAAACAAATGCCACAATCTGATTAATTGCTTAAATAATTGACAGATTAAACAACGTTTTCAGGCCAAGGACCCATTAGTTGAGAGAGATTGAAGCAGGGACCCCCACAACCTGTTCATAGATTGATTAGATTCCATATAGTTTCATTGTTTGACAGCACAATCATCAGTGTATTTTCATGTCAATTTGTGTTTTCAGATATTTAACCACTTGAACTGTCAATATTAATAAACTTGACCTTTCACTCTGTACTTAGTCTGCTCTTTTCCTCTATTCACCAAAGCTCTCTGCCTAAAATAGGAGATCTGCTATTTTTGGCTAGATTTCTCAGAATATGGACGCTAGGGTTCAAGTGGTTAATAAACAAAAGTTTCTATCACTCAAAGATTTGGAAGACCCCCCTGTAGTAACTCTGGGGACCCCCGGACCCCCTGTTGAAGTAAAGAACAGCGGCTTTACCTATCACTTTAATACTGACAACAAAGCATTCAAGGCATGCTAAGGGGGTCCCTGCTTGCTTCATCCCTCTCTCAGCTAAGCAGGGACCCCTTAGCTTTAATAGGGGGACCCCTTAGCTGAGAGAGAGAGAGAGAGACAAAGCTGCTTAATCTCTCAGCTAACGGTCCCTCTCTGTCAGCTAAGGGGTCCCTGCTTCATCTCTCTCTCAGCTAAGGGGTCCCTGCTTCATCTCTCTCTCAGCTAAGGGGTCCCTGCTTCATCTCACTCTCTCAGCTAAGGGGTCCCTGCTTCATCTCTCTCAGTTAAGGGGTCCCTGCTTCATCTCTCTCAGCTCCCTGGCTGGGGGAGATGTTTAATAATTATTGTTTCCTTTTTTTTTCTATTTTCCCAAATAATTATTAAAAATAAATGAGGAAAAAAAACGGCCTGCTCACATAGGAGGGTAATATGAGTCAACAGAAAAATAATAATGGGTGTTTTTAATGAATCTATCATGGTTAAAATGGAGTTTGAAGTTACAAGTGTGTTTATGTGGAGAGAAGCTCAAAAGCTGTTTCCCTGTTGAGAGTGGAATGTCCCTTTAAGTGAGTCGCAAAGATAAGCATACAGATTACAGACTACACATCCTGACATGTAACAACATAAACCCCCGTCATTGTATCTTACCTGAATGGACTTATACCCAGGAATCGTTCATAAATCCACCACGCTTCTTGTTCCTGATGTAAACAATCCTCCAACAGTCCACACACAGAGCGGAAGACGAAATAGCAGGTCATTCAGTCAACTGTAGGACAAATGCAACTGGCTTAAGGCCGTGGAAGATTGTGATTGGCTCTCTCCACCTTAACCCAGTTGCTTTTTTTATACGCTCGGACTGAAAGACCTGCAAAAAATACTCTCCCACTGCGTGACGCTGGCCCTGTGACGTCAGTCCTCAAAATAGGAAATAACATATTATCGTTTTGCTTACTTTATTCACTCAAAATATAACGTTGGTCCTTGCATTGCACATCCTTGGAAAGCATAAAATCGCCTTATTTTTTACAGAGTCAAGAGATGAGGGTTTCATAAAACACAACTGTAGGACATTAATACAATATCAAGCCAGCCACTCTAGCATATGCGCGGTGCATGCTGGGTAATCCATTTGGATAAATAAATGCTTTTTGCCAAGTCATCCTTTCACATTTGTCTTAACTGTGACCAACATTTAACAGAAGTTACATTTTTAAATTGGATCTGAGACAAAACACTTTTTATATATTATGTTTAATTACGATAGTCATTTGGTCTCGTCTCGTTCGTGCACCAAAAAAACAGCAGTCACGTGACTGACATATCGGCCGATGTGATGTACATTATCAACAGACAGAATGTCTGATTAAAACATAGTGCCTGAACGAGAGTATGGGCATTTTCCATGGGAAGTGAACATAATCAACAGAGACTATGTCTGATAACAACATAATGAGTTCCTCAGTATGGGCAATATGGCCATAATGGGCGCATTCTATGCAGTTAATAAAGGCTGATAATGGACATTCTATGTTCTGATAACGTTCGAAGCGGGTGATAACTTTGGCGATGGATTCTGTATTCGGGTCATTTCCTGCAGGCCCACGATCGCACGTGTACCATGTACGGCGAAGTACATGTATGGCCGATCGCACGTGAACTATGTACGGCGAAGTACATGTATGGCCATGTACATCGTGGGCTTAACATATCTCTGCAGGCAATGACCCGAGACCCCCAAAACAAGCATACCCCCAAAACAAGCATACCCCCCAAAACACGCAAATGCCCAGAATCCACTGCCAACAGCCAACCAACGGTGAAGATGGTAGAGCTCTGCTGAAAATGTTGCGATTTTATTAGAGAGCAATAACAACATTTTATATAATTAAAGCTGCAAGAAAGTTTACTGCTAAGCGGGCTGACCGCAGGTCTGCCCCAAGCGCGGTATGCTCTATCCTAAACACCCCAGCAGCCACCTTGCTTTTGCATATTTCAAGTCATGTGAAGCGCCGCATAGAAGCAGCAAATAAAACACACAACCTATCAGGGGCACATGCCCCGAGTACACGCAGCAGAAGCAGCATAGTGAACCCCTATCGAACAACCCTGCTAATAGTGTGGCTACTTTCAGAGTAGCAAAGGCCCATCAGTCCCGCTCGCTACGTCGATCACTGCCTGCCGCGTGCCAAGCAGCAGAACCTGACCCTCTAGTAACATTTACTGAAGCACGTCTGACTCCCGCTTGGAACAATCACGCCTCGATCAGTCCTGTGTTGCGTGGGCTTGATAGCTCAACAGCCGCTGGGCGTGCAGGATCTTAAGTTTGCTGAGGGCACCAGAAGCGCTGCTGGTGTGGCTGCTCCGATCCGGAGAGAATGCAGTGTGTAGAGGGGCAGGCCGCACATCTGGCAGAGCTCTCTCAGGGGGTCGTTTGACGAGGACGTCGGGCAGACGGCCAGGTGTTCAGCATGGACATGAAAGGACAGAAGGGGGAGTTAGTTATCACGACTGCCACTGGTGTACCTTCCCTGATTTAACAGCGAGCTGCAATCTCAGAGGCCATGCGCTAGTCACACCTTAAGCCTGGCCTATTGGTGACAGCATGTGCTTGCTGCAGTTAATACAATCTTAGCTTTAGCTGACGATAGCAATGAACACCACGCCTAGGGTAGCTGACTTTTAGGATCACAGAGAGATTTCCGCAGTCCACAGAGCGCTCTGCTGCAGAGTCTGCTGCTGCACATATAAGAATCTCCACAAGATCCACGTCTTGACCTTTAAAGGCAAGCTATGCAAGCCTAGAGAGCGGCTAAAAGCCCAACCTACAGAACAAGCAAGTACGCTGCTATTTAACTATGGTTACCTAGTATTTGCAAGCTTAGAGAGCGGCTTAACGCCCAACAGAACCAAACAAGCAAATGCGCTGCTATTTACCTGCTAGAGTCTGGCTCCTCAGTGCATCTGGGAAAGCTGCCGCTGGCAAGAGGAATGGAGTTCCCACCGCTGGTGCTGAAACTGCAGTTCCCCGGTTCCTTTGCGACCTGGCGGTGGCGGCGACGGGTCGCAGCATGACAGCGCCCCCAGAAGACGAGCCTGCACCACAAGCTTCCCGCACAACGCGGCGCTGGTTCATGCTCATGGTAGCAGCAGTAATAGCCTTAACTGATGCTGTAGTGTGCAGGCAGGCAGGCCGGCCACCAGGCGGGAAGGCAGGCAGGCGAACGGGCGGGCAGGCAGCAGGCCACATCCGTCTGCTGAATATGTAGCGTGCAGGCAGGCGGGCAGGCGGGCGGGCAGGCAGCAGGCCACCCCTGTTTGCTGGATCTGAAGTGTGCAGGCAGGCAGGCTGGCAGGCAGGCAGGCAGGCTGGCAGGCAGGCAGGCTGGCAGGCAGGCAGGCAGGAGGGCAGGCAAGTAGGCGGCTCCTGGTAGCAGCAGAAGTAGCAGAAGCTGTAGTAGCAATGCCCTCTCCAGTGCTAACCGACTCCTGACTGGTCTCATGGAATTATACAGTAGGTGGACGAAGCTATAAAGATAAACATGTTAGCAGAAAACACTCAACAGCTGCAGCGCGGCGCTGCAATGATGACATGCTGTAGCAGCAGCTATGCAGCGGCTCCAGCACGAAGCTGAAAGGACAAACATGATGTTAGCAGCGACATGTAGCAGCCGCAGCAAGAAGCTATTAAGAAAAAACACGATTTCGCTGAACGTGTAGCAGCTTTAGCATGAAGCTGCAATGATAAAACCTGATGCCGTCGCAGTGGGCATGCAGCAGCTCCGGCCTGGAGCTGTAATGATAAACATGTTAGCAGAAAACACTCAGCAGCTGCAACGCCATGCTGCTATGACGACATGCTGTAGCCGCAGCTATGCAGCAGCTCCAGCACGAGCTGAAAAGATAAACATGGTGTTAGCAGCAGACATGTAGCAGCCGGAGCAAGAAGCTATAAAGAAAAACGCGATTTAGTGGAACATGTAGCAGCTTTAACATAACGCTGCAATGATAACCTAATGCCGTAGCAGTGGGCCTGCAGCAGCTCCGGGCTGGAGCTGTAATGATAAAAAATGATGTTAGCAACCAACATGTATCAGCTTTAGCATGAGCTATAAAGAAAACCTGATGCAGCATTTTTACAATCATTAGCATTAGATGTAATTATTAGCAGTTATGCTAGCAGGCAGCAGCAGGTTGAGTGGAGCTAGCAATAGCTGAAACTATAGGAGACATGATAGTATCTGACTGTAGCCGCAGCAACAAGAACCACTAGCACCATAATGTGACCATTGTAGCATCCAAGATAGCGGCACAACAGATAAAGAAAGAAGCCTGGATTTGAAACATGATGTTAGCAACAGGCATGTCGCAGCTTTAGCATGAGCTGTAAAGATAAACCAGTGCAGCAGCTCCGGGAACACCACTAGAACATACAGTGCGCTATGCAGTGACCCAAATACTATAACCTTAGTTTGAAACAAATATGTAAATTAAATCACATGTAACTCCGATACACTGGTGCAGCTTTAGCATGAAGCAGTAACGATAACTTGATGGTGTAGCAGCGTACCAGAAGTGCTTTAGCAAGGAGCTGTAATGATAAAAATAATGTTAGTATCAGACGCGTGGCAGCTCCAGCATGAGCTACAAGTAGCCTCAGTTGTAATTATTAGCAGCTATTACAGCAGCAGTAGCAGCTTGAGTAGATTTAGCATCAGCTGAAACCATGGAGACATGACAGTATCCAACTGCGGCAGCAGCAACAATTAGCGTAGTTTTATAGCATTTAATATAGCAGCACAACTGACAACTTAGAACTTATCAAACCCTAACTAAAAGACTGCGAGGAAAAAGGCTGACGAGCTGCAGCTAATGGATGCTGAAAACTGAAACCATGGAGACATGACAGTATCCAACTGCGGCAGCAGCAACAATTAGCGTAGTTTTATAGCATTTAATATAGCAGCACAACTGACAACTTAGAACTTATCAAACCCTAACTAAAAGACTGCGAGGAAAAAGGCTGACGAGCTGCAGCTGATGGATGCTGAAAACTGAAAGAGAATGGTTAGCTGGATGGGAGGGGGGGTGGGCTACCAAAGCATTTAGAGTAGACTACAATACCCAGAATGCACAAGCGAGTTCAACTGGTGACGTCATAAACTACGGCACCTATGAGCTTACGGGGTTTCCTCCTCCCAGGAGCCCACGCAGATAGACCTCCTTTATAGGCTTCTCAAGAGCGAGGCGATTAAAGTTTTTAATAAATCATCCCACGAGGGCTTCTACAGTAAATGGCAGCAGTCCTACTATGGTCCAAGAAGCGACAGGAACCATTTAGCTGCTGCTATGGTAAAGCAACTAGCACCTCCCTTGAGTGACTGCGTCTCATAAGCAGCTGTTAAGCCGCCAGACATTGCAAGAATGAATTGGCTATAAAAAAAAACCTTACACATAACCCGAGGAGAGCAGAAGCAATATAGGCCCCAGATACTAAATAAATTAAGTACGCTGCGAACGAAGCCTGTATCGAATGGCTTCCTCCTGGCCCGACATGACTGTAGTTCATATGACTCTTACTTCTAGCACAACGCCGAGGCTTGACATGATAGAGAACTACATTTCCCACCCACAGCGCTTAGTATGCGCTGACGAGCGTAAACCTCCGCTTGAAGACGTAAAACTCTGCTAGCTTGGACGCTAGGTAGATGCCGCTTACAGACACGCGCAACCTACTTAAAATAATCCTCCTGACATGAGTCATTACTGTTTATAGAGGCAACGTTTTCACACGGGGCCATACTTTGTGCCTAGAACATGGCTAGCAAGCTGTTTTACCAGCTAACAGATATCCTTACAGAAGTTCTAAGCTAGCCGGCTAACAACAGGCAAAAGCTAGCTCCTGGCTGACTGACTGAAAGGAAAGAACGATGCTCAACAGTAGCAGATACGGCTAGTGCCGTCGACAAACACACCACTGTTCCCGACAAGCACAACCAATGAGTGTACCTTAGCGAACAGTAGCAAAGCAATGGCCCACAAAGGCACAATTAAGTTAGCATTAGCCAGTAGCCACAACTACTGCCATCTCGATCTGTAGCATGCAGGAATCAGCAACATTACCTTGATGAAGCAGTAGTTAGAAGTAGACCTCAGCCGTGTTTACCACAAACAACAAACCCAACATTTAAGCCATAAGCCTTGCCTTGATCACAGCATGGACAGCAGCTAAAAACGCGCTTTAGCAATAGTGAGCAGCAGAAACAACCGGTAACCCTTCCGAGAGAGCCGTGAGCAGCAGCAGCAGCAGCTTGCAGTAACAATGTCTACCTACAGGCAGGTATACCTATATATTGTGGATAGGGGGCGGGACATGCAGGTCCCGACCACGTGAGCGCGCACAACCTCCAGACCACTCCCCCGAACTGGCTACGTCATTATATTCCTTCGCTAAATAGCTTATACTTAGTTTAGCAAGATATGAATGTATATTCAACGTCTCTCTCTCTCTCTCTCTCTCTCCCTCTCTGCTCTCTCTCCTCGCTCCGCACGTAACCTCGCATCACCATGCAGGCTTTCTCCGCGCGTAAAACGTCTCCATTTGGCACATGATTTGGCACAGAGAGAGAGAGAAAGGGAGCGAGTCGAGCGAGCATAGCCTATATAGGATACATACAATATTTCTCCTCACTCCAGTGGCACTTTCCTTTTATCTGACTCTGTGAGCAACTCCTCACAAAATAAACTATGCACGGTCGAGGGAGCATGTGATCAGAAATGAAATCATTCACTGAGAGGACGGCCTTGGGCCGTAGGCTAATGGTCAGAAATCTAATGGGAGCGGACAGTCGGGAGGGGGATTTAATTTATAACTATGGATTTAACCCGCACATGGCTCTATAATCTACCACAATGTTTCATTGCCTGTATGCTGTAGTGAATCGAAACCACCGTTTTGTGGATTTGCATTCATTTCTTTGATTCGAAAAAGAATACGTCTTCACACATGCCCACATGGTCCAGCACAGGTTATATATCAAGAATTGTGGAGATCATGTGCAAATACAGTATACCCGTTTTCATGATTTAAAAATGTTGGAGGGAACATTTACGTTAAACTGGTTCTTGCTATTCTGTCATGCCATATTTCCTGTGTAATTAGCCTTCTGTGATTTATGATCAGAAAGAGATGTGACGTTTAGTTGTTTTTGCAAAAAGGCAACATCTAAGTACTACAGCAGGTGGTTGTACAGATAACACCTTAATGACCCAAGGGTCAGAAGCTGAAACACTTCAAGGAGTGCCTTTTACCATCACTTTAATAACAATCAACCTGAGCTAAGTTGATGGATGAACGATATAGTGCCATAATGTCAAAGTGTGAATACATGGCCCTTTTGTTACTTGGTGTAAATACACATAAGAAACGCGTTTACAGTTTTAATTGTTTTTAATCACATTGGACATTCAAGATCCACAGTTTTGATATTCGGTATTGAGATGATCACTTTGTCACACATGAGACCATCTTCCACTCGCTGGGTCTAATAGTTGATTCATTAAACAGCACAGTAGTCGTCCCGCACCACCTCTCCTTCAAGCTCAAACTTCAGAGCCCGCCAGTTGATCACATTCCCTGGAGGTGCAGGTCTGAAGCTGAAATTGTCCATGTACTGCTTGATCTGACAGGGCGAGAGCTCCTTGTTCCACACGTGGACGTCAGTGATCATCCCAACAAAGCACTGAGAAGTAGCATACCCACCACCCACACGGTCTTGGTCCTGTAAGCATGGAAGAGAATCAATATTAGAGGGAGCAGTAACAATGAGGTTTCATGTAAATTCTACAGCTGCTTGAGCAGCCAATTGAAAACAGGAACTATTGATTTAGAAATGGAAATAACTTTAGGCAGTAACACAAACATTGTGACTAGACAATGTTCAGTCAAAAAAATATTTTATCACAGCTATGATCTGATATGGAATAAAATAAAAATATAGATTGAAGATTCACTTGCAGCTGTAAAACACTACCTGTCCCAGTATGATGCTTGGTACATCATTGAAGGATGATGAAGGGATCAATTTCCTCATAGAGGGTTTTCCGTCCAACCACACTTGTCCCAGGTGAGTTACGCTATTCCAGGTTGCGCACACGCTGTGCCAGGTGTTAGGTGAGTAATGATGGTCAAAATTCGCATTGTGATGTGAAACATGCAGAGAAATCTGAGTCGTGCTCTTAGCGAAGATGAGGAATGCGTTGGCAGCATGGGCATCACCGGGAATGGCCAGGGAGAACAGGGCGTGGTGCCTGGTGAGGCCTGTAAAGACCCTGATGGCAGATGTACAAGGTCAGTAACGTTCTGGTTAGTCAGTTTAACTTGCAGTATACAGTAAGCCTAACATTCAGAGTCTGAATCTGGATATCTTCACCAGGTGTCCCGGTGTGCCTACATACAGCACACAGGGGCAACTCCAACACAGACCGATAGGTGTCGCATACTTGCAGCAGGCGATCAAAGAACCTCTAATCATTTTTAAAAATGTGTTTCCATGTCAGCACTGACACTAAAACAAGCCGCTTGGCATTTTTTGCCTTCTGTTGAACCATAGGACATAGAATCAAATACATTCCCTGGGTCCATCACACATTGATGGACCTATAAACCAATATGATGATATGAGCCAAAAGCCATTTCATGTACACCCATATGCCCCAAATTGTAAAACTCACTGTTCCATACATGAAAGCAACATCCAATCATCACAAATCACACCAATCCTGCAGAAGGCAGTTTCATGTTTGTGTGATATAACTTCTAAGGTTACTCAATGAACTTGCCTCAGGCAAACAGTCACAGCTCTGAAGTAGACTCGATTCATTATTGGCATACATGTCACGGCAGCAGTGTTGGTCTCCGTTGGAAAGGTGAACTGTTCTTTTCGAAGATCTAAACAGAAAATGACAAATTAAAACCAAAATTTGCATCAGAGAAGAAAGAAAAAACTAGGCTGCTCTAAATGATGCCATATGTGCTTTTACACTTGGGCTCAAGACATCGTGCACAAGACATCATGCACAAAGTCAAAATGTAAATATAATCTGAAACACTTTTGAACATAGACCTTGCTATACAATCTGGGACATGAATGAATACTGTAAAAAAAAAAAAGCATCTACAGTGATTTGGTGGTGGACTGCCTTCTCCATTAACTAGTGTCAGGTTGCTGACGGTTGACAATGTCAGTAAAGTTATTCGAGGCAGACAGATCACCGGATTGGACACTAGGAGCTATATTTGCCCCCCCCCCCCCCCCCCTTTAATACTTCAAATGGCTGATCTACAGTGACACATTGTGAGCTTGTAGATCAGCCATTTGAAATATTTTGTCTCCCCCCCCCCTTAATACTTCAAATGGCTGATCTACAGTGACACATTGTCAGCTTGTAGATCAGCCATTTGAAATATTAAAAGGTAAGGGGCAAGGCATGGACAAAAATGGGGCCCTAGAAGTAAACCATTGTTATTGTACATCATTGCAATTATTGTACCTAAACGGACAACACATTATACAGTAGCTATGAAGATTCAATATTTGCCATTTGGAATTCTGTACATTTATAAAAAAAAAAATACAAATATTGAAATACATTGTCAAAGTGGTTAAGTCTGTTATGTGGGTTTATAAATATTTAACCAATGAAAAGTACTTTTGACATAACCAACTAATCTATTAGAATACAGGTTCTCATTTCCTGGAAAGTAATGTTTTGGACATAGCCTATAATGTTTCCATCCGACAGCAATGTTGGCCTTTTTAAACGCATTAGACGTTAATGAATGGCAGTTGAAATGCCTGGCATCAAGAGGAAAGAAGATTAACTCAAATTAATGGCAAGTGATATTAAGTTAAGATATTTCAAGTGTTGAATAGCTCTATATACACCGATAGAATTGCTATAGTGTGTGCCAAGTAGGGGTCTCCCAGTCTCTCCAACATTCTCAGGTTGGGATACCATTCAGGAGAATGAACATACAGGATAACATTTAAACAGCTGAAATTGGAAGTGAAGAAATGGGCAGACGCTATTGGAACTGGAGTTGATGAATTGGTAATCTCTCCTGATTGAAATTGGCAAACCACCTGAAATTGTTATATTCTGTTTAAGAGAGCCTGGCAATGATTACCAATCACTATATAGAGTTGTCTTTAACCTAAAAACAAAGGGAGCGCTTCGCTGTTACCACATGTCATCTTTTCGACACCCAACTCTAAACCTCACCCTAACCTCCGTGGAGTGAGTCACTAACCCTCTGGTTGAAATGATGGTTGTTCGAAAGAGCGAGATTTTACCAAAACAAAAACATCTTATTCTACATTTAAGTAAATCAAATCTATCCATCAATGTGTTCCACTGTGGGTCTATGTGCCCGTCTTCCTGTATGTTAAACTGCAAACAATTCTTTTTTTTTAAATTATTAAGACAGTCTTGTACCTTGTGGAATATGATAATATGACGCATGAGCATCACATGCCACCAACATCACAAACGGCAGGAGGAACTTCATCTGGCATGAAAGAACACAAACAGATACATACCATGATTAGGATTAAATTAGCTATACTGCTTGCAGGCTTCTATGAATAGCAGACCACAAATTACTTGCTTTGACTGCAGTGTAAGGTGTATTAATTATAACTAATAAACCATTACAGTAGTCTAACAAACTAATAAACCATTACAGTAGTCTAACAAACTAATCTGCTCGTGTCTTGACCTTACCTTGTGCTGCTGATCTGTGTGACTGTCAGGTTGCAGTGTGAGATTGTAGAATCATCGCCTCTCTTATATTTCCTCTGGGTGGAGACTGTGGATCGGCAGGTTCCTTTTTCCTTGTTCGTCTTGTTTCTTCCTTTAGATATAGTTTCTTCCTTTAGATATATGTGAACTATTCCTTTATCCTTTCCATTGATGACTAGTTACTTATTGTGAAATAGAGAAATCACGCTTTATATAGACAATAAACACTTTGTCACCATTCAAACACCCCTGCCAGTTGGTATGTTCCAATTACCTTCCCTACCTATAAAATGAGCACTGGAGTCATGTGTGACTCTTTTAGGAGGATCAGACCAATGACAGGAGGTGGCAAGTATGTGTTTGGGTAGTAATGAGCTTCGGACCGCTGTTAAATAAATGTGTATGTTTTAAACCAACTATTGCCTGTGTCATTTGTAACCTGAATTAACCTTAATGTATGTGGAATTAAATATATATAAAATGCAAACTAGGTCAAGATGATAAATGCAAACTCCTAATACATGTGTGGCTAGCATACTAGCATTACAATGTTTGGTGCTGGCCATCAGGCTGTAACAAAAGGATAAATGGTGAGATCGTTATTAAAAGATTGTGAATACACTGCAACATAAAATCATGGTAATGAGCAGTATGATGAGAATGCATATCAGAAATAATAAATATGTAGGCCTATCAGGAAAAACTAAACATAATTGAACATAAAAAAAATGAGTGGGAATGGCAGTCTGTCTTTACAAGTCTCTGCTTGTTAAATGTTAAAATTACTGAATCTGTTCCATTTATCACTCTTCATCACACATAACAACTTGGTAATGGTTGTAATTGAACTTGTCTTCAAGCATCACTGCCAACTAAGTTACTTTTTGAAAGCAGTAAACTATATGAAGTTACACGTTTAAAGTAACTTGCCCAACATGGTGCCCTCTCATTACATTAATTGCCATCAAAGGCATTTTAAAATATAGGTGTCTATAGCGACAAATTATAAATAAGCCTTTAGACCACCAACAAATGAGGTGACAAGGTGGCATTGTGTTAACGCTTGCTGATCTAATTTATTCAACTTGCCTTTTCCCTGTTCAAATGTCATCCTACAAAACCAGTATATTTGTTTCTCTTCACATACAAGAAACTAGCCGCAAATTGCAACACTAGATGTTTTTATAATCAGATGAATCTAGGGTTGCAATACCTCCCATAGGCAGCCAATGCATCAAAACAGGTTTTTGCTATCTGATTGTATTAAACGACGTCAAACTCACCAATATTGCGGCCCTATTGAAAGCTTGGAATTTACTCTTTCTATCTGCAAAGTGTTCATGTTTCCACCGTAAACATGTTATGATTTATTTTTCTGTTAAGAAATCCGAGCAGACATGGTTTATTTTCTAAGTGTTGAACTTCGGAATCGCTCGTCTTCTATAACGCAACGTCCCGCTGCCTCCTGCATTATGTGACATTTAGAACCCGGTGGTCACAGGACCGTTGAGAGATTTTCCACGAGCGCTTCCAAACTCTAGCACTTAGAAAAAATTATCACCTGAAGCCAATTTATTGATAGAAAGTAGCTCCTAACATGTCTACGGTGGATTTTTATGAAACAAACACTTTGCAGATAGAAAGAGGATACTCCAAGCTTTCCATACAGCCGCAATATTGGTGAGCTTGAAGCCGTTTAATACAATCAGATAGCAAAAAACTGCTTTGATGCATTGGCTGCCTATGGGAGGTATTGCAACCCTAGATTCATCCGATTATAAAAAAATCTAGTGTTGCAATTTGCGGCTAACAAGAAACTATTGTATTTTATAGTGTTCATCAGAGCAAAAGTAAATGTAAATGTTGAAACCTAATGTCAGTGAGTCAGTCACGCCTCATATCACGCTCCATATATGGCCGTTAATTTATTAGCGAATTAATTTTCCCCATTGACTTGAATGGGGAAAATTCAAATGGTAAGACTTAATTAATTTGCAAGTGTGACTCTTGTCACGGCAACCACGTGACTCTTGTCACGGCAACCACTTGCCAAGTAATTCTGTCCATGTCCCTTTTATGCCCATATATGGAGATCATTGCCATCAGACAGGGTCTGATTCGATCCTCCGATGGGGCCCACGCCAAAGCATTAACCATATTCATTCTTTATGTTAATTCTATTTACTTGTACATTTCTTGCAATATCATTGCATCAAGAAAAGTCAGAGGTTATAACACCTCAAGATCGAGTGCAGACATTCAGGTGCCTTTTATTGTACAACATCACAAGAACAATTAACCTGATCCAAGTTGTTCAAGAGTGATGGAGTATAGTGACATAACGTGAAACAGTGTACATAAATGGCCCTTTGGTGTAAAGACAAGAAAGGAGAAAAAAAAGTGTTAACAGTTTTAATAGTTATTAATTACATTGGACATTCAAAACAGACATCCACAGTTTCGATATTCTGGTGTTGAGAAGATTATATACATTTACACTTTAGATTCAGAGAACATGAGACCATCTTCCACCTATTGGGTCTAATATTTTTGAGATTCATTAATGACAGCTTTTTTGATTCTCTTCCAGCACCACATTTCCTACAGTCTCAAACTCCAGAGCCCTCCAGTTGACCACGTTCCCTGGGGTGAAGTTGAGATCGTCCATGAACCGCTGGATCTCACAGGGCGAGAGGACATAGTTGTCTCCACCAGCCGAAGGCATGGGGGAGAGTATGTTTTCCCCTACGTCCGTCCGTCCGTGCATGCGTGCATCCGTGCATCCGTGCCTCTGTCCGTGCGTCCTCGCAGTTTGTTACCACCTAATCTCAGTCGCCGTTGGCCCGGTGGCTGCCAAAGTGTTCAGAACCTCTGCCCTACATTCTTCAAATGGGCCTGTTCTAGCGCCACCTAGTGGCCGATGTTCGCAAAACACATTTCTGTGCACTACTCTTACAGATTTTGTCCAAAAATCCTACAAATCGGCAAGGAAGTTATTTAAGAAGGAAGGGAAACACGTGACCACATGGGCATGCGTATGGAGCTCAGCATGGGTGCCAAACTGCAGCCGGAAGTTCGGCAGAATGCACAAGGCAGCCTGGGACGGCTGGGAGCAGCTCATGAATAAATACTATTTCTGAACAATTGAGACCTTTATAACATACTCAGCTCAGGAAAATAAAAGAAAACATATAAAACATAATTTTCGTCTGTCTTGTTTTTTTGTTGTGCACACTACTTACTGTTTTTTTAATATCCAAGTGCAGAGATCTGTGTCTCAGAGGCCTGATCGCGAGAACTATGACTTCTTCTTCTATTTGGGATTATGGTGGTTGGCAAACATATTTGTGCATTACTGCCACCTACCTGTCTCTTTATTATCATCGAACTTGAGTCACCCATAATACCTATTAAATAATACATAACTTGAACACATTAGTAATTACACATAAAACTTAAACTGTTCCTATCAAATGTTTCACTCTGAGATACGTTTTGATTAATTGAATACTTTATTAGCAGTTCAATACAAGGTCTGCTAAGGATTTAAACCAAGAAAGCACTATGGCTTGTGACCATATTGGGGTCCTTTGTACTCAAATAATTGAAGAATATATGTACTTAAATATATGTCTATAGCACCTTTACCCTGGACATGTTCTTAGTATATTTGCTAAATGAAACCTCTCTCTAAAACTATGAGCTTGCCAAAAAGCAATGATAGATAGATAGATACCTTTATTATCCCAGGGGGGAATGATTGACAGCTATCAATCAGTCAGACCATGTCACCATCTTCTGATTGCTGATTGCATGTTGGCTTTAGTGAGTAATCTCTAGCCTATAAATACAGAGTTTTTCCTGTCAGTTTTAGCCTATATTCACGTAGGAGACACCAATAGTAGATAGATACCTTTATTATCCCAAGGGGGAAATTTAATAGTGAACGAGCAACAAGGTAAGTATTTTCAATTGTTATGGAAATTAGTTAAAGAAATTAAATTATGGTCTGACCCTGCAGTGGTAGTATAATATTCAATCTATCATATGCAGTCCACAATTCCATTCAGTAGCCTACACATAAGGCTACAATAGATCAGCGGTGGAAGAAGTATACTCCAAAGTATTAGTAGTTTAACTAGTAGTATCATATATTTATATACCACCCTGTTGAAATACTGTTTTCCTGTATCAAGAATTGGCTTAATTAAAAGTACCAAAATACAAAGTACTCATTGTGAGTCAAAAGGGCAAATCACCCACATGTGGGCTTGTACATAAGCTATTTTTTAACAGAAAGCAGAAATAGGGCTTAAATGGTTAATGTTTGTTTTGTAAAGTAACTACTGGCTTAATTTTCTAATAGGCTACCCTAATTATAGTAGAGTATAAAGTACACTAGTTTCCTCTGAGATGTAGTGAAAAGTATAAAGCATTGAAAACATGCTCAAGTAGAGATACCTCAAAATTGTATTCAAGTATAGTATTCAGTATAATGTACCATTTAACATTGGTAATTTAGGTTCAGAATGGACAGAGGAAAGTCAATAGTGTTCAGATACTGTTATGTTCTTTACTGGCCATATCGTTTTTTCTTATCCAATGCGTCTTTTCACAACAGTCACAATGGTTGGTTGCGCAGCACCTAAGTGCAAATCGAGAGAAAGTCTACGACCAAAAAAGGCTTTTCACAGATTTCCAAAGGACCCAGAGAAAAGAAAAAAGTGGGTAAAAGCCATCAAACGCTCATCAACAGATGGGTTGTGGAAACCCACACCAGAATCAAGGCTCTGTGGGGTAAGACACTATGTAAAAACACACACACAAGGCTATTTCAGTGTCAATAATTGGGAAAGTTCACTATTATTCTTTTTTCTAATCTAGGATCACTTTTCAAACGCTCAGTTTGATTCCAGTGGGTGTCTTTTGCCGGATGCAGTCCCAGATGTGATGCATGAGACCTCCTGTATAAGGAACACCAAGACACATTTGGATCACACATACAGCAAACGCTCAACTGGTAAAAAAAAATCAATCAAGTGTAATCATGAATATAATATTAATAAAACACAGTTTTAAAAGCCTGTCTTCTCCCTACAGCAGTCCACAATGAAATGGACAACCCATGTACTGAGAGCCCAGGATACGGCAACAGAACAGAACACACAGCCATGCATCACACTTATGCCAAGCAATCAACTGGTAAAAAAAAGAGAAAAAAATAAAACACATGATGATCTCATCCTGGACATTTTAATCAAGTGTAATCATGAAAATAAACAACAAAAAACACATTAAGGATCACATTTCAGACAGTTTTAAAAGCCTGTCTTCTCCCTACAGCAGTCCACAATGAAATGGACGTCAGTACAGTGGAGTTACCTTGTGGAAGTACTGATGCTACTGATCATGTTAAAAAAAAAACGAAAAAAAAAAAACGATCTCATCCTGAACATTTTAATCAAGCGTAATCATGAACAAAAATGTTAAGGATCACTTTTTAAACAACCAGTTTTAAAACCCTGTCTTCTCCCTACAGCAGTCAATGAGATGAACAACCCATGCATGGAGTCACCTTGTAGCAGTAACAGCACCAGAACACACCCCAGAACTGCCACTGATCATCAATATAGCAAGCAATCAACTGGTAAAAAAAAAGGGGGAAAAAGAAAGAAACATGATGTTTAAATATTTACTTAACCAATTTCATTACTTTTGCACCATCATAGTCATTGAAACTTGGATGCACCAGAAACCTTCCATCACAGCCATGCTGAGATTTGGTTGTGACTGCCACTGTCCACTTTCCTAACTGTAGAACAAGGCGAAGAACCTGCAGCGGTGAGAGACAAAGATGCCAGGATCGCTGAACTTGAAGCTCGGATTGTTGAACTTGAAGCTGAGCTAGAGATCAAGGTATTATTATGTATAATTATGTATACTTTATTTACAAATGTTTCAGATGCTTCATTAATGCAACATGCTTTCCCTTTTCTTTTGCCATGACCATGCACTATTCCTCTTTCAGAATAAAATGCTTGGCCTGGTCTTCAACACTGACCAAATTCAGAGCCTTGAAAGCAGGTGAGATAAATACAACTACTACATAAATACTTGCTCACAGGCAAGGTGGAAACAGAAGCAGTTTTACCCAACTCATTTCTAGGCCTTGAAGTGTATGTCAACAAGGCTGAAGACCCTAATTTGTATAGTTCAGAAAACTAGTGTTGCATTGAACTCTACATGTTGAAAATATGCTGGACTTCTGGTCACACACACCAAACATGATGTAATATCACTTTTAAATCATGATCATGGTGTAGCTAGAAGTGCAGTCTATAGTTGAAAATGTAAACCTGACAGTCCAAGCAACACCTTTTGTCTACTGTGAGACTTACATTGAAGTGCCCAATACTTAGAGCTGAAATCATGGATTAAGATGGATCAAGTTGAGATATCAGGGGTCTGAACATAGGGGAAGATTAAGTTATTACAATTTCTCAAACATACAATACCAAAACTGTACATGAACAGACTTACAACACACACAGGACCAAGCCACTACTGAATCATTGACTGTCACTGCCAGTGTGCCTGTTCATGTCTCTCTCTCAATTCTCTTTTCTGTTATACTGTAGATGTCAACCAGTGACTGACAGCCCAGTGACTGACAGCAGAGTCACAAAATGGTCGTCTGCAACAATATCAAACTGCTTAAAAATCAGAGTTGCCACAGGCATCAGGGGGTACGAATATCTAAGAACAGGTATGAGCCCTAGACTTATAACATATTTACATCTTACTAAGAGAGACAACAAAGTACAAACTTGGCTAAAATATCTCTACACACTCTAGACATGAATTTCCCCATGCCGTGTTACCGGACCCTCAGCAGGCGCCTGGAGGCCATCAAGTTCCAGCCAGGAATACAGCATTATATTCTAGACCTGATGGCACTCAAACTGCAGCATCTTCCTCCCAGTGCCCGCCTTGCTGTCCTAAAGGTGCCTTAAAATGAATATGTATAGTTAGTTCGTATGGTTTCATTTGTACCATCAAATCAGAATTGACTAATACATACACAGTATAGATTACACAGTATGGTATATTCCAAAACACACACTTACAGAACAGACATAAGTCTGCAGACTCACATACTGTATACAGTATTTTGTTTCATATGCACATTTCAATTTAATGCAATGTAACCCTTTTTTAAAAGGTGGATGAAATGTCGATGAAGAAAGAGATCCAATATGACCCAGGGACACGCATGATTTTGGGAACGGTAGGGTTACCAACCGTCCCGTAAAATACGGGATCGTCCCTTTTTTGGAAACTAAAAGACGTGTCCCGTAGTGAACTGAAACGGGACGCTCTTTGTCCCGTATTTTAAGGTTGGGGGATAAATATGAATGACGGGATGATTTAATTGAGAAATGACAGCGATTCTGCCTGTCAGAGAGCTTCCACTTCCACTCTGCTCTCCTCTGAGACGATAAGTGCTGCATCCCATTGCTGTGAGAGGCGCTGCGCTGTTTGTAAGCAGCTGATTGGCTTATTAACATACGGCTCTGAGTGTTGCTAAGACACAGTCTCCGCCCCCTACACACTCCCTTCCCAAGCATGGGCTGTAGGTTCACTCCACAAGTTGCCTGCGAGAGACGAAACGAGTGCGTGCGAGCGACCATACGACAGTGCTCGGCTCAGAACATTGTTTAATGTCTTAAAAAAACGTGTGACAGAAGATTGTGTACAAACATATTAGACATGAATCCATGATAGGTGATAGGCTAAACAAAAAGGTGAAAAAGCAGGCAAGCAACAGAAAATAAGCCATGGATATTGGTATTCCTGGGAGCACTACAGTAATCTTGTCTGCCAACTAAAGCGACCCCAGACAGGCTGGTATGTGAAATAACATAAGCATGCGTTGATTTTGTTTTTAAAACCTAATGGTTATTGCTGTATGCCAATATGATTAAACTAGTGTTGGGTACCAGAGAGTGGGCACATAAGGACCAGGTAGACCTAGGCGATATGTTTTGGAAAATTGAGAGACACCCGAATTAATATTGTTAAAGGAAACATATGATTTAATATAGGAAAATGCCCGTTTTAGCCAACTTTATATATAAATATGCGATTTTTCGGCGCCGCCTTCGGCGGCGCATGTTTCCTTATAAAGTGTCCCGTATTTGAAACTCTGGGAGTTGGCAACCCTAGGGAACGGTGACCTTGCCCCCTCGAAACGACACCCTTGCAACTAAAGTGCTGACCACCATTCTGGCCTCCTTGACCAAGGATTATAAACAAGTTGTTGCTTACGACTACACAGGGCCATCCGTGTCAGGAAAAGAACTTTGGGCCTACATGCAAACGATTATAGCAGCATGTGGAGAGCGTGGCATACACGTTGTCGTTGTGGTATGTTCAGACTTTAGCCTTTAATTTACCATCACACTGTATATGAATCAACCAGTAAAAGCTTTAATTTACCATCACACTGTATATGAATCAACCAGTAAAAGCTTTCTTCTCAGATTTGCTATTACAAAGTCAATGTTCTTACCTTCTATATCCAACTTCTAGTGTTCTGACATGGACTCATCTAACCAGGCGATGTGGCGGGAGGCTGGCCTTAAGGTTGGCCAATCGATGGACAGGACATACATCGTCCATCCATATTTTGAGGGAGAGTACCTGTACTTCAGTCCCGACCCGCCACACCTGTTAAAGGCTATGAAAACTGCAATGTGTAACCACGATTTCATCCTACCGGATCACATTGTCAGGGAAAATAACTTGCCTGCTGATACAGTGAGTAGGCCTACATTTATCGATGGGATGCTACTCAGATCAATTACCAAATACCAAAGAAAATAGCACATCAATGACCCAATCGATTGTGATGATTCTGACATGTTACATCATTCATAAATGTTTACCCAAAATTAGATTTACTTACTGAATTTATCAAAGTGTCATTTGTCAAAATCTACCTACCTCTGCTTGAAATAATATATGTTTTCCAGGTGTCCATGTGTGCCGTGGAAACGGTAATCACTGTGCAGGCTGACACTGCTGAGAAGCTTGTGCCTGGTCTGACTGTCAGAGCGATTTCGACAGCCAACAGCTTTGAGAAAATGAAAGTATGTTACACTAACAACACTCTTTCACTGTTTGGTACAGTATACTGGTAAAAGAAAACGGTCATATTTAGTACAGAGGCAAAGTGCCTTGCATCTTAAACTTAAGTGCTGACAGTACCCAAAATCAGGTGCAAAAGCCTTAGTAAATAATATGGCCTTGAGAGTATTAAACACGTGAAGTGCTTTCTCTTTCTAGGACTTACAATGACCAGGTAGATGCAGACAGAGTTACAGTTATGAGCAGTATTTCCCATACTTACAGTTATGTTCTATTCAAGGTCCTGCCTGCATGTAAGGTGTTTTCACACACCACAGCAAGTGCCATAAGAATGCTGGTACAATGTGGGCACCTTCCAAAGGAGGCCTTGACCACGGCCTGGTTCATTGATCTGTCAATGACTGGTTCGACCTGATGACATCGAGAGGCAACCTTTATGGTCAGTACACACACACACACACACACACACACACACACACACACACACACACACACACACACACACACACACACGCTCTACCTGAAAGAAGAACCAATAATAAACTATAAATGGGCAAAGTTGTGATTGTGGTGCAGACTGTCTAGGGAGAAGAATAGAATACTGATTAATTCCATCTGCAGATTCAACACTCTGAAGGCCCAAGTGGGGGGCTATAAAAATACCTACCCGTTTCACTGAAGAGCACTTGTTTGAGAAAACAATCAAGCATCAGTGCTTGCTCCTTCTGTTTGACACTAATAAAACATTTGTTTGATGCAGCATTGTACCCACCAAATACCACTGCTGGGGCAGGTTGGAAGTTCGAGAGGCTGCAGGAATTCATGAAAACATGGAATGCTGTAGTGTTTCGCTCAAAGAAAAAGGGGAAGAATCAGGGTAAGGGTCTCTGAGACAACAATCAAAAGCAAAATGAATGGCAGCAGTTATGAGATAATACTAAATTAATACATTTTATTCACAGCCTGGAAGCCATCCCAGACAGGTGTGAGAATGGCAACAACCACCATGCTGGTGATGGCAGGCACTGCACTGTCCCCAGGGGAACTGGAGCAGCACCTGACATCCCTTCCCCTTTCATTCCTGCCGGAAGACAAAATGTGGATGGCCTTAGTCACCGGAGAAACTCCAGCACTAAGCAGATTTTACACTGGCCGCATCTCCACAGATGCTAATGAGAACCTCCATTCTCAATTGAGAGGAGACAATGTTATCCACCCAAGTGCAAAAACATGCCGTGCGAGGTTGAAGGCTATTGCCATCACTCAGTTTGAAGGCAAGGGCCCCTCAGGAGCCAGCAGCACCATGGTCGAATACATTGAGACCTTGCCCCAAACGGAGGAGCCAGTCGTGATCCCCGAGCTTTCAGCTCAAGCAGATGAGGAGCAACAACCCCTGCCCTTAATACAAGGGCAGGTCCTGTATTATCTGTCAGGATGGGCTGTGTTCGCAGAACTGAGAAGGAATGCATGTGATGATTGTGGTGAGTACTGCCTCTCAAGCAGTGCCCTTCAAGATCATGGGTACCACAGCCTCCACCCCGTGGAGTCAGAGGCAGTACTCACCACAATCAAGAGCAAGGGGAAACTGCTCCACCCCTCCAGGGAGATTCATCTGCTCCATATGAAGCTCCATCACCTGATGGCTGACCCAGCACTGCTGACCAAGGAGAACCCAATCGAACTCATAATGAGAGGAATGGACTCCAACACCAACTGGCTCCCTCCATGCCATCAAGTGTCCAGAAAGGTTGTGAAAAGACTGGCTGTATTAAAACTACATATGCTATTAAAGCAAAAAACAAGCCAGGCTGGAGAAATCCGCCAACATGACAGCAAGTCGGCTCTTAGAGCCACTTCTGTTAAATGAAATGAATGGGTTAGGGTTTTTTATTTTATTTTTCACAATGTGATGCCTGTAGATGGGCTTTATTGATTTAAGTTATACATGCCTTAAATGGTTAATTTAATTTATTGTATATATTTTTGGTTAATTGGCCAGCCTTAGTGCAGCAAATTAAAACCCTAATTCCAATAGTAGGTAAAAAGTGAAGTTTATGTTTATATTTGAGCCTTTATGTTTGAACCTTTTTGGTGGCTCCTATATGTCAAGTGATATCCATCTTGCTCATGTTATTTATCTTATTTGTTGTGAGCGGCATGCTCACTCCTCATGCACTGAGCTCAGTTCAGGGCTCTCCTCAGGTTGGCAGAGGGAGAGCAGCGCCCAGGATTACAGTTTACGCAATTGGCACTGGGAGAAAAATGGGTACAACAAATATGTATAGGCCTATACAGTATATATTTTTTTTATTTCTCTTTTTTATGTGAAGCACTTTGATGTAATACTGCATTTGATGTCATGAAAGGTGCTTTATAAATAAAGTTTATTGTTAAACCATGTACAGTGACTGCTGCTATTCATACACATGTCATGCACAATCTCTCTTGCAAAGTACAATATTTGCCTCTGAGAAGTAATGGGGTAGAATTTAGAAGTAAAAGTACTGCAAATTGGAAATGCTCAAGTAAAGTAGAAATGCCTCAATTGTACTTTAATTAGTTACTTTACACTACTGAGTAGGCCTGTAATATTTGTGCAGCAGTCAGAAGTACAGTAGAAAACTGGCTAGCATAGCCGTGTGGATCAGGACTATCATAGACGTATTTAATCTGATATTGGCTTACGTGGATAAGCACTAACTAGCATTGACTGCTATGGTCTCTTTTGTAAGACACTTTATGTATATACTTATATATTATTCGCCCCCTCTACTGATGCACCTTCTCTTTATTGGTACTGTACTGCTCTTGTTTCTTTTTTTCCCCCTCTTATCTATCTTTTTTCTTATGTCTCTGTAACTTTGTAAATAACTGTAGCCTATACTGCTGTGCTACAACTGGACAACTGAATTTCCCCCTTCTTGGGATAATAAAGGTATGTATCTATCTATCTATGTAAAGTAGGCTAGTAAACCAATGTCAGAATAGTTTATTGCATTACAGCTAGTTTAACAATAAACAATGATCATGTATAAGGTATCAATTATCACATTAAGCAGGAACACACAAAGCATGAAAGCAATAGATTCATTCATGTATAATGTATAAATAAATGACGAACTTGCAATACTTACTGTACATCTTTGTAGTGCACAATTTACAAAACAGATGGCACTGTTTTCCCTTTTCTTTGACGATGGCTGGACAGCTTGCTTTCACGGTCTCGCGATGCAGGTTGTGCAGCCCAGGCAGAAACTTGCTCTGTGCTCTTTAGATACATCAATTAAATTAAACAGATCGCAAGTCGGCAAACAAACACTCTGAAAAAAACGTGTGATATATGTTCTTCTATATTCCAGAACCGATTTGATGACAAAGGTCGCAATCGTCCAGAAATAATGTTTGTTCACAAGCAGTACAGCCCACGTAACAGACGCCTCCCATGCATCCCATTCATGACTTCTATTCATCGCACTTCCGGTGTGAGTTCCTGGCACCCATGCTGAGCTCCATACGCATGCCCATGGAGAGACAGCCGCTGATACGAACGACCTACGGCCTGGTCGCGACCTAGGCCACGACCTGGAGGTCGTAGGTCCCGGTTCTGGAGGTCGTAGTTCGCGGTACATACTTGTTAGGTCGCGGCCGGTCTAGTTTCGCGACCCCCGGCCGTGGTTGCGCCACCTCGGTCGTCCCCGGGCCGTTGTTGCGCGATCGGGCCGTTGTTCAGCGACCTGGGAAGTCCGCGGTCGTATTTAAAAGGTCTTTTTGCAGAATATTCTAGAGCAGCAGCGCTATTCAACCTTTTGAAGCTTGTGATTGGCTGAACCGGAGGTAGGAAGCGCTCCATTGTAGTCACTTGGACCGCGCGAGGTGCACCAAAACCTATCCTTAACCCTAACCCCAACTCTAACTCTAACCCTAACCTTAACCCTAACCCCAACTCTAACCCTAACCCTAACCCTAACCCTAACCCTAACCCTAACCCTAACCCTAACCTGCCGACACTGAGTAGCTAACCTGCCGACGCTGTTGAAAACGAGCGCTCCTTCCCTTAGCAAGCGTAGAGTTTCTAAACTCGCGTCCCTTCCCTTAGCAAGCGTAGAGTTTCGATCGCGGACTTCCCAGGTCGCTGAATTACGACCGAGATCGCGCAAAACCTCCAGAACCGGGACCTACGACCTCCAAGTCGTGGCCTAAGTCGCGACCAGGCCGTAGGTCGTTTGTATCAGCGGCTCTTGCTGTGCCCATGTGGTCACGTGTTTCCCTTCCTTCTTAAATAACTTCCTTGCAAATCGGTAGGCAGTATCTTGACAGTCATGTGATCGACATGGATCTGTCCGATTTTGCATATTCCATCCTGATTGGCTAAGATTGGCTTCCAAAGTTTGCAGGATTGAGCCGTTTTGAACAAAATGCCTCAAATCCCAAACACAAAGTACAATTATCATGAAATCGCACACACACGTTCCCACTAGGCCGAGGAAGAAATGCCACTTATTTTTTTTTTATCAGCCTCATGGTGGCGCTATAACAGGCCGATTTGTCGTTTTACCTATAACTCCACGGATCAGTTTCAAACTTTGTAAGCGCACTCCCTAGAGGCCAAGGAAAAACCCTTTCCCTGCATTTTTCACATCAGCATTTTATAGCGCCACCTTTGGGACGACTTATGTAAAACACATTTTTGGATATTACTCCTTCAAAAATAACACAAATCAGTACACAGTATCTCTATAGTCGTGATCAAGTCTGATCTGTCTGATATTTCATATTCCATCCTGATTGGCTAATATTAGCTTCCAAAGTTTGCAGGATTGCTCAGTTTTTGAACAAAATGCCTCAAATCATCAACGCAGCTTGCGATTACCTGAAATTTGCCACACATATTCCCACTATGTCAAGGAACAAATGCTACCCTTTTCACATTGGCCTGTTATAGCACCACCAGCAGGTATACTTTAGCAATACACATTTTTGGAACACAATGCTTCAAATCATGCATGCAGCGTCCGATTGCCATGAAAGGTCTAAGGTGAAGAACATATGCCACCCTTTTTACATTGGCCTATTATACAGTAGCAGTAGCACCACCAGGACGCCTGGCCTGGTGGAGACCTGTGCTCGGAAGAGCACTGCTTCTAGTTCCACATGTGGACGTCAGACGTCATCCCAACAAAGGACTGAGAAGCATCAAACCTACCAACAAAAGAGTCCTGGTCCTGCGAGCAGCATGGAAGAGAATCAATATTAGAGGGAGCATTAACGAGGTTTCATGTACTAGTCTGGAGGATAGTGACGAAAATCGTTCACTTTTTCATACAAGCGTGAAATTTGGTACACTTGTACAGTTTGGGGCCCTGAACATTTTCAGATATGGAGCCATCGCAAATACGCCCCCTGGTGGCCATGGCGGCCATTTTAATTTCCACCATTACCAATTAATGTATTTGGCATCATAACTCCTGAACCAAACATGATAATACAGAATAGATGACGTCTACACCTATGTTTTGATGGTCAAGGATTACAATAATACCATCTACATCATCATAAACAGTTCAGAAAAATAGTTAATGGTCAATTTGGGGATGTTGTGAGGTAGTCCAATGGTTTTGTCTGAATGTTTGTCCGAACTGTTTTCACTTTATCATAAAAGTATGAAACCTGGTACACTTGAACAGTTTGGGGCCCTGAACATTTTCAGATATGGAGCCATCGCAAAAACGCCCCCTAGTGGCCATGGTAGCCATTTTACTTTCCACCATTACCAATTAATATATTTTGCATCATAACTCCTAAACAAAAAATGATAATACAGAATAGTTGATGTCTAGACCTTTGTTTTGATGGTCAAGGATTCCATTGATATCATGTACAACATCATAAACTGCTCAGGTGAATAGTTAATGGTCAATTCGGTGATGTTGTGAGATACCGCTGGTTTTGTCCGAACATTTTTCACTTTTTCATAAAAGTATGAAACTTGGTACTAGGGTTGCAGCGGTACTCGGTGTTACCGGTGTTACCGGTGAGCGAGCACAACACCGAGTACTTTACTTGCACACCGATAACACCGTTAAATAAAAAGAAAACTCAGCCGCTGCTCTTCTCTGCCCCGAGGAGCGCAGACAGTAGAGATGTGACGTTCGCCAACGATTCCGCTCTTTTGAACAGCTCTTTTAAATGAACGATGGGATTCGGTTCTCAATCGCGGGAGGCCGGGAGCCGTTCCTTGTGTGTGAGTGTCGAGATTAGAACAGATCCAGAATCAACGGATCGGCGAGGCACAGCTCATCAGACTGCATGATGTCTCGTCTCCCCACTCGCAGGGCACGTTCGGAGACAAGTTGTGGCTTTATAATGTCACAGCGCGCAGTAGGCAGAAAAACAACGATTAGCCAAACAAGAAAACGCAGGGCTGTTGTAACACTAACAGTGTTGTTGCTTTTTTACAAAGCTGAATTTTTAATCGAGTCGGAACACTACCTCACATTTAACGATTGAATAACGACGGAATCACGGGAGCACGCCTCGACTTTATTAGACTGAGAAAGCTTTTCAAAGTTGTTAGATGTAAGAGGGCCTTAACAGTGTTGTTGCTTTTTTTACAAAGCCGAATTTTTAATATGGTCGGATGGTTGTTGTTGTTGTAGCTTGAGGTAGCATTGGCTGCTACTGAGTGCTTAGCCCCATATAGAACCTCACCCGTCGCTGCGTCCTGTTGTGCTCCGGAGCACAACAGGACGCAGCGATGGGTGAGGTTCTATATGGGGCTACTGAGTGCTAAGACACGCAATGGTATTTGAAACGGTGTTACCGATAACCGCGGTGTTGACACAGACACGGTTTTCGGTGTTAAAAATCTCATACCGTTGCAACCCTACTTGGTACACTTGAATAGTTTGGGACCCTGAACATTGTCAGATATGGAGCCATCACAAAAAAGCCCCCCATGGTGGGCATTTTAATATCCGCCATTACCAGATAATGTATTTTGCGTCTTATCTCCTGAACCATACATGATAATACAGAATATGTGATGTCTACACCTATATTTTGATGGTCAAGGATTCCATTGATATTGTGTACAACATCATACCCTGTCCAGCTGAATAGTTAATGGTCAATTCAGTGATTTGAGAAGGAAATCACAATATTTTGCATCTGTTGCATACATTTGGTTTCATTGTCTTGTTCAAATGTATTTCTTAAGCACATAATATTTCATGTTTTTTGCTAGTATTGATTTCAAGTTTCATGCATGTTTTTTGTTTGACTGATTGATTGATTGTTGTCGTTGTTGTTGATGATGACGATGATTTTTCTAATTTTCTTTTGCATTTTTAATGCCCCTGGCAGCCTTTCTTGCAGCCACAACTTAAGAGCTGAAGAAGAGATTGGCTTGCCTGTGGAAGAATTGACCACAATGGTCTCCAATCAAGTGGGTTCATCCAACCCCAGTCTGTTGGAGATGGCATTCCTGGTGCCACCTCAAAACTTGTCCCCAACAGTGTACTCCTTGGTACACTGCTTTTTTTGAGGTGTTGCACCAGTGCATCCTTAGTTGGGGGTTGCTCTCCTCTTTTTTTCTTTTTGTGAATAACTCAAGACCAAGCTAGCTGGGTGGCATTTGGGACTGTAAAGGGCCATTTATAGTTACGTATGCTTGATTTTGTATACGTTTTGGGTGAGAAACTACGTACGGTAAATCCGTCGCCATGCATAGTAGACATGCACGTTATTTATGTGCTGACCCGCTCTCCGCTCCAATTCTGCTCCCGTTGGGGCCGCGCGCCACATGGAGGTGGTTCTGCACACACGTGTAAAAACCGAAGCATTTAGCCAAAATATGTAGAACCACAGATTTATTTTTTGACCCGCCGTGATGTTATGGTATAAACACGTGGTAAGAGTCTGTACTGGTTCTGCTGTCTGTCGGCAACGTTATCGCGGTAAATGCAACTCCGCGAGGGTACAAATTTAACCACATGGATGCGGACCCGGAGTAATTATAACAAAACACACGTAGGCCTAAACACCCGCTCATATATTGAACATAATTCCCAAGTAATAAATGAGCCGCATCATCATCTCTTCTTGTGACTTGTGTGCCTCGCTGTCTGTGCTGATGACTGTTGATGCGGTGTGTGTGTGTGTGTGTGTGTGCGTGCGTGCGTGCGTGAGGAGTCGAGGCATCCTCTTCAAGTGGTTGTGTAACGACCTCTTTTCCGTTTCTTGATAAAATATATTTATTATTGGGACGTGTAGCCTACACAGTTTGAGAACCGCTGTTAGAGCAGAGTTAAAGTAATTTTCATCACTACTGCGCCTATGTTTGACAACGGTGGCCGTGGGTACTTCTTGCTACGGATACATCTTGTACGTTCAGTCCGTCCAGTTGGGAGCTGTCCGTAAGGGTCCGTATATGGATCTAAATCATCCGGAGTATGGAGGCTTGGGAGACAGACCGGATCAACCGGACGAAATTTCTCTCACCCTCCATTGCTTATGTATTCCTGCAGTTCTTATGTACTACTATGCATGGTACTTAACACGCCATGAGATTGCCAAAACTCTGTGTCCACTCCTGACAAATCCATGGCTCTTCCTGTGTTCCATGCCTTCGCTGGCTGTGACACAGTATCTGCATTTGCAACCAGGGGAAAGAAGAAAGCATGGGGAAACCTGGAATGCCTTTGACAACAGAGGCCTTTAAACTGCTGCTGGGGATTGTTTCCTGTTGTTTACTCACTTGTGTGTTTATGGGTGTCTGTATATGTGCACTGTCCTTGTTTTTGTTTTTTGTTTTATGTTGGGAGTGAACCAAGACAAATTCCTATCAACTTGTTGACATGGCAATAAAGTTATTGAATCTTGAATCTTGAATCTTCATGGCTCTGTCAAAGGCTTCAGAAAACAATTCCACAGCAAGCCATTTCCATTGTGGAACACTTCACAATTCTCTCCTACGATCGCACCAGCAGCCAACTTGACATCAATCAAGCTCATCTTGAGTTATTCACAAAAAAAGGAAGAGTGATGGAGCATATACCCCCAACTAAGGATGCACTGGTGCAGCACCTCAAAAGAGCAGTGTACCAAGGAGTACACTGTTGGGGACAAGCATTTGAGGTTGCACCAGATATACCATCTCCAACAGACTGGGGTTGGACGTACCCACTTAATTGGAGACCATTGTGGTCAATTCTTCCACAGGCAAGCCAAGCTCTTGAGCTTCTTGAGTTGTGGCTGCAAGAAAGGCTGCAAATGAATGCAAAAAAGCTAGCCTAGTAAACTGACTCCTCCCATCTCCTCCCATCTTCTGTTCGAATCGCATTCGAATGAAGGCAGGAAGAGAGACTGGTTTACGAGGCTACAAAAAAGCCTCCTTATAGTGCACAGCATAGTGTCAATGTGGAGGAGGCTGTGAAGGAGACAGTGAAGATTGAATAATAGATTAATTGTCATCAACAACGACAACAATCAATCAGTCAAACAAAAAAACCTGCATGAAACATGAAATCAATACTAGGAAAAAATATGAAATGAAATATACTGTATGTGCTTAAGAAATCAATTAGAAAAAGACAATGAAACCAAAATGTTCTAACAACAAAACCATCTATTTCTGAAATAAAATCTTTTAAATAAACCTTTGTCTGCATACATTATTTAAAGCTAATTTGTTATTGTCATATTGAATATTGCTCTGCTCTCACTGTATTATCAGGGGCAAAGCTAAAACTCTACACAAGTATGCAACAGACACGAAATATTGTGATATATCACTGAATTGACCATTAACTATTCAGCTGAACAGTTAATGATGTTGTACACATTATGAATGGTATCCTTGACCATCAAAACATAGGTGTAGACATCACATATTCTGTATTATCATGTATGGTTCAGGAGATAAGACGCAAAATATATTATCTGGTAATGGTGGATATTAAAATGGTCACCATGGCCACCAGGGGGCGTTTTTGCGATGGCTCCATATCTGACAATGTTCAGGGTCCCAAAATGTACAAGTGTGCCAAGTTTCATACTTTTATGAAAAAGTGAAAAAGTTCGTACAAAACCAGCAGACTACCTCAAAACATCACCGAATTGACCATTAAAAAATTCACCTGGACAGTTTATGATGTTGTACATGATATCAATGGAATCCTTGACCATCAAAACATAGGTCTAGACATCATCTATTCTGTATTATCATGTTTAGTTCAGGAGTTATGATGTAAAATACATTAATTGGTGATGGCGGAAAGTAAAATGGCTGCCATGGCCACCAGGGGGCGTTTTTGCGATGGCTCCATATCTGAAAACGTTCAGGGCCTCAAACTGTACAAGTGTACCAATTTTCACGCTTGTATGAAAAAGTGAACGATTCACCTAAAATCTGGTCATTATCCTACGGACTATACCCAAAATAGACATTAAAGCAAGCAAAATTATACACATTTTCAGCACAATTTTTCATTGGATGTTATATTGTTTTATTTGTAAAGTAGACCACCTGAAGGCTGAAGGAAGGTCAAACCTAGTGTTATACTGTAAGTGGAAACAGTAATGGTAAATTCTATAGCTACTTGAGCTGCTCATTGTCAACAGGAACCATCTTGTTTTAGAATGGAAATGCCTTGAGAAATGGTCAATATACAATTCTGTTCATTCAGCTACAATCTGATGTATCTAATATATGTATTGATGCGAGATGCACTTTTGCAGCTGTACAACATTACCTGTCCTAGTATGATGCTAGGGGTTCCGTTGATGCCTGCAGACCTGATTAATTTCCTGGAAGAGGGTTTTCCGTCCACCCACACTTGTCCCAGTTGAGTCGTGTTATCCCAGGTGGCACATAAGTTGTGCCAGGTGTTAAGTGTGTACTGCTGCCTGTCAAAATCCATATTTGGACCTCCAACATGCAGAGCGATCTGAGTCGTGCTCCTAGCGAAGATGAGGAATGCATTGAAATCGGAGGGAAGGCCAGGGAGAAGAGGGCGTGGTTCCTGGTGAGGTCTGTAAAGGACCTGAAGGCAGATGTATAATTATCATTATTAAGTTCAGTATAGTGTTCTGGTTAGTCAGTTGTCAGTAGGCTATAATCTTAACATACAGCGTCTGAATCTGGATATGTCCATCAGGTGTGTGTGTGTGTGTGTGTGTGTGTGTGTGTGTGTGTGTGTGTGTGTGTGTGTGTGTGTGTGTGTGTGCGCGCGCGCGCGCCCGTCATATCATGAATGTAACGTCCAATCAGTGTACAAATGTCGAAGGAGCATGGTGTGGTTTTAAAACCAAATTGACCGATGCTCTAGACGACGTGGCCCCCTTGAAAACCACCAGGGTTAAAGCCCGCCAAGAGCCATGGTATAACTCAGATATTGCCGAATCAGCTAAACTCAGAGACAAAAAGTACGATTAAAAACGAAAGTGCTGCAAAAAGCTTAGAAAAAAATGCAACCCTGACCTCAAAATCCAAATCAAGCATCTTACTGCTCAGTGCAAGAAGCTTAGAAACCAGACGAACGCCCTAGTTAGATCCGCCAAAAAAAACTACATCGACGACAAAATCGACGAATACAAAAACAAACCACGAGACCTATGGAAGTTGCTTAACAACCAATTAGGCTTAAAACCTAAAACCATATGCCACAGCATAAACATCAAAACGGACGCCGCTCTCATTTCTGACAAATGTGAAGTGGCTACCCATCTTAACAAAACCTTTACCACCATGGCCCGTTCACTGGTCGAAAGACTGGTCGCCCATCTGGGCGGTATGGTGTAAAATTTGTTAAGAAATTCTACAATAAACTGGGCGTCAGAAAAGACAGTTTTAAACTTGCCACAGTGACAACTGATGAAGTGTTCAAAAAACTGAGCGCCCTACCTCAACACAAGGCCACTGGCCTTGATAAAATTCCAGCTATATTTCTCAGAGATTCAGCCGCCACCATTGCTCCAATCATTACCCACATAATTAACCTTTCCATTGAACAGGGTCATGTCCCACAGGACTTCAAACTAGCAAAAGTAACCCCCCTGCATAAAAAAGGTAGCAAACTAGACCCTGGAAACTACCACCCCGTTTCCATTCTTAGCTCCATATCCAAAGTCGTGGAGAAAATAGTCTACGAACAGATTGCAAAATATCTCGATGAGAATAATCTGATTTACGAGTTCCAATCTGGATTCAGAAAATCTCATTCCACTGACACATGCCTTCTCTATTTGACTGACCAAATTAAACGCGAAGCGGATGACAGCAAATATAGCGGCATGGTCATGATCGACCTCCAGAAGGCATTTGACGCCGTAGATCATTCTATTCTGATTGAGAAACTAAAAGCCATTGGTCTTGACAGCGCAGCAGTGAGCTGGATGCAATCTTACCTGGTGGGGAGGGAACAGGTGGTGGAGATTAACGGTACCCTGTCCCCCCCCCCCCCCCCCTGTCCCCCCCCAGTAAGCTGTGGTGTTCCTCAAGGTAGCATACTGGGGCCTCTGTTGTTCCTAATATACGTGAACGACATGGCATCTGCTTGCGACTGCAACCTGTTCCTGTTCGCGGATGACTCGGCTCTCCTAGTCTCGGGCAAGGACCACTTGCAGGTTGAAAAGACACTTTACTCTGAACTAAGCAAGATCTGCACATGGCTTAACGACAACAAATTATCAATTCACCTGGGAAAAACTGAGTCCATCCTCTTTGGATCAAATCATAACCTCAAAAAAGTCGATAACTTCACAATCAAAGTGGGTGACAAGGTCATAACACGAAAAAACGAAATCTCTTACTTAGGATGCATCCTTGAAGCTAATCTTTCCAGCGAAAAGATGACTTCTAAAGTAATAAATAAAATCAACCAACGAACTCGTTTCCTACAGAGGATCGCCCCAATGGTCAATCTCATTCCACTGACACATGCCTTCTCTATTTGACTGACCAAATTAAACGCGAAGCGGATGACAGCAAATATAGCGGCATGGTCATGATCGACCTCCAGAAGGCATTTGACGCCGTAGATCATTCTATTCTGATTGAGAAACTAAAAGCCATTGGTCTTGACAGCGCAGCAGTGAGCTGGATGCAATCTTACCTGGTGGGGAGGGAACAGGTGGTGGAGATTAACGGTACCCTGTTCCCCCCCCCCCCCCCCCCCCCCAGTAAGCTGTGGTGTTCCTCAAGGTAGCATACTGGGGCCTCTGTTGTTCCTAATATACGTGAACGACATGGCATCTGCTTGCGACTGCAACCTGTTCCTGTTCGCGGATGACTCGGCTCTCCTAGTCTCGGGCAAGGACCACTTGCAGGTTGAAAAGACACTTTACTCTGAACTAAGCAAGATCTGCACATGGCTTAACGACAACAAATTATCAATTCACCTGGGAAAAACTGAGTCCATCCTCTTTGGATCAAATCATAACCTCAAAAAAGTCGATAACTTCACAATCAAAGTGGGTGACAAGGTCATAACACGAAAAAACGAAATCTCTTACTTAGGATGCATCCTTGAAGCTAATCTTTCCAGCGAAAAGATGACTTCTAAAGTAATAAATAAAATCAACCAACGAACTCGTTTCCTACAGAGGATCGCCCCAATGGTCAATTTCAACACACTGAAGACCATAGCTGGTGCAATAATCCAGCCCCTTTTTAACTACGGAGTTCACGTATGGTATCGTGACGCCCCACAAGCCCTTCAACCTAAACTCCAAACAGCCCAAAATAAACTAATTAGGGTCCTGCTTAACCTTCCCTATCAGACTCACCTCACCGCTACTCACCAGTTAAGAGTGGGGTGGCTCAGAGTAGATGACAGAGTACAGCAACTTGCAATGGGCCTGGTGTACAAGATACACTACACCACTATGATACCCAAGTACCTGTCAAAATACTTTATAAACATTAAGGATGTCCATAATTACAACACCAGAGGCAGCGCTACAGATCACTTCCAACCCAGAGTCAAAACCAACAAAGGGTCAAACTCGTTTTTCTGCTATACCACCAAAATGTGGAAAGCCTTACCGAAGGCCATAAAGGAGTGTGGATCACTAGCATCCTTTAAAATTGCCCTGAAAAACCACTTACAGGCAGCAGCCGTTCGCAACTGGTAAAAAAACTAACCTAGCCCAACCCTACCCTCCCCTGCCCCTTCTTTGTATATACTGTTTGTTTAGACTTACAGTTTTCTTTTTTGGTTTTTCTTTACATATCTACTGCATAGTACTGTGTTCTATTTGTCTGTCATTCAATGTTATATGAGATACTTTAATGGTTTCCAGTGGAAATAAGCTTAGTCTTTTCATGGATCTCCTTTTAGTAGACCTTGTACCAGTGAACTGTACCGTCATGAAACTGTACCTTTTCCTATGCAAACTTCTAATAAAGTCTTCAATCAATCAATCAATCATCCCAAATCACTTTCACTTGTTAGGGGACACCAAGTTGCACCCAGACGTCCCTGGCTTTGAGTCCGAGGAACACACTTTTCTGGTTCCAGTTCTATGGCACATTTCATCCGTTGTTTCTACAGTAGGCTGTCTTTACCGCTTCATGTTTGTGTGATATACAGTAGGAACTTCACATTTACTGTACATGCATGCAAACTTCTATAAGGTTGCTCCTAGATTAGCTCAACTATGAACTTACCTCAGGCAAACAGTCACAGCTGCGAAGGAGTCTTGAGACGTCATTAATTTCACGCTATGTGTGTTGGTCTGCAGTGGGAAGGTGAACATTTTACCTGTAAGGTCTAAACAGAAAATGACAGATGATTAAAACAAATTGCATCTGAGATGAAAAAAACAACAACAACGTAACGGGGCTGCTCTTAAATGATGCCGTCTGTGCTTTTACACTTTTGGCTCAATAGACATTATGCATAATAAGATGTCAAACTAATATGAAACAATACTTTTTTATAACACCTAGAATAGACCTTGCTATACAATCTGCATGAATGAATGCATACTGTAAAATTATCAAGGTTCAATCAACACAGCCTGGGGGTCCGCAATCACAATAAGATCGCAAACCTAAAGTTAGCTCTGCTCTAACCAAAGTTACAAGCCCTTGCTTGCATCAAAATCACCATGGTGTAAGGTAACTAAGTACATTCATTTAAGTGCTGTACTTCTACTCCACTACATCTCAGATCCAAATGTTGTAATTTTACTCCACCTCATTTATTTGAAAACATGAATTCACTGTTAAAATACAGTGTTTAAAATACAGTGTATGTTTTTACAAACCATACTTTCCATTCCGTGGCCAACATGCGCTGAGCATCTATGTCATTTAACATTTTTGTGTTGGCTATTAAAAAATAGCAGATATACAGAAAATACAGAAAATATTACTGGATTTTGTTTGATTTATGCAGAATGGTCTCAGATCCAGCTGCTCTGTTTACGTTGTTGCTTCTGCTAGCCCCGCACCAGGCACGTGCACACATAGACATCAAAGGGGGCTTGAGCCCCTGCCCTTTTATCCCTCTGTAAAAAGTGCCCTCTTCAGACTATGAATGCATTTTTATTTTATTTTTTTGGTAAAAGAAATGCAAATGTCCCCTTTCCATACCATAACTGAAGGCTGCATTCAAGAGAATTTTCCATCAAAATGCCCTTTTAGAAATGTCAGCCCCTGCCTCTCTAACATTCTCTGCACGTCCCTGCCCCACATCCCTCTGCACGCCGTTATGGGGAGATTTATCAATTTTTATTGAGATTTATACATTACACTCTTGTTTTCAAACACACTTACTTTGATGAGTGATATTTTTGGTTCCCTTTATGACAGAAAGCTCAAACTTATGTCACAGGCTGGGGAAGAGTGTAATTAAACATTACATTATATAAAAGCAAATTCTCTGGACTATCGGGCCTGGCAGAGAGGGACATTGGCATTTTCTCTGGACTATCGGGGGAGGCGGTAAATGAGTTAAGATGCATGCAAACTGAGTTTGTGACCGTCTGAGACCTTTGTCCACCAGGACTAAAGTGACAACAGGAAGTCTAGATTGTGCACAAATCATTTGAGAATACAATTAGCTTTCTTCCCAGTTTGGTCAAAATCTAATATAGGCCCAAGTAAAGCTCTAGAATGTCTAGATCATACATGGGCAACTGGCAGTCCGGGGGCCACATGCAGCCCACAGGTTTGTACCGGAATACTGATATCAGCTGTTACAATTCCAAACATGACCTGGGGAGAGCATTATACTGTAAAATACCTTTCAAGGTTGATTTTTTGGGGGTCCAGCACAGGTTATATCAAGAATTGTGCATATAGAGTATACCTGTTTTCATGAGATTTAAAAATGTTTGCTTACAAGAGGGAACATTTACGTTAAACTGGTTCTTGCTATTCTGTCATGCCATATTTCCTGTGTAATTAGCCTTCTGTGATTTGTGACCAGAAAGAGATGTGACGTTTAGTTGTTTTTGCAAAAAGGCAACGTCTAAGTACTACAGCAGGTGGTTGTACAGATAACACCTTAATGACCCAAGGGTCAGAAGCTGAAACACTTCAAGGAGTGCCTTTTACCATCAATTTAATAACACTCAACCTGAGCTAAGTTGAAGAGTGATGGATGAACGATATAGTGACATGGAATGATATAGTGACATGTTACTTGGTGTAAAGACAAAAGAAACGTGATTACAGTTTAATGGTTTTTAATCACATTGGACATTCAAGATCCACGGTTTAGATAATCGGTATCGAGATGATCACTTTTACACACATTCAGAGAACATGAGACCATCTTCCACTCGCTGGGTCTAATAGTTGAGATTCATTAAACAGCACAGTATTCGTCCAGCACCACCTCTCCTGCAAGCTGATACCCGCAAGCCCTCCAGTTGATCAAATTCCCTGGTTTGAAGCTGCGATTGTCCATGTACTTCTTGATCTCACAGGGCTTGAGCTCAGAGTTCCACACGTGGACATCAGTCATCATCCCAACAAAGCACTGAGAAGCAGCAAACCCACCACCCACATGGTCTTGGTCCTGTAAGCATGGAAGATACTGTAATGTTAGAGGGAGCAGTAACGATGAGGTTTCATGTACCCTTGCCATTTTTCATTGGAGACATGCAACCACCTAGTTTTACTGTAAGGAAACCAAAGGTAAATTCTAAAGCTGCTTGAGCAACTAATTGAAAAACAGGAACTATTGATTTGGAATGGAAATAACTTGAGGCAGTAACGCAAACATTGTGAATAGACAATGTTCATAAAAAAAAAAGACAGTGTTCATTAAAAAGAAAAAAAAAAGAAAAGAAAAAAAGTTTAAGTTACCCATATAACGGTTATTGTATCACAGCTATGATCTGATATATGGAATAAAACATTTATAGATTGAAGATTCACTTATGCAGCCGTAAAAGACTACCTGTCCCAGTATGATGCTTGGGTCTCCATAGATGGCTGAAGAAGGGATTAATTTCTTCAAAGAGGGTTTTCCATCCAACCACACTTGTCCCAGGCGAGTTTTGCTATTCCAGGTTGCGCACACACTGTGCCAGGTGTTCACTGTGTACTCAAAGTAAAAATTCGCATTGTGATGTGAAACATGCAGAACAATCTCAGTCGGGCTCTTAACGAAGATGAGGAATGCGTTGGCAGCATGGGCATCACCGGGAACAGCCAGGGAGAACAGGGCATGGTTCCTGGTTAGGTCTGTAAAGGCCCTGAAGGCAGATGTATAATATTCTTAAGGTCAGTAACATTCTGGTTAGTCAGTTGAACTTTCAGTATACAGTAATCCTAACATTCAGAGTCTGAGTCTGGATATCTCCACCAGGTGCCCCCGTGTGCCTACACACAGCACACAGGGGCAACTCCAACACAGTTTGACCGATAGATGTCAAACTTTGCATATAGCCAGGGACCCACAAGCTCAGAATGGGAGAGGACCTGTGATGTCATGCCGTACTTTTTATTTTATCTATTAGTTTGGTCATTAAGGTCCACAGAATGAGAGGCCTGCTCTGCCGGAAACATCGCGAAAAAGAGTTATGGCCATTTGTATATTCACTGTCCCATCGACTTCACTATACAGGAAAAGAAAACTATGAAAAAAGAAAATAGATGTGCTGTAAGTAGCATGTGAGGGGTCAAACTAGGGGTTCTTCATGATTCTGAAGCCATTGCAAGCATTCGTTTTGCATGAGAAACATTCCTAGGGCAAAATATCGGCCCCACAAAACTCTGAAAAGTGATGATTTTTGTGAT
Source organism: Nannobrachium achirus (assembly GCF_963921795.1). Lineage (NCBI taxonomy): Eukaryota > Metazoa > Chordata > Actinopteri > Myctophiformes > Myctophidae > Nannobrachium > Nannobrachium achirus. Next base: position 28,325,915 of record NC_137811.1, read on the forward strand.
GGCTCATCACTTTACATTTTTGGGGGGCCGAAATTTAGCCCAAGGAATATTTTTCTTAATAAATGCTTGCAATGGATTCAGAATTATGAAGAACCCCTAGTTTGACCCATCACATGTTACTTAAAGCAGATTTATTTCTTGTTTTAATATTTCTTTTCCTGTATAGTGGAGTCAATGGGACAGTGAATATACAAATGGCCATAACCTTTTTTCACGATGTTTCTGGCAGAGCGGGCTCTCAATTCTGTGGACCTTAATGACCAAACTAATAGATAAACAGAAATAAAAAGTATGGCATGACAGGTTCAACCCCATTCCTTGAGCTTTTGGGCTTGTGGGTCCCTGACCAATACTTCGCAGCAGGCAAACGAAGAACCTCTAACCATTTTTAAAAATGTGTTTCCATGTCAGCACTGACGCTAAAACAAGCCACTTGGCATTTTTTGCCTCAACTGTTGAACCATAGGTCATAGAATCAAATACATCCCTGGGTCCATCACTCATTGATGGACCTATAAACCAATGTGATGATAAGAGCCAAAAGCCATTTCATGTACACCCATATGCCCCGAATTGTAAAACTCACTGTTCCATATACATACGCAACGTCCAATCATCCCAAATCACACGGTTCCTGCAGAAGGCCGTCTTTACCGTTTCATGTTTGTGTGATATAACTAAGGTTACACCTATATCTCAACTATGAACTTACCTCAGGCAAACGGTCACAGCTGCGATGGAGTTTTGATGCCGTGGCACATGCATTGGCCCGAATGACCCCCCTGACCCGGGTGGCATCAATGTCACGGCATATGTGTTGGTCTGTTTTGCAAAGGTGAACATTTTACCTGTAAGGTCTAAACAGAAAATGACAAATTAAAACCAAAATTTGCATCTGAGAAGAAAAAACTAGGCTGCTCTAAATGTTGCCGTATGTGCCTTTACACTTTGGGCACAATAGTCAAAATGTAAATATAATATAAAACACTTTTGAACAGCTAGACCTTGCTATATAAGCTGGGAATGCATGAATGCATACTGAAAAAAAGCACATCTACAGTGATTTGGTGGTGGACTGCATGCCTCCTATAATGTTTCCACCCGACAGCAATGTAGGCTTTTTTAAATGCATTATACGTTAATGGATGGCACTGGCATCAAGAGGAAAGAAGAGTAACTCAAATTAATGGTAAGTGATATTAAGTTAAAATATTTCAAGTGTTGAATAGCTCTATATACTGAGAATTGCTAGAGTGTGCCAAGTAGGGGTCTCCCAGTCTCTCCAGCTCTTTAGTAAACAAAACATTCTTACCATTCAGGACAAAGAACTCATACAGGAGAGACAAATAAATGGGCAGACCATATAGGAACTGGAGTTTATAAATTGGTAAACCACCTGAAGTTGTAATTTTCTGTTTAAAGAGCTGAAGAGAGCCTGGTTACTGAACAAACACTATGGCAATGATTACCAATCACTATCACAGCTGCGAGGATGATGAGGATATGTCTAGACAGAGGAGACGCTCTATGTACAAGCAAATATGTTGTTTCGTAAATGTCACCATTGTACTACTGATGTTAAGGTAAACCTGTTTAGAGCTTACTGCACCCCTCTATATACACTGCACCTCTGTGGGAAGTATAAGAAAGAAGGAAGTATAAGAAAGAGCTTATGGAAAAAGCTGCAAGTAGCCTACAATGACTTCCTTCACATTAAAAAAACAGGAGCACAAGGGCCAGTGAGCTCTTCATTACTTTGGATCTCACCACCTTCATGGCTCTATTGAGGAACCTGACTTATAAGTTCATGTGCAGACTGGATCGCTCCTTGAATGGATTAATTGGTCAGATGACAGACCCTGGACATAGCTCTGTCAGGTACGTCTACCACTGGAGGCATGAGTGCCTCTTTAGCTCCAGTGTAATAAAGTTTATATACTATAGAGCTTTGTCTTTAATCTAAAAAACAAACATCTTATTCTACATTTAAGTAAATCAAATCTATCCATCAATTTGTTCCACTGTGGTTCTATGTGCCCGTCTTCCTGTATGGCTGTGGGTCTAGAATGTTAAACTGCAACCAAAATCTTATAATTAAGTGTACCTTCTGTATGTGTGTGAGTATGATGATGAGACATATAATCAGCATCACATGCCACCAACATCACAAATGGCAGGAGGAACTTCATCTGGCATGAAAGAATACAAATAGATATCATGAATAGATTTAAATTAGCATTACTGCCTGCAGGCTTCTATGAATAGCAGACCACAAATGACTTGCTTTGACTGCAAGTAAAAGGTGTAGGCCTATTAATTATAACTAATAAACAATCACAGTAGCCTAACAAACTATTCTGCTCGTGTCTTGACCTTACCTTGTGCTGCTGATCTGTGTGACTGTCAGGTTGCTGTGTGAGATTGTAGACTCATCGCCTCTCTTATATTTCCTCTGGGTGGAGACTGTGGATCAGCAGGTTCCTTTTTCCTTGTTCGTCTCGTTTCTTCCTTTAGATATGGTTTCTTCCTTTAGATATACGTGAACTACTCCTTTATCCTTTCCATTGATGACTAGTTACTTATTGTGAAATAGAGAAATCACGCTTTGTATTATCAATAAACATTTTGTCACCATTCAAACACCCCTGCCAGGTGGTATGTTCCAATTACCTTCCCAACTATAAAAGGAGCACTGGAGTCATGTGTGACTCTTTTAGGAGGATCAGACCAATGACAGGAGGTGGCAAGTATGTGTTTGGGTAGCAATGAGCCTCGGACCGCTGTTAAATAAATGTGTATGTTTTAAACCAACTATTGCCTGAGTCATTTGTAACCTGAATTAACCTTAATGTATGTGGAATTAAATATATATAAAATGCAAACTATGTCAAGATGATAAATGCAAACTCCTAATACACGTGTGGCTAGCATACTAGCATTACAATGTTTGGTGCTGGCCATCAGGCTGTAACAAAAGGATAAATGGTGAGATCGTTATTAAAAGATTGTCAATACACTGCAACATAAAATCATGGTAATGAGCAGTATGATGAGAATGCATATCAGAAATAATAAATATGTAGGCAATCAGGAAAAACTAAACATAATTGAACATAAAAAATGAGTGGGAATGGCAGTCTGTCTTTCAGTGGCGTCAGTTCAGAAAAAGCTAAGGTATGGCAACATGACTGATTTTTTCCCCTGTTTCTACGGTTTATTGGGCTGGATATGGCAGCCTGGAACGGTTTTTCAAGTGCAGCTACACTTGGCATGTTAGTAGCCTAAATGTGCCACAATACCTTGTTAAAGTTTTTGTAAAATGTAGTAGTTATTTTACTGTAATTTAACAACATCCTAATACAGATAGACAAAGAGACATTCATGGATTTATATTTAAAGGTAACTTTTATTGTCCCCCCTGCCTGGACCCAGGGTATGGCAGCTGCATACCCCTGCCATACCCAATTGACGCCCCTGCTGTCTTTACAAGTCTCTGCTTGTTAAATGTTAAAATTACTGAATCTGTTAAATGTATCACTCTTCATCACACATAACAACTTGGTAATGGTTGTAATTGAACTCGTCTTCAAGCATCACTGCCAACTAAGTAACTTTTTGAAAGCAGTAAACTATATGAAGTTACACGTTTAAAGTAACTTGCCCAATGGTGCCCTCTCACTACATTAATTGCCATCAAAGGCATTTTAAAATATAGGTGTCTATAGCGACAAATTATAAATAAGCCTTTAGACCAGAAACCAAATGAGGTGACAAGGTGGCATTGTGTTAACGCTTGCTGATCTCATTTATTCAACTTGCCTTTTCCCTGTTTAAATGTCCTCCTACAAAACCAGTATATTTGTTTCTCTTCACATACAAGAAACTATTGTATTTTATAGTGTTCATCAGAGCAAAAAAAATGGTAAATGTTGAAACCATGTCAGTGAGTCAGTCACACCTCATATCACGCTCCATATATGGCCATTAATGTATTAGTGAATTCATCCGAAGCCCCCTGCTTTCCATCAGACAGGGTCTGATTCGATCCTCCGATGGGGCCCACGCCAAAGCATTAACCATATTCATTCTTTATGTTAATTCCATTTACTTTTCTATAATTCTATTTCTTGCAATAAATATCATTGCATTCATTTAGTGTGGTGAAGTCTTAAGTTGAAATGCCTAAGTAAATTACAAAATTCATTGTAGTTATTTTGTACTGTATCTCTGTATATTGTGATTGTTATTTGATATGTGAAAAACAATTAAAAAATATATATATGATAAAAAAAAGAACTTGAGAAAATATGCAGTACTTTTCCTTTTTTGTTTTATGGCCAACCCGTGTCAGCCCAGGGCCATTAGAATCTCGCCAACTTCCCACAGGCTTTAAGGCACAGACTGACTTTCTCATCTAATTTCTTGAAGCTGTGATGAACCTCTTTAAGATGCATGCAAACTATGAGTTTGTGACTGTCTGAGACCTTTGTCCACCGGGACTTAAGTGACAAGAGGAAGTCTAGATTGTGCACTTATCATTTGAGAATACAATTTGCTTTAACAGTTTGGTAAAAAATCATAGATATGCCTAAGTAAATCTCTAGACAATAACGAATAGCACTGGAAATGCCTGGCTGGCATAGAGATACAAAAGGGACTCTTAAGAAGTAAATTCATCAATATATTTCCCTATATATTGCGTTCCCTCATTGGGTGCACACAGCTGGGTTGACAAGGGGGAAATGTGCGAAATGTGCGTTAAGCAAGGGAGAGCATTATAGGCCTTCTGTGTGAATTACCTTTCAAGGTTGTTTGGGGGTCCAGCACAAGTTTTCAAGAATTGTGATCATGCATGTGCATATACAGTATAGCTCTTCATGAAATGTAAAAATTTCCATACCGCCAGGTATGCAGCCGTCTGCATTAAAACCTTGCATTATAGTCACACTGGGTCATTAGCACTTTGCTTATTACAAAAGGGACTTAAACTTGAAAGTGGTTCTTGCTTAGGTTTGTTCAGACCTGAATGATTGCATGCACTCAAACCTAGGAGAGTACTATACTGTCATTTATGTCATGCTACATTTCCTGTGTTATTAGCCTGTGATTTAATAACTTTTAGAAACAAATGTGATGTTTAGTTTTTGCAAATGGCAACTAATGCCTAAGAATACTACAGCAGTTGGTTGTACAGATAACACTTTAATGACTAGGGTCAGAAGCTGAACCTTTAGAGTGCAGACATCCAGGTGCCTTTTACTATCACTTGAACAATCAACCTGAGCCAATTTGAAGAGTGACATAATGTGAAAGTGTATATAAATGGCCCTTTTGGTTACTTGGTGTAAAGACACGAAAGAAACATGTTTACAGTTTAATAGCTTTTAATCCCATTGGACATTCAGAGCCACAGTTTGGATATTCAGACTTGAGAAGATCATTCAGAGAACAGACAATCTTCCACTCGTTGGGTCTAATAGTCGATTCATTAAGCACAGCCTTTTTGATTCTCTTCCAGCACCACATTATTTCCTACAATCCCAAACTCCAGAGCCCTCCAGTTGATCACATTCCCTGGGGTGAAGTTGAGATCGTCCGCATACCTCTGGATCTCACAGGGCGAGAGGGTATAGTTCCACATGTGGACCTCAGTCATCATCCCAACAAAGGACTGAGATGTAACAAACCCACCACCCACAGAGTCCTGGTCCTGCAAGCATGGAAGAGAATCAATCTTAGAGGGAGCATTAATATGGTTTCATGTACCCAAAATAGACATTAAAGCAAACCATACTACATTTCTACCATTTTTCATTGGATGTTCTATAGCCTAGTTTTATTTGTAAAGACCACCTGAAGGCAGGTAAAACCTAGTGTTAAAGTTATTGTAAGGAAACTAATGGTAAATTCTACAGCTACTTGAACAGCCAATAGAAAATAGGAATATTGATTTAGAATAGAAATAACTTTAGGCAATAACTCAAACATTGTGAATATACAATGTTCATTCAAAAATATATATTTTATGTTATTAGTTACCCATGTATCTGTTATTGTATCACAGCTATGATCTGATATATGGAATAAAATATTTAGAGACAAGATTTACTTTTGCAGCTATACAACACTACCTGTCCTAGTATGATGCTTGGGGTTCCGCTGATGACTGCAGAAGTGATTAATTTCCTGGAAGAGGGTTTTCCATCCACCCACATTTGTCCCAGTCCAGTTGTGCTATTCCAGGTGGAACACAAGTGGCGCCAGGTGTTAACTGTGTACTGTTGCACGTCAAAATTTGCATTTGGTCTTCCAACATGCTGACCGATCAGAGTCGTGCTCCTAACGAAGATGAGGAATGCGTTGGCAGCGTTGGCATTACCGGGGACGGCCAGGGAGAACAAGGCATGGTTCCTGGTGAGGTCTGTAAAGGACCTGAAGGCAGATGTATAATAGTTTAACCCTTTGATGGTTTGCACATTTTAAGTCCATATTTCTCATTGAAAACAATAAATCTATAATGGTCAAATACTTTTTTGAAAACATGCTTTACCAAACAGTAGATGTGTCCGTTGATGGTAAAGGTAGTGCAAGTAAAACTAAAGTATTAAAAACATACTATTTACTATGAATAATTACAACTTCTACTCATTCATTGTTATTATGATACATTGAATGTTTTGTCATTATAATATATGCTGAAATAGTTCTAAAAGTAAGATTTTATTCTTGTTTAAAAAAATATGCTCTACCAAACGGTTGAGATGTCTGTTAGTGGTAAAAGAGTAGTGTCCAATCAACATACACAATACAACTGTTCACCTATTCAACCATAATTATCAAATTTCAACATATTATCTAAAGTTCATCATCTGATATTTGTTTTGTCACTAATATGTCAAGAAAATGAAACAATATTTTTGAATTTGCCATTATCCAATCTTCAGATAGGTCCCCAAAATACATGAAAATTAGGCATTTCCGCACCTTTTTTTTCGCTTTAATGTAAGTAATCAACTGGAGAAGTTTCATTTTTATAGCTATCAGTTAAAAATGTTACCCTATTAAATGCACCTTTAACATTAACGGCATGTCTACCATTTGGTAGAGGCTTATATTTTAATTACTGGAGGGTGTATTGTAAAAAAAAAAAACTATTCGTTGTTGTTATTAATGCCTAAGGGAATAGAAAATGCAAAGAAATATTTTTTTGACAGCTTCTTTCTTGGTGCGACCTTCAAAGGGTTAAAGTTCAGTATAGTGTTCTGGTTAGACAGTTGAACTTTCAGTATAATCATAACATTCAGACGCTGAATCTGGACATCTCCAGCCGTGTGCCTACTGTATGTACAGCTAATGTCCAACACAGTTTCATACGTGTCAAAGGAGCCCCTGCCAATCATTTTTAAAAATGTGTTTCCATAGCAGCACTGACTAAAACAAGCCACTTTACAGATGAACCATTGTTCGAATAAGCAAATCCAAATCCATTCACTTGGATCATAATTCAACGTCCTATATCAGCCATGTCATTTCTGCCACACATTTGCAGCTATTCCTACAGCTTTCTTTGGTCTAAAACAAAGCTGTACAAATTACTGCATCTCTGGAGTCATGCTATGAATATTTTATCATTCAGATTTTCTATTGCATGATAGGATTCCCTTCTAATCTTTGCAGGAGGAGCCCATTAAAAAAAAAGAAAGAAAAAGAAAAAGAGAAAGACCAACCTAACCCAAACTTGAAATCACCTGGATGGAGCTATAAACCAAAAGCCATTTCAATGTTCTGTGCCATAGATCATGAACGCAACATCCAATCATTCCAAATCACTTTCACACCGTTTCTGCAGAAGGCCATTTTTACCGTTTCATGTTTGTGTGATATACAGTGTAGGAACATTAGCTCAACTATGAACTTGCCTCAGGCAAACAGTCACAGCTGCGAAGGAGGTTTGAGACATCATTGCCCTCAACGTCACGGAGTCTGTGTTGGTCCCCTGTCCAAAGGTGAACATTTTACCTGTGAGGTCTAAACAGAAAATGACAAATTAAAACAAGGCTGCGCCAAATGATGCCATGTGCTATTACAATTTTGGCTCATTAGACCTGCATAATAAATACTTTTGAACACCTAGACCTTGCTATACAAGCTGGGACATTTGAATGCATACTGTAAAAAATGTTTAACCAATATTGTGGTAATACAATAACCAGCTCATCTACAGTGATTTGCTGGCGACTGCCGACCATTTCATTAACTAGGGTCAGGTCACTGGTTTACAATATCAATAAAGTTATTTGAGCCAGACAGACCACCGGCTTGGACACTAGGAGCTATATTTGTCCATGCCTTACCCCCTTTTAATACTTAAAAAAATCAAACCTCGGTTCGAAGTGGAGCGGTGAATCTGTGTGTGTGTGTGTGTGTGTGTGTGTGTGTGTGTGTGTGTGTGTGTGTGTGTGTGTGTGTGTGTGCCTGCACAACAGCACCCCTCCTTTAACTTGTGTGGCCACTCAAGGTATTGCCAGGCTACAGACATACCCAGCCAGCCAGCCACATAGCCAGCCAGCCACAGACATATCTGTCTATTGGGAGCGCTTTCACCGCTCCAAAAAGCTGATCTACAGCTACACATTGTGAGCTTGTAGATCAGCCATTTTAAATATATATTTGTTTTCTTCAAAAAGGCAAGAGTTGAGGGATAAGGGGTAAGGCATGGACAAAAATTGGGCCCTAGAAGTACACCATCATTATTGTAGTTCAGACATCATTGCAATTATTGTACCTAAATGGACAACACATTATAGCCATGTAGCTTCAATAGTTGCCATTTGGAATTCTGCATCTCAACATGCCAAGCTATATATAACCTGCAGGGGGAAAAAAAGTTTAAAGACATGGAGACTTGTTACGGAAGAGTTATATAGCAACAATTACTTTCAGAATAGGTGCTTTAACCTTTTATCAAAAACATCACTTACCCTACCATAAGTAGGCCTAACATGAAAATTCCACCCGAATTGTGCAAAGACAAAGGAATGGGTTGAAAACATTGCTTATGCTAGAACACTGTGTAGGCCTACTGTATATGCATTTCCCAAACCTAATTCATTCATGTTCGTGGTGTGTGGTGAACTATGACCAAGTGAGACCTGTTGCACAAGCTTGTCCACCAGGACACAAGTGACAACAGGAAGTCTTAGATGTGCTCAAACTGCACATCATGACTACCAAAAAAATAAAATAAAATACAAATAAAAAATAACCTTGAGCCCAATTGGTTGCTTTTGTACTTTGTTTACAAATGAAAATTAACCTGAGGATTACAATGTTCTTGTGATAGAAATGAACATTCTACAAGCTCACAATAAATTACAATTAAAAAGAAAAAAAATCCAGCTCTTTAGTGTACAGAAAGACATTCTCGGGTTGGGATACCATTCAGGAAGAAGAACTCATACAGGATAAAACATAGATAAACAGGTGGAATTGGAAGTGATGAAAAAGAAATGGGCAGACCCCATTGTAATTGGTAGCCTATTGGAATTAAATGGGTAATCTCTCCTGATTGAAATTGGTAACCTGAGCTGGAGAGAGCCCGGTTACTGAACAAACACTATTGCAATGATTACCAATCACTATATAGAGCTTTGCCTTTAACCTAAAAACAAAAACATCTTATTCTACATTTAATTAAATCAAATATATCCTTCAATTTGTTCCACTGTGGGTCTATGTGCCTGTCTTCCTCTCATTGTGGCTGTGGGTCTAGTATGTTACTGCAACCAAAATCATTTCTTATAATTTAGTGTTGTACTGTACCTTGTGGACCATGAGGATCACATGCAGCCAACACCACAAACAGCAGGAGGAACTTCATCTGGCATGAAAGAACACAAACAGATACCATGAAATAGTGCTAAATAGGATCAAATGAGCTATAGCAGACCACAAGTTACTTTACTGTATCTGTCCACATAGCCTGCTGTGGGTGTATTAATTATAACTCACAGTAGCCTAACAAATTCTGCTCACATCTTGACTTTTACCTTGTACTGATCTGTGTGACTGTCAGGTTGCTGTGTGAGATTGTGGACTCATCGCCTCTCTTTTATTTCCTCTGGGTGGAGACTGTGGAACGGCAGTTTCCTTTTTCCTTGTTTGTCTGGTTTCATCCTTTAGATATACGTGAACACTTCCTTTATCCTTGCCATTGATTATTACTTGCTGTTCTCATTGTGAAATAGAGAAACCATGCTTTGTATGGACAATAAACACATTGTCACCATTCAAACACCCCTGCCAAGTGGTATGTTCCAATTACCTTCCCTGCCTATAAAAGGAGCACTGGAGTCATGTGTCACTCCTTTAAAAGAGGATCAGACTGATATGACAGGAAGTGGCAAGTATGTCTTGTGGATGTCTTTGGGTAGCAATGAGCTTTGGATCTCTGTTAAATAAATGTGTATGTTTTAAACCAACTTTTGCCTGTGTCATTTGTAACCTGAATTAATCTTGAATGTATGTAGAATGAAATGTATACAAACTAGGTCAAGATGATAAATACAAACTCTCCTAATAGCCTACACGTGTGGCTAGCATATACTGGCATTACGATGTTTGGTGCTGGCCATCAGGCTGTAACAAAATGGAAATAGTGAGATCGGTAATGAAAGGTCATGGTGAATACACTGCAACATAAAATCATGGTAATGAGTAGTATGTAGCCGCAAATTGCAACACTAATATGTTTATTTTTAATCTGTTGAATCTAGGGTTGTCAAAACAGTTTTTTGCTATCTGATTGTATTAAACAAGGTCAAACTCACCAATATTGGGACTGTATGGAAAGCCTGGAGTATCCTCTTTCTATCTGCAAAGTGTTTGTTTCATAAAAACGTAGCGTAGACATGTTGTTGGTTATATCTGTCAATAAATCCAAGCAGACATGTTTCTTTTCTAAGTGTTGAACTTCGGAAGTCTTCTATAACGCCATGTCCCACTGCCTCCTTAGGCTATGTGACATTTAGAACCAGCTGGCACACATGCAGGACCGCTGAGTGAGCGCTTCCAAACTCCAGCACTTAAAAAAAAAAAAAAGAAAAAAATCACTGAATTTCTTGACAGAAAGTAGCTCATTACTATACGCTGGGTTTTTAATGAAACAAACACTTTGCAGATAGAAAGGGGATACTCCAGGCTTTCCATACAGCCCCAATATTGATGAGTTTGACATCGTTTAATACAATCAGATAGCAAAAACTGTTTTGAATCATTGGCTGCCTATGGGAGGTACAGTATTGCAACCCTAGATTCAACATGTTAAAAAGAAATCTAGTGTTGCGATTTGCGGCTAAGTAGTATGATGAGAGTGCATATCATAAAATATGTATGCATGAACAGGAAAAACAAAACCTAATTGAACATAGGCCTATAAATACAAGTGGGAATGGCAGTCTGTCTTTACCAGTCTCAGCTTGTTTAATGTTCAAACTACTGAATCTATTACATTTATCACTCTTCATCACACATCACAACTTAGTAATGGTTGTAATTGAACTTTTCAGGCATCACTGCCAACTAAGTTATTTTTGAAAGCAGTAAACCATTAAGTTACACATTTAAAGTAACTTGCCCAACATGATGCCCTCTCACTACATTAATTGCCATCAAAGGCCTTTTAAAATATACTGATGATGAAATAATGTGGGCCGTGCAGCCTCATGTATCATCATTTTGTACTGCTTCAGTGTCTATAGCGACACATCAGGTGACATGGTGGTATTGTTACTTGCTGGTCTCATTTATTCAACTTGCCTTTCCCCTGTCAGTTTTCTTTTTCTTTTTTACACATTTATTTATACATTTTCAAGTTTAAAGCAAGACATACATACAATACAATCACACACATATACAGTATACCCCTCCCCGTGAAATTGAAAAAGTTGATAAAAAATGAATACGTCAGTCGTAATACACTTCAAAAGAAGGAAAAAGAAAATATTACAAATATTAAACACTGTCAAACTGAGAAACCCATCTCACATAAAGCAAATTGGTAATTTCTGCCAGCCATGTTTTAAAAGAGGGCACCCCCACTCCTTTCCAGAGGGTCAGAATGAATATTCCTTTTTGCCATGCCATAGTGTTAATTTTGACAGCAAAAATGTATTTAGTCTTAGTTGTAGTCTTTCGAATGAAATGCAATTTTGTTTTAGTCACATTTAGTCATGTGAAAAGTTTTCATTTTGGTCTAGTTTTAGTCAACTAAATATAAGATTTTAGAGTAATGCCTAATTTTAGACTTGGCTGCATGCTGAAAATGTGCTGACCACATTCCCTTGGGTGAAGTTAAGATCGTCCATGTAGTGCTGGATCTCACAGGGTGAGAGGACACGTCTACATGTGGATGTGTAGTGTCGATATTTCATTTTTTTTATATATATTTTCTGATAATCTCTGTCTAAACTTTAGACAGTGAAAAAAAAGAAGAAAAAAAAATATATATATATATATATATATATTATATATATACCAATCGTAAAATCCCAGTTTCTATTGTAGCTTTAAAACTGGCCCCAACCATGCTGCTTTTAGTGAGACAAACCCATAACCTGTGTTGGGCATAACAGCGTTTAAATAAACAGCGTTACCTAAGCGTTACCCCTTACTTTTTTCAGTAAGGGGTAATGTTATTAATTACAAGGGAGGGTTAGGGTTAGTCTATATTCGGCAGGCGACACCATTTCATTAATAAATTCATTGGACAGCTGGAATGGACTAAAGCACAACTACTGACTGTGGACGTCGCATATTAATAAAAGTAATTGCTCTTTTGGAATTCCAAAGGTTTGGTTTTGCCTGTTTCTTGTTTCTGGATCTGGACAATGACATTTGACGCTATGTACATTTATTGGAATTAAATGGATACCGACCTCACAACCTGTCCCAAGTTGCTACAGAACTAGAACTGTACATTTCGGGAGGACCAAGTTGACCAACAAGCAACAATGGTAACTATTTACTTTTTCCCTAAGTTGTGACTTTCTGATGAAGTGTTTTTTCATGTAAGCTTTGGTTGTGTTGGTTATTGCAGTAGTGATAACTTGAAAAGTAAATAAATAATACATCATAAAACCGTTAAGGCCCGTATCTGAAGGAAAATGAGGGGGGGAAACAGCCCGAAAACCGATCTCTGCACGCCAAAAAAACGAAATCGGCGCGCGCATTGGTCCCCTTCTATGCTTTTCGTGGATCTGCGCGCCTGGATTTGGCTCTACCTAACGTTGATTGTGTGCTGCTGTCTCCACAGGATAGCTCCTTCGCTGTTACTATGTCATCTGTTCGACACCCAACTCTAACCCTTACCCTAAACCCAACCTCCGTGGGGTGAGTCGCCTAACCCTCCCGACGCTCCTTTGTCGAACTGGCGGTATTTCGAGCGTGGAGATTTCCCCCCAGGAGCTCATTAAGTTATTCCAGTCCCAACAAAATACTCTCTGTGTGAGAGTTGATAACACCTCTTCTTGCAATCATTATAAGCATAGCATCCTTAAATCCTTATGCAGAGATTAAATGTTGATGTATAATTGCCTAAACCTTTGTTTAGTTTTCTTTGCGAGAGATCTCCCCTCCACTCTAACATAAAGCAAAATGACATGAGGTGTTTTTTCCCACTTGAGCATAATGAAAGGCAGAAAATACTGTAATGTGACTGAATCGATTTTTTTTACTTTAATTTATTTAAAAAAAATACTTATATTTTTGAATAATATAAATATTTTAAGTTAAATAAACTGAAATCTTTGGTTTTTCTTTCTTTTTGTTTTACTGAAACGAAACCGGCTTATGAAACCTGCCCCCAAAAACAATCCAAATTCTTTGACATAATATTACAACTTTTTTACGCAAATAGTTACTTTTCCTAGTAACTCGTTACTTTTACAATAGAGTAATTCAGTTACTAACTCAGTTACTTTTTTGGAGACGTAACTAGTTACTATAACTCATTACTTTTTTAAAGTAACTCGCCCATAACTAAAATAAAAGGGTACAGTTACATTTTACTTTGAAAGTAGTTCCTCCCATGAGGAACAAAACAGATGGGATGTTTAGTTGTTTTGCAAAAAGGAAACCTCTATACCTATTTCCTAAAAGTACAGTAATACACAGTAATCTGGTGGTCAGTGGTGGATAAGAACACTATAGATTGTTTTAATGACTAAACACTAAAGCGTCAGAAGTTATAACACCTCAAGATCGAGTGCCGACATCCTTTTATTTTACAACATCGGTAGAACAATTAACCTGGTCCAAGTCCATCAAGAGTGATGGAGAATAGTTACAAAACGTGAAAGAGTGTACATAAATGGCCCTTTTTTAACTTGGTGTAAAGACAAGAAAAGAAAAAAAAGTGTTTTAATAGTTATTAATCACATTGGACATTCAAAACAGACATCAACAGTTTGTATATTCTGAAGTTGAGAAGATTATATACTTAAGATTCAGAGAACTTGAGAACATCTTCCACCTGCTTGGTTTAATAGTTTTGCGATTCATTAAACACAGCATTTTTGATTCTCTTCCAGCACCACCTTTCCTACAGTCTCAAACTCCAGAGCCCTCCAGTTGACCACGTTCCCTGGGGTGAAGTAGAGATCGTCCATGAACCGCTGGATCTCACAGGGCGAGAGGACATAATTCCACATGTGAACGTCAGACATCATCCCAACAAAGGACTGAGAAGCATCAAACCCACCATCCACAGAGTCCTGCTCCTGTAAGCATCAATATTAGAAAGAGCATAAACAATAATGAGGTATTCAAAATAGACATTAAAACAAACAATACTATGCACATTTTCAGTACTATTTTTCATTGGATGTTATATTGTTTTATTTGTAAAGTAGACCACCTGAAGGCTGAAGGAAGGTAAAACCTATGTTACTGTAAGAGGAAACAATAATGGTAAATTATTTAGATACTTGAGCTGCTCATTGAAAACAGGAACCATATTGATTTAGAACAGAAATCACTTGAGAAATGCTCCTTTCAGAACCTCTCCCTCCGCTGCAATGCAGATGAGGTGGAAGAAAATCAAGGTTGAAATAAAGAGTTTATATCACTCATTTTGTCAGCCGGTTCTATGTTTTCCCCATAGACTGCAGCACTGGAGCCCGGAAGTTAGTCAATGGGGAAAACACAGAACTGTCTGACAAAATGAGCAATATAAACTCTTTATTTCAACCCGTTGCTTTGATTTTCTTCCACGCTTGAGAAGTAAAACGATGAGAGATCAGCAGAAAACCTTCACTTTTTGGATAGAATGTTCACCAAAGGTAACAAGTGATCGCTAACAGCGGATCTTCCACCCAGCAGGAAGATTCTGGTTGACTATGGGGAGGAACCTCATCTCGGAGCTGCATAGCAGCGGAGGGAGAGGTTCTGAAAGGAGCTAAGAAATGGTCAATATACAATAATGTTCATTCAAAACAATATATTCAGCAAGGATCTGATATATCAAATAAAATATTTATAGATGCGAGATGCACATTTGCAGCTGTACAACACTACCTGTCCTAGTATGATGCTTGGGGTTCCGCTGATGACTGCAGAAGTGATTAATTTCCTGGAAGAGGGTTTTCCGTCCAACCACACTTGTCCCAGTCCAGTTGTGCTATTCCAGGTGGCACACACGTTGTGCCAGGTGTTCAGTGTGTACTGTTGCCCGTCAAAATTCGCATTTGGACCAACATACAGATGGATCCGAGTCGTGCTACCAACGAAGATGAGGAATGTGTTATCAACGGAGGGAACGGCCAAGGAGAACAGGGCGTGGTTTGTGGTGAGGTCTGTGAAGGACCTGAAGGCAGATGTATAATAGTTTTAAGTTCAGTATAGTGTTCTGGTTAGTCAGTTGACCTTTCAGTATAATCATAACATTCAGAGTCTGAATCTGGATATGTCCACCAGGTGTGTGTGTGTGTGTGTGTGTGTGTGTGTGTGTGTGTGTGTGTGTGTGTGTGTGTGTGTGTGTGTGTGTGTGTGTGTGTGTGTGTGTGTGTGTGTGTGTGTGTGTGTGTGTGTGTGTGTGTGTGTGTGTGTGTGTGTGTGTGTGCGTGTGCATGCGTGCGTGCGTGCGTGCGTGTGTGTGTCCGTCACGTATCATGAATGTAACGTCCAATCATCCCAAATCACTTTCACTTGTTACTATAGGGGACACCAAAGCAAGAAACGTTGCACCCAGACTTACACAGCCCTAGAGATGCATGGGCAGTATAATCAATATTGCAATATATCGCAATACTTTATTTTCCCAATACTCCAGGATCTAGTATCCCCACTGAATCGGCAAGCCAGACTTACAGTAGATCTGTGCTCTGAGGAACGTACTTTTCTGTTTCCAGTTCTATGGCACGTTTCATCCGTTGTTTTTACAGGCTGTCTTTACCGTTTCATGTCAGTAGGAACTTCACATTTACTGTACATGAATGCTAACTTCTATAAGGTTGCTCCTTGAGTAGCTCAACTATGAACTTACCTGAGGCAAACAGTCACAGCTGAGAAGGAGTTTTGAGACGTCATTAATTTCACTCTATGTAAGGTGGACTGCTCTGGGAAGGTGAACATTTTACCTGTAAGGTCTAAAGAGAAAATGACAGATGAATGACATTTTATGAAACAACACTTTTTTTTGTAACACCTAGAATAGATCTTGCTGTACAAGCTAGGGCTTATATGAATGCATACTGTAAAGTTATATTTAACCAATCTGTATGGTAGAATATGGTAATACAATAAGTAGCACATCTGCAGTGATTGGAGGTTGACTCCCTTCCATTCAGTACTCAGCTATAGGACACAGACTGGTTGTCAATGTCAATAAAGTTATTTGAGACAGACGCACAGGATTGGAGTAGCAATTATTGTACCTCAACAGACACAAGACATTATAGGGCTCTATTATGATCCAGGTCTTATGCCTTATGCCTTGACTTTTTTTTACTATTTTTATAAAACATTTTTAAATACTTCAACTGCTGATCTACATCTGCACTTTGTGAGCTTGCAGATCAGCTATTTGAAATATTTAAAAAAATATGTATATACAGTAAAAAAAAAAAAAAAAAAGGCAAAGAAGTTAAGGCATAAGGCATAGGACCTGGATCATAATAGAGCCCTATAGCTTTAATATTTTCCATTTGGAATTTTGCATCTCAACATGTCACACGTCAGACCAGAATAAAAATCCCCAAATGAAAAGAATAAAAGTTGACAATATATAAATTGCATCACTGTGTATTATGTAACCACATTTGGTAATATAGAGCAAATAACCTTGCTCTTGACTATTATTATTATTACTTTATTATTAATTTACTTTTACTTCTACTCCACTACTCTCAGATCCAAATATTGCTTGGATCTTTTACTCCACTACATTTATTTGAAAACTTTAGTTACAATTACTTTGTAGATTGTTTAGTATTACAAAACATACAGTAAACCCTAT
Source organism: Nannobrachium achirus (assembly GCF_963921795.1). Classification (NCBI taxonomy): domain Eukaryota; kingdom Metazoa; phylum Chordata; class Actinopteri; order Myctophiformes; family Myctophidae; genus Nannobrachium; species Nannobrachium achirus. The sequence goes on from NC_137811.1 coordinate 28,343,427, forward strand.
ATTCATTTGGCCATTTGAAGAAAAAAAAAGGTTTATTGAGATGGAGAGATGAGGAGAGCCCGGGTACTGAACAAACACTCATGCTATGCATATATGATTACCAATCACTATAAGCTTTAACCTAAAAGAAAAAGAAGGGGAAAAAAGAAAAGGTTTAACCCAAAAACAGCACTTACCCGAGCATAAATAAAATCTATCGATCTATTGGCTGTGGGTCTAGAATGTTAAACTGCAACCAACATTTTTATAATTAAGTGTTTTACCTTTTGGAGTAGCACGAGCATCACATGCCGCCAACATCACAACAAGCAGAAGGAACTTCATCTGGCAAGAAAGAACCCAAACAGATACCATGAAATAGTGTTAAATAGATTTATAGCAGACCACATATTACTTTGCTGTATCTGTCCTTATAGCCTGCTGTGACTGCAGTGTAAAAAGTGTATTAATTATAACTCATAAAATCACAGTAGCCTAACAAACTATTCTGCTCACGTCTTGACCTTACCTTGTGCTGATCTGTGTGACTGCCAGGTTGTTGTGTGAGATTGTGGACTCATCGCCTCTCTTATATTTCCTCTGGGTGGGAACTGTGGATAGGCAGATCCCTTGTTCCTTGGTTGTCACGTTTCTCCCTTTAGATTCACAGTACGTGAACATGAACAATTCCTTTATCCTTCCATTGAATATCAGTTACTCATTGTGAAATAGAATTCACGTTGAACCTTTAAAAAATGTATTATGTAGACCGGAACAGCAGGCATTTAGGAGTGGCTCATGCCGGTAATTACTTAGACACTTAAGATGAGCTTGACAGTGTAGCCTGGTATTTACTGTAAAGGTGTTATTCATGGGGGGGAAAAAACAAGAAAATGTTATACCTTGCTTTTGTAAATCTCCAACAAAGGTGGACCGATCAGTGTCAAACTTTGCATTCTTTGCAGTAGGCAAAGGATAAAGCCCCTGATACACGTAGGCATTTTTTCATCAATATCAACCAGCAACGACCAGAGGCGTCAATTGGGTATGGCCATTGGCAGCGTAATTGGATAAATCCTTTTGTGCCTTCATGCGTGCAAGACACCAGTCATGTTGCCATACCTTATCATCAGACATAATTTATTTTAAGAAGTACATTTTTTCACCCTTTAGCCAAGGTATGGCAACTGCCATACCTAGCCATAACCAATTGACGCTTCTGGTCGTTGCTGGTTGATATTGATGAAAGAATTGCTACGTGTATCAGGGGCTTAAAGCTCCACTCAAATTATAATTTCTTTTTTCAAATCAGCCACTGTGATGCTATAACAGGCCACTTTATTATTTTGGCCTATAACTCTATAAGGTTAGGTCTTACAATCAAATACATTCTCTGGATTATAGGATCATGGAGCAACTTCCAATACAGTATCGGCCATGTCCATTTCTATGTTTTCTGAGATTTATAGCATTTTCTTCCAAACAACTATTCCTACAGCTTTTTTGTTCAAAATTAAAACACACACAAATCAATACTCATTTCTATATTCCATTCTGATTCCATTTTCTAGGATTGCCTTCCAAACTTTGTTGGAGGAGCTTATAGGAGCGGTCGGTAAGCTCTAAACAGAAGATGACAAATTAAGATAACTAGAAGCTCTAGTCGGCGTCTAGCGTCTAGTCGGCGCCCTGGCCAACTCGGGAACAATGTAAATAGGGGATGAATGCCCCGCCCTTTAATGCAAACCCCATTATACCTGTTGTCATAGGATCTGTTTTGACCATCTGTTTGCGTGTGTCCATTTATGCCCATATATGGGGATATCTATCTGTCTATATAGAGATCTCTGTAGGACCCGTTTTGACCATCTGTTTGCCTGTGTCCATTTATGCCCATATATGGAGTTATCTGTCTGTCTGCGTCCATTTTATGCCCATATATGGAGATCTCTGTAGGAACTGTATTGACCATCTGTTTGCCTGTGTCCATTTATGCTCATATATGGAGATATCTGTATCTGTCTGTCTGCATCCATTTCATGCCCATATATGGAGATCTCTGTATCTGTTTGTCTGTGTCCCTTTATGCCCATTATGGAGATCTCTGTATCTACTGTCTGTGCCTCCAACTGTGTTGCAGACACAGTGCTGGTTCCCCCTTTAATGCAAACCCCATTATACCTGTTGTCATAGGACCCGTTTTGAACATGTTTGCCTGTGTCCATTTATGCCCATATATGGAGATATCTGTATCTGTCTTTTTGCGTCCATTTTATGCCCATATATGGAGATCTTTGACCATCTGTTTGCCTGTGTCCATTTATGCTCATATATGGAGATATCCGTATCTGTCTGTCTGCATCCATTTTATGCCCATAAATGGAGATCTATGCAGACACAGTGCCGGTTCCGGAAAACCCTGATGTCAGACATCAGAATCCGAACCTTTCGTGCTGGTTCCAGAAAATCGCGTATCGGATCGGGTCGAGGCCGGGCACTGCACTACCATATGGAGATCTCTGTATCTGTTTGTCTGTGTCCCTTTATGCCCATTATGGAGATCTCTGTATCTACTGTCTGTGCCTCCAACTGTGTTGCAGACACAGTGCTGGTTCCCCCTTTAATGCAAACCCCATTATACCTGTTGTCATAGGACCCGTTTTGAACATCTGTTCGCCTGTGTCCATTTATGCCCATATATGGAGATATCTGTATCTGTCTTTTTGCGTCCATTTTATGCCCATATATGGAGATCTTTGACCATCTGATTGCCTGTGTCCATTTATGCTCATATATGGAGATATCCGTATCTGTCTGTCTGCATCCATTTTATGCCCATAAATGGAGATCTATGCAGACACAGTGTCGGTTCCGGAAAACCCTGATGATCTGATCAGACATCAGAATCCGAACCTTTCCTGCTTTTCCCTGAAAATCGCGTATCGGATCGGGTCGAGGCCGGGCACTGCACTACCTGCTGCGGCGGGGAACGCGCATGCCGAATTTGAAATAGGGAATGAATGCCCCACCCTTTAATGCAAACCCCATTATACCTGTTGTCATAAGAGCCGTTTTGACCATATGTTTGCCTGTGTCCTTTTATGCCCATATAGGAACATCAGAATACGTAACCATGGCATTTTTTTGTTGACTCATGTGGCGTACGTGATCTCAGAGCCTTTTATGATGTGATGTCACAATGAGTCAGCGCTTGCGCCGATTTCCTCCGGAACAGCCTGATGTCAACAATCCGGTGGGACGAACGGTTCTCGAGATACGCGGATTACAGACAGACATGCAGACACGCACGCACGCAGAGACTTCTCGCATTTATAGATAGATATACTGTATCATTGTCAACAAAGACATGCTTTTACAGTTTTGGCTCAATAGACATTATGCATGATTGTCCAAACCTAAAAATAATTCGTACAACATGGACCTCCATATATGGAGCTGACCAACACTGACATCATCACCCGGATCTCTATGGCTATGGCTGACTCATTTTGACATCACCAGGATGACTCCTATATCTGTGAATGCCAATATAAATGTCAGTCAATATGCCCATATCACAATATACATGGATCACCAGGATGACTCCCATATCTGTGAATGCCAATATATATACATGTCTAACCAATTTGCCCATATCTCCATATACATGGATCTCCATATATGGGTATCTGGGATCTCCATATACAGTATGGGTAACTCGTCCGATATATATTAACACTTCGCCAGCCGAAATAGAATGGCTTGTTGGTAGATTAGCCGTGAAATGTCTATTATTATATTATGATCTGAACCGCATCCATTTTACAAGACCTTCAGCGCTATATCACATAGTCTTCATCCCCCATAATCATCACGCGATCCCCGTTGTATTCTATATATATAGCGAAATTCTTCAATCTGCATTGGCTTAGAGTGGCAGTTTCGGCCGACGCATCTTCTCCCGGTGCGTTTCGCGTGTGCGATCCGTTCACGTAAATGTCGGCTCAAATAATCCAAGTATGACTCTAGAGTAGATTATGATCATTTTCGCTAGCTTAGCCCCCATCACTCCAGCTTTGCTAGCACTAACGTCTAAACAGAAAATGGTCGGTAGCTGGGAAGCTATTACAGGGAATGGACCTGACGCGTCACTTCTGCTTCATGTCAGAGGAGCCATGCGCTATCGATGGACGAGCGGTGACTAGGGAAGGTTAGACGATCGCCGATTTTCGGATGAAAATCTTTTATTTCGTTTTTAATGACCCACTACGGTAAATTACGGCGCGGCTGCGACATCCTTGCTCAGATGTCCGGTATAAAACGGTTTTAATATGGACATCTCCATATGGCTGTCAAAGTGTTAATAAAGGATAACATTAAATAAAAGTCCATACTGTATATGCCCTGTTAGGGGAACCAAACTAACGGAATCCATATATGGCCAAGACAGATGGTGCGACTTCGCCCTTTAGGTCGAGGTCGCTTTTTTCCCTTAGGTGTCTTACTAGTATATTTAGTCTTAGTCATAATTACTTACTTAGGCCCATCGCTCCCAGTGGAGCATAGGCCATCGACGACTCTTCTCCATCCAACACGGCTTAATTGGGCTGTCTTTTCTGCCCCTCCCCAGCTGGTTCCCTGTCTCTTCAGCTCCGCCTCAATGTCTCGCGTCCAGGTGATCTCAGGCCACCCACTCTTCTGCTCCCCCTGAGGGCCTGGCTTGTGGTAGGCCTACTGGTTGCTGGTTTCCTCAGTCATAATAGTGTAGTTTTAATGTATATTTACTTTGTTTTTTGTCAGTGAAAGAATGTAGTCGACGATTTTTCTTTTTTTAGATACTATGTACCACATTGACCGTCCTGAGGTTCATCACGCAGGCTGCAAGTTTTCTCACTCACCAGTTGGAGTTGGGTGGTCTCCATTTTGCATTTTTCTCTATCGTGTTCGAGAGAATCGAGACCGACTCAGAGAACCTGGGTTACAGTGTAACTCCCGATCTCAGGTAGGCTTGCTCACTGGTGCTTATTTATTTACAAATCCATACTTGGTTTGCTTTCCTCCTACGTAAAAAAAACAGTTTACGTTCAAGGGACTCCCTGTTACTCACTGTCCCAATTGTGGGACCGATAGGTTCCCAAGGTTCTATGTTCCCAGGGTTCTATATTCCCCACTTACCACCTAATCCTAACCCTAACCTAAACCTAACCTGAACCCTACCCTAACCCTAACCTCAGTAAAACTAATGCTGGTAAATGCTAACCTTTTGAAATGATAACCTGCCAACGCTGGTGAATGTTAACCTGGTGAATGGGAACATAGAACCTTGGGAACATAGGGAGGACCCCCCAAAAGCTCGAACTGAACTTATGTTGATATATATGCTTAAACCTTTTCATGTCAAGGACCCCAAAAATGGCTGCCGACCCCAATCTCAAAAATGTATGTTCTAGGGACCCCCAGATGCAAAGATTTGAGTAAAAAAAAAAAAAAAACGTTGCTTAAAAATAAATATACTGTACATATTTTGCACACATTTTTAAAAATAGCAGATATACAAGCTCATAGAGCATCACTTTGTGCTGTGCTGTGCTGGTGCTGCGCTATGAACTTACAGATCTGTTATTTTTTAATAGCGAACCAATGTGCATAAATAGCAAAAGTCTAAATTGACACAGATGCTTTTCCAGTAGTAAATGTTTGTATATGAATTGCAAATGTCAAACAAGTTTGAAATGTGTTTAAAATGTATTATGCAATAGGTAGTTTCGACCAAACAATTTGACTAGTTGAAATAGCCTTTTAGTAGACCTTGTACCAGTGAACTGTACCTTCATGAAACTGTACCTTTTCCTATGCAAACTTCTAATAAAGTCTTCAATCAATCAATCAATAGTACCTATATCTGGCATTACAATTGTTTTAATTTCTATTGAATATCTTAAATTACAATTAACTCATACAGTGCCCCGGGCCACAAGTGGCCGCTAGAGTGCCAGAAAAATCTCTATAGGCTTTCGCTCTAGCTTCCGTCGACACTGTCCGAAGTGCCTTGGGATTTCACTCCAGCCAATGCTATGGGTGACGAGAGGAGGAAGTTAGCTTACACTTAGCCATTCACTGCTAACCCCTTTAGAAGCCCGATCTAAAGCTATTTGGGTCACAAAAAAACGTTCTCTTTGGTCTGGGAACACAATTCAGAGAAAATCCTCTCTAAAGATGTGACTTATTATTGGAGTGGGCGGCGCGATGCGGCCGTTTGCACGAATGCGGCCCGTGGATGGCCGAGTGTCGGCCCCGGCCATGGATGGAAATTTAGACCGGGGCTTCGTTGAGGCCTCCGATTACCGGTAAATAATTCATTTTATTAAATATCCCGAACTAGATCGGGATAGGCACCCTGGAATACGTCGCGCCGCCGACAGTATAGATTGAGTTTTTTTGGGGGGGCTCTAAACTTTATTTTAAACCATTTTCAATGGAATAAATCGTCGGACCATCTAGCGTCTCTCGTTGGTAAGCGCTGGTCGAGCCAGGACCACCCACGTTGCTCCAAGCAGCTCAGGGTAAGTAAAATAGCAAATAAAATATTGTATTGGATTGAAAATATCCCGAACTAGGCACGATTAGGGTTAAATGGACTCACTGCAACGCTTCAGTTCACATGTCACACGTCATTCCAGTAACTATGGTAAAGCACACACACAGTTGACCACATTCCTTGGGCTGAAGTTAAGATTGTCTGTGTGGTGCTGGATCTCACAGGGTGAGAGGACATACCGGTAGTTCCACAAGTGGATATGCAGAAAATATAAAAAAAGAAATATCTACTCTACCAATAAAATCCCAAATTATTGTACCATTAAAACTGACCGCAACCATGCTGCTTTTAGTGAGTCAAACACATAACTAAAATAAAAGGGTACAGGTACATTTTACTTTGAAAGTAGTTCATGCTTACTGTTTCCTCCCACGAGGAACAACACAGATGGGTTGTTTTGCAAAAAGGCAACATCTAGTAATTCCTATTTCCTAAAAGTAATACACAGTAAACTGATGGTTAATGGTGGATAAGAACACTACAGATTGTTTTAATGACTAAACACTAAAGGGTCAGAAGTTATAACACCTCAATATCGAGGGCAGACATTCAGGTGCCTTTTACTGTACATCACTAGAACAATTAACCTGATCCAAGTTGTTCAAGAGTGATGGAGTATAGTTACATAACATAACATGAAAGAGTGTACATAAATGGCCCTTTTTTAACAGTTTTAATAGTTGTGGGCTCGCCTGGAAGGCGAGCACACGTATGTTATCTTCATTATTGTGGGCTCGCCTGGAAGGCGAGCACACGTATGTTATCTTCATTATTTATATACTATACTATACTATACTAGTCAGTATCTCCTCAATACTTTGGCGCGCTTCATCTCTTAAACGCTTACACCTTTCAACACCATTCAAATTTTTATGTGTTCAGCTTACTGAGGACAAGTGTGCTTGTATTTTTGGTTTTGAAATGTTTTGTAGTATAAATATAAAAAAATAAAAATGTTTAACTTTAAGCACCCAATGCATTTCCAATGGGTCCCCAGAGTGGAGAGAAGGATAATAGACCCATGTTTATGTTAAGGCGCTGTGGCTGCAGTGTTCACACTTCAGATATGCTATCTATATCATTGCGTTCACACAGGTCTGCTCTCTGATTTGATCCAAATGTCTAAGCTGTGTGATGTATAAAACTATAGTTATAGTTAAAACTATAAATAAATGTCCCTCTCCACTCTACTGATTACACAGCTGTGATCAAGAATCAAGTCCGGGCGATGGGATGTAAATCCCATAGCCATATATCCTAGAGCCCGCAGGGACAGTCAGCCATATTAGTGGTTGTTGTTGGTTGTCAGGGAGATATCAAAACCAATGCATTTCCAAGTCAGATCCACAAACACAATAAAAGCCATGCTCCACTCCTCAGTCTGGAGTGGCCACATAGAAGAACGCCTTGGTTATAGACATAGTGGAGGACATATGTGATCTGGGATTGTTAGCCTACAGTATATGCACTCAATATACTCCACTACAGTTGGAGTCCATTTGACAGTTGCTGGTTCCCAAACACAGAATCAAAAATGTAGATCTAGAACACATATAATATGTACAGTACAGTAAGGTTCAGTAGAGTACAGTAAAAGTACAGTAAGGTTCAGTAGAGTACAGTAAAGTACAGTAAGGTACAGAAAGGTACAGTACAGAAAGGTACAGTAGAGTACAGTACAGTAAGGTACAGTAAAGTACAATACAGTACAGTAAGGTACAGTAGAGTACAGTAAAGTACAATAAAGTACAGTAAAGTAGAATAAAGTACAGTAAGGTACAGTGGAGTACAGTAAAGTACAGTAGAGTACAGTAAAGTACAGTATAGTAAGGTACAGTAGAGTACAGTACAGTAAGGTACAGTACGGTACAGTAGAGTACAGTATAGTATAGTACAGTAAGGTACAGTACAGTACAGTAAGGTACAGTAGAGTACAGTACAGTAAGGTACAGTAGAGTACAGTAAAGTACAGTAAGTTACAGTAGAATACAGTAAAGTACAGTACAGTAGAGTACAGTAAAGTACAGTAAGTTACAGTACAGTACAGTACAGTACAGTACAGTAAGGTGCAGTACAGTATAGTAAGGTACAGTACAATACTGTAAGGTACTGTACCTTACAGTACCTTAAAGTATCCTATTTGTTGGGTTGGAACCGAGCCCACACTGTTTCGAAGGAACAGTATTTCTAGTTTATTTCTATACTAGTCAGTATCCTCAAAACTTTGGCGCGCTTCATCTCTTAAACGCTTACACCTTTCAACACCATTCAAATTTTTATGTGTTCAGCTTACTGAGGACAAGTGTGCGTGTATTTTTCTTTTTGAAATGTTTTGTAGTATAATTATAAAAAAATAAAAATGTTTAACTTTAAGCACCCAATGCATTTCCAATGGGTTTAGTGAGGAAAGGGACCCATGTTTATATTAAGGCGCTGTGGCTGCAATATTCACACTTCAGATATGCTATTTATATCAATGCGTTCACACAGGTCTGCTCTCTGATTTGATCCAAATATCTAAGCTGTGTGATGTATAAAACTATAGTTATAGTTAAAACTATAAATAAATGTCCCTCTCCACTCTACTGATTACACAGCTGTGATCAAGAATCAAGTCCGGGCGATGGGATGTAAATCCCATAGCCATATATCCTAGAGCCCGCAGGGACAGTCAGCCATATTAGTGGTTGTTGTTGGTTGTCAGGGAGATATCAAAACCAATGCATTTCCAAGTCAGATCCACAAACACAATAAAAGCCATGCTCCACTCCTCAGTCTGGAGTGGCCACATAGAAGAACGCCTTGGTTATAGACATAGTGGAGGACAGATGTGATCTGGGATTGTTAGCCTACAGTATATGCACTCAATATACTCCACTACAGTTGGAGTCCATTTGACAGTTGCTGGTTCCCAAACACAGAATCAAAAATGTAGATCTAGAACACATAGAATATGTACAGTACAGTAAGGTTCAGTAGAGTACAGTAAAAGTACAGTAAGGTTCAGTAGAGTACAGTAAAGTACAGTAAGGTACAGAAAGGTACAGTACAGAAAGGTACAGTAGAGTACAGTACAGTAAGGTACAGTAAAGTACAATACAGTACAGTAAGGTACAGTAGAGTACAGTAAAGTACAGTAGAGTACAGTAAGGTACAGTAGAGTACAGTAAAGTACAGTATAGTAAGGTACAGTAGAGTACAGTACAGTAAGGTACAGTACGGCACAGTAGAGTACAGTAAAGTACAGTACAGTAAGGTACAGTACAGTAAGGTACAGTAGAGTACAGTAAAGTACAGTAAGGTACAGTACAGTAGAGTAGAGTAAAGTACAGTACAGTAAGGTACAGTAAGTTACAGTAGAGTACAGTAAAGTACAGTAAGGTACAGCAGAGTACAGTAAAGTACAGTACTGTAAGGTACAGTACAGTACAGTAGTGTACAGTAAAGTACAGTAAAGTACAGTAACGTACAGCACAGTAAGGTACAGCAAGATACAGTAGTGTACAGTAAAGTACAGTACAGTAAAGTACAATACAGTACAGTAAGGTACAGTAGAGTACAGTAAAGTACAGTAGAGTACAGTAAGGTACAGTAGAGTACAGTAAAGTACAGTATAGTAAGGTACAGTAGAGTACAGTACAGTAAGTTACAGTACGGCATAGTAGAGTACAGTACAGTATAGTACAGTAAGGTACAGTAGAGTACAGTTAAGTACAGTACAGTAAGGTACAGTACAGTAAGGTACAGTACAGTACAGTAAGGTACAGTAGAGTACAGTAAAGTACAGTACAGTAAGGTACAGTAGAGTACAGTAAAGTACAGTAAGTTACAGTAGAGTACAGTAAAGTACAGTAAGGTAAAGTACAGTAGAGTACAGTAAAGTACAGTAAGTTACAGTACAGTACAGTACAGTACAGTACAGTACAGTACAGTACAGTACAGTAAGGTGCAGTACAGTATAGTAAGGTACAGTACAATACTGTAGGGTACTGTACCTTACAGTACCTTAAAGTATCCTATTTGTTGGGTTGGAATCGAGCCCACACTGTTTCGAAGGAACAGTATTTCTAGTTATTAATCACATTGGACATTCAAAACAGACATGCACAGTTTGGATATTCTGGTGTGGAGAAGATACATTTACACTTAAGATTTAGAGAACATCTGGGTCTAATATTTTTTAGATTAATTAATGACATCCTTTTTGATTCTCTTCCAGCACCACATTTCCTACAGTCTCAAACTCCAGAGCCCTCCAGTTGATCACATTCCCTGGGGTGAAGTTGAGATCGTCCATGAAACGCTGGATCTCACAGGGCGAGAGGACATAGTTCCACATGTGGACGTCAGACATCATCCCAACAAAGGACTGAGAAGCATCAAACCTACCACCAAAAGAGTCCTGCTCCTGTAAGCATGGAAGAGAATCAATATTAGAGGGAGCATTAACGAGGTTTCATGTACCCAAAATACACATTAAAGCAAACAAAACTATACACATTGTCAGTACTATTTTTCATTGGATGTTATATTGTTTTATTTGTAAAGTAGACCTCCTGAAGGCTGAAGGAAGGTCATACATAGTGTTATACTGTAAGTGGAAACAGTAATGGTAAATTCTATAGCTACTTGAGCTGCTCTTTGGCAACAGGAACCATCTTGTTTTAGAATGGAAATGACTTGAGAAATGGTCAATATACAATATGTTCATTCAGCTACAATCTGATGTATCTAATATATGTATTGATGCGAGACGCACTTTTGCAGCTGTACAACATTACCTGTCCCAGTATGATGCTTGGGGTTCCGTTGATGCCTGCAGACCTGATTAATTTCCTGGAAGAGGGTTTTCCGTCCACCCACATTTGTCCCAGTTGAGTTGTGTTATCCCAGGTGGTGCACAAGCTGTGCCAGGTGTTAAGTGTGTACTGTTGCCCGTCAAAATCCATATTTGGACTTCCAACATGCAGACGGATCTGAGTCGTGCTCCTAGCGAAGATGAGGAATGCGTTGAAATTGGAGGGAAGGGCCAGGGAGAACAGGGCGTGGTTCCTGGTGAGGTCTGTAAAGGACCTGAAGGCAGATGTATAATTATATTATTAAGTTCAGTATAGTGTTCTGGTTAGTCAGTTGACTTTTCAGTATAATCATAACATACAGCGTCTGAATCTGGATATGTTCATCAGGTGCCTGTGTGTGTGTGTGTGTGTGTGTGTGTGTGTGTGTGTGTGTGTGTGTGTGTGTGTGTGTGTGTGTGTGTGTGTGTGTGTGTGTGTGTGTGTGTGTGTGTGTGTGTGTGTGTGTGTGTGTGCATGTGCGCGTGCGTGCGTGCCCGTCACATATCATGAATCATCCCAAATCACTTTCACTTGTTACTATAGGGGACCAAGTTGCACCCAGACTTACACAGCCCTGGGTAGTAGAGATGGGCAATATAATCAATATTCCCAATACTCCAGTCTCTAGGATGTAGTATCGCAACACTTTTAGAGGAAAAAAAAAGAAAAGAAAAAAAAAAACTCTGTTCCCTTCTAAATAGGCAAGCCAGACTTACAGTAGATCTGTGCTCTGAGTCCGAGGAACGCACTTTTCTGGTTCCAGTTCTATGGCACATTTCATCTGTTGTTTCTACAGTAGGCTGTCTTTACCGCTTCATGTTTGTGTGATATAGGAACTTCACATTTACTGTACATGCATGCTAACTTCTATAAGGTTGCTCCTAGATTAGCTCAACTATGAACTTACCTCAGGCAAACAGTCACAGCTGCGAAGGAGTCTTGAGACGTCATTAATTTCACGCTATGTGTGTTGGTCTGCAGTGGGAAGGTGAACATTTTACCTGTAAGGTCTAAACAGAAAATGACAGATGATGAAAACAAATTGCATCTGAGATGAAAAAACAACGGGGCTGCTCTTAAATGACGTGGTCTGTGCTTTTACACCTTTGGCTCAATAGACATTTTGCATAATAAGATGTAAAACTAATATGAAACAATACTTTTTTGTAACACCTAGAATTGACCTTGCTATACAATCTGCATGAATGAATGCATACTGTAAAATTATTAAGGCTCAATCCACACAGCCTGGGGGTCCGCAATCACAATAAGTTACACCAAAGTTACAAGCCCTTGCTTGCATCAAAATAACCATGGTGTAAAGTAACTAAGTACATTTATTTAAGTACTGTACTTGAGTCCAATTTTGAGGTATTTGTACTTTACTTGAGTATTTCAAAGTCCAATACTTTTACTTCTACTCCACTACATCTCAGATCCAAATGTTGTAATTTTACTCCACCTCATTTATTTTCATTTCATTTGGCCATTTGAAAAAAGCCTCTTTTCTTTTTTTTTTAAATGTTTTTTTATCCCACGTTTTTTGCAACCCATTTTTTCTCACCCGGTGACTACCTAACCTGTAGTCCCTGGTTTCCGCTCTCCCCCTGCCGCGCCAGGGGACATTGGGGAGCACCCGGCTGGCTAGGGGGAGGTAGTATAGAAACCAGGACTACTGCATGTTTTTGTGTGAGGGCCTATGCCCAAGGAGACACAGGGAGAACATGCAAACTCACCACAGAAAGGCCCTATCGCCAACCCCACCTAGGGTGTGGGTGCTAATGACACGGGTGGAGGAACACGCCCCCAGCGCCCACAGCTTCCCCCGGCGGGAATCGAACCCAGGACCTTCGAGCTGTGAGGCGAAGTGCTAACCACGCACCACCGTGCCCCTCAAAAACCTCTTTTCTAAAGATTTGTACACATTTGAAAACTTGGCTTTCTGCATGAGTACTTTTTGGTACATTAAGTATATTTTTATGCCAATATTTTTGTACTTTTACTTAAGTACATTTTGAATTCCAGACTTATTTGCAACAGAGTACTTCTACATTGCAGAATTGATAATTTTACTTAACTACAACATTTAAGTACCTTTTCAACCACTGTAAAATAGTTGTGACTCTACATTCCTTTAAATCCTGTCATGCCCTCCTCTGATCACTCATCATGCATGGTATCTGTTTTTTACCCACTTATACGCATGATCTAAGACCTCCTCATCAAGATATAGAATGCGTGTTCGCCTTAATGGAAAATACAACTATAGCTTCCATGTCAAACAAAAAACGTGTTTAGCCGGTAGAACTTGAGCTCCTCCGAACAACATTAACAACATGAAAATCTGCCCAGCTGTTCCGGAATTATTTTGCGAACAGACAAATAAATAAAACATGAATTCACTATGTTAAAATACAGTGTTTAAAATACAGTGTATATGTTTTTCCAATCCCTACTTTCCATGAATCTTTTGGCCAACATGCGCTGAGCATCTGTGTCATTTAACATTTTTGCGTTGGCTATTAAAAAATGGCAGACTAACAGCACACCATGCTCGAGCTTGCACATCTTCTATTTTTTTAATTTTTTAAATGTTGAAGAATTTTGAATTTAGTAATAGTTGTCGGTTTTATAAATATTGAAAAGTATTAACAAGCACTTGTGACTAAATAATAACTACATTGGATCTATTGGAATACAGGTTTTGGACATACAATGTTTATCCGTCGGCTTTTGAAACGCATTAGACGTTCATTAATAATGGATAGCACCGGAAATGCCTGGCATCGAGGAACATTAAGAACAAAGGGGAAAGAAGATCAACTCAAATTAAAGTTGGGGTAAGTAATATTTAAGTTAAAATAGTTAAAATTAGCGTTGAATCTATATTCTGATAGCATTGCTATAGTGTGTTAAGTAGGAGTCTCCCTGTCTCTCCAGCTCTAGTAAACAAAAACTAAAAAAGAAAGAAAGAAAGGTTGCTCGGGTGCCATTCAGGAGAACTCATACAGGGCACAAGATCACAGATGAACAGGTGAAATTGGATGACACAAAGAAATAAGCAGACCCAATTGGTACTGGAATTGGAGCTGATAAATGGGTAATCTTCCCTGGTTGAAATGGTCAACCACCTGAAGTTGTTTATTTATTTATTTGACAGGGACAGTACTCATTAATCGACATGTCAGTTTTCACTTCTATGTAAATGAGCCAGAGATAGCCATAGAATAGTTTTCATCTGTAATTTATAATTGTATTTTCTTGGATACAAGAGTTGGAGAGATGAGGGGATGAGGTTACTGAACAAACACTACTAAAGGTGGGCCGCTAAATCTTAGTGGTAGGATCATTCTTTTAAATTAACAACTTGAACCCTCTCATCCCTATTCTGAGGAGAACTTTAGCCGAAAATAGCCGATCTACAAGCTCTCAACGCCTCGCAGCGCAAAATAGGTTTGGTGTAGAGGTAAAAAAAAAAAAAGAGCAGACCAAGTACAGAGTGAAAGGTCAAGTTAACTAAAAACACGAATCCAACAGAGTCATAGACTGATGACAGTGCTGTCAAACAAGTCTATGAATCTATCTGTGAAATCGATGAAAATCTGCATCACACATTTACAATACGTAGTGGGGGTCCCTGCTTCATCTCTCTCTCAGTTAAGGGGTCATTAGCCTGAAAACGTTGAAGACCCCTGCGCAATGATTACCAATCATTAAAAAGAATGGGGAAAAAAACTAAAAAAACAAATAAATAATGGTTTTAACCCAAAAACATAATGTCTCTACCTTTAAGGAGTGAATCAAATCTATCTATCTATTCCACTGTATGTCTATGTGCCTGTCTTTCTCTCTCTGTACGGCTGTGGGTCTAGAATGTTACCCTGCAACCAAAATAATTTCTTATAATTAAGTGTTGTACCTTGTGGAGTAGCATCACATGCCGCCAACATCACAAACAGCAGGAGGAACTTCATCTGGCATGAAAGAACACAAATCTGTCCTCATAGCCTGCTGTGACTGCAGTGTATTAATTACAACATTCAAATAAAATCACAGTAGCCTAACAAACTATTCTGCTCACGTCTTGACCTTACCTTGTGCTGATCTGTGTGACTGTCAGGTTGCTGTGTGAGGTTGTGAACTCATCGCCTCTCTTATATTTCCTCTGGGTGGAGACTGTGGATCGACAGGTTCCTTTTTCCTTCCTTGTTCGTCGGGTTTCTCCCTTTAGATTTTCCTTTATCCTTTCCATCATTGTGAAATAGTAGAATTCACGTTGAACTTTAAAAAAAAGTATGTAGCAGGTCCCTGAACAGCAGGCATTTAGAAGTGACTCATGCCATTAATTGCCTTTAGACACTTAGGATGAGCATTACAGAAGTAGCCTGGTATTACTGTAAAAGTGTTATTCATGGAAAATGAAAAGGTCACTGGTGGTGGTGTCACTAAATTCAGAGTGCTAATTTATCTACTTAATCAATCCTTACAGCCTGCTGCATTTCAACAGATATGCTGATAACATAACAAACAAAAATAACATAATGTACCGGTAATGTGTACCTGACCATACGCACAAACAGACACCAAATGACATAGCCAGATGAAACCAAGAAATGACAGTCATATTACACCAGCTTGCAGAAAGCTTTTCCCTGAAAGATTTTCCCTGCTGGCCAACAGGCTGTAACAAAAGGAAATGGTGAGATCTGTAATTAAAGGTCATGGCACTGCAACATAAAGTCATGGTAATGATTAGTATGAGAATGCATATCATAAAATAAAAAATGTAGACATAATCAGGAAAAACAAAACATAATTGAACATATAAAAAAACACAAGTGGGAATGGCAGTCTGTCTTTATACCAGTCTCAGCTTGTTTAATGTTAAAATTACTGAATCTATTACATGTACAGTATCACTCTGCAACAAACATCACAACTTTTAATTTAACTTTTCAAGCATCACTACCAACTAAGTTATTTTTGAAAGCAGTAAAGTAAAGTTACATGTTTAAAGTAACTTTCCCAACATGGTGCCCTCTCACTACATTAATTAATTGCCATCAAAGGCCTTTTAAAATATACTGATGATGGCCAGTATATTTGTTTCTCTTCACACACACACAAGATTATTGTATTTTCCTGTTCGGTGTTCAAAGTGAAGAAAAAAAAAAAAGTTGCAAAAATTCAAATAGTAATCTATCTATAAATGCGAGAAGTCTCTGCGTGTGTGTCTGTCTGTCTGTAATCCGCGTATCTCGAGAACCGTTCGTCCCACCGGCTTCAGATTCGGCATGCGCGTTCCCCGCCGCGGCACGGAGTGCAGTGCCGGGCCTCGACCCGACCCGACGCGCGGTTTTCCGAAACCGGCCCGAAACGTTCGGAATATCCTTATGCGGAGCTGATTGTTGACATCAGGCTGTTCCGGAGGAAATCGGCGCAAGCGCTGACTCATTGTGACATCACTCATAAAAGGCTCTGACATCACGTACGCCACATGAGTCAACAAAAAATCTCGGAATATCTCCATACGGAGCTGATTGTTGACATCAGGCTGTTCCGGAGGAAATCGGCGCAAGCGCTGACTCATTGTGACATCACTCATAAAAGGCTCTGACATCACGTACGCCACATGAGTCAACAAAAAATCTCGGAATATCTCCATATATAGCATATATGGGCATAAAAGGGCATAAAGGGACACAGACAGACGGATACAGAGATCTCCATAAATGGGCATAAAATGGACGCAAATGGCATATATGGGCATAAAGTTTACGCAGAATCACAAAGATCTCCATATACGGGCATAAAGGGACACAGACAGACAGATACAGAGATCTCCATATATGGGCATGAAATGGACGCAAATAGACAGATATCTCCATATATGGGCATATATGGGCATACAATGGACCCAGAACTATATCTGCAGTGATCTCCATATATGGACATAAAATGGACGCTGACAGACAGACAGACAGATAACAGATATCTCCATATATGGGCATAAATGGACACAGGCAAACAGATGGTCAAAACGGGTCCTATGACAACAGGTATAATGGGGTTTGCATTAAAGGGCGGGGCATTCATTCCCTATTTACATCGTTCCCGAGTTGGCCAGGTCGCCGACTGTGTGTTTAAATGTATCACCAAAGGTATCTTTATTCTATTCCTGACTTCATCACTTCTTAAATGGTCTAATGCTATCAGTAAGGGAGAAGTTCTGATATTTCCATTTGAGGATATTCAGATGTGGTGAAACACTGTCTCTGTTGGAGGGCATAGGATGAGGGATAGTTGCCACTGTAGCAGTAAGTAGTCTCTGTTTAGAGTAATGCCTGATTTTAGACGTGGTTGCATGCTGCAAATGTGCTGACCACATTATCTTGGGTGAAGTTGAGATCGTCAGTGTAGTGCTGGATCTCATAGGGTGAGAGGACATAGTTCCACATGTGGATGTGTTTGTAGATATATATATTTTTTAGTGCTGGGACTTTAACTGATTAATTGCGATTAATTAATTACAGAAAATTAACGCAATTAAAAAGTTAACGCATTTAATCGCACTTAGTTTTTGCACCACAGAACCTCCAGTTTCGGGCATACCGATCATAGGGGGATGCACGAATCAAGAAGAGACAACAAACGCAAAGGGAGAAGTAGCCGATCAGAGCGCTTTGCTTGGCCCAGTGGATGCGAAATTTAGATTTAAAAAACTCACTCGTTGATTCACTCGTACAACAAAATGTGTTTTACTTGAAAAGAATGCTTCTCAGGTCAAATATCGATGTGCGATTAAAATGCGATTAATTGCGATTAATTAATCACAGAGCCTGTAATTAATTAGATAAAAATGTTTAATAGCATCCCAGCCCTATTTTTTTTATATATTGTCTGATAATCTCTGTCTAAACTTTAGACAGTGATTATAAGAAAATATTTATATAACAAAATATCTACTCTACCAATCGTAAAATCACAGTTTCTATTGTAGCTTTAAAACTGACCCCAACGCTGCTTTTAGTGAGACAAACCCATAACTAAAATAAAAGGGTACCCATACATTTTACTTTGAAAGTAGTTCCTCTCATGATGGGATGTTTAGTTGTTTTGCAAAAAGGCAACATCTATTAATACCAGTCCTATTTCCTAAAATTAATACACAGTAATCTGGTGGTCAGTGGTGGATAAGAACACTACAGATAGTTTTAATGACACTAAAGGGTCAGAGGTTATAACACTTCAAGATCGAATGCAGACATTCAGGTGCCTTTTATTGTGCAACATCACTAGAACAATTAACCTGGTCCAAGTTGTTCAAGAGTGATGGAGTATAGTTAAATAACGTGAATGAAAGAGTGTACATAAATGGCCCTTTTTTAACTTGGTGTAAAGACAAGAAAGGAAAAAAAAAAAGTTAACAGTTTTAATAGTTATTATTAATCACATTGGACATTCAAAACAGACATACACAGTTTGGATATTCTGATGTTGAGTAGATAATATACATTTACACTCAAGATCCAGAGAACATGAGACCATCTTCCACCGGCTGGGTCTAATTGTTTTGATAATAATTAATGACATCCTTTTTGATTCTCTTCCAGCACCACATTTCCTACAGTCTCAAAATCCAGAGCCCTCCAGTTGACCACGTTCCCTGGGGTGAAGTTGAGATCGTCCATGAAACGCTGGATCTCACAGGGCGAGAGGACATAGTTCCACATGTGGACGTCAGACATCATCCCAACAAAGGACTGAGAAGCATCAAACCCACCACCATGAGAGTCCTGGTCCTGTAAGCATGGAAGATAATCAATATTAGAGGGAGCATTAACAAGGTTTCATGTACCCAAAATAAAGCAAACGATACTATACACATTTTCAGTACTGTTTTTCATTGGATGTCATATTGTTTTATTTATCATTCAAAACAATAATTTCAGCTAGGATCTGATATATCTAATAAAATATTTATAGATGCGAATATTTATGATGCAAGATGCACTTTTGTAGCTGTACAACACTACCTAACACTACTACTTTAAGGGGTGGCATAGCTGAATGGTTAGGGAGCCTGCCTGGGGAACCTGGTTGTTCCAGGTTCGATTTCAGGCCAGGGTAACAATGTTGATGTGCGTCCCTAAGCAAGACTCTTAACCCCTAATTGCTCACACGCTCCTTGTGGGCAGCAAATCAGCTGGGTTGGGCTGAAAATATTGAATTTACCTTGTGGGAGGAAGTAGGTAAGTAATTATTATTACCTGTCCTAGTATGATGCTTGGGGTTCCGTTGATGCCTGCAAACCTGATTAATTTCCTGGAAGAGGGTTTTCCGTCCACCCACACTTGTCCCAGTTGAGTTGTGTTATCCCAGGTGGCGCACACTTTGTGCCAGGTGTTAAGTGTGTACTGTTGCCCGTCAAAATTCGCATTTGGACCTCCAACATGCAGAGCGATCTGAGTCGTGCTACTAGCCGAGAGGATGAATGCGTTGAAATTGGAGGGAAGGGCCAGGGAGAAGAGGGCGTGGTTCCTGGTGAGGTCTGTGAAGGAGCTGAAAGCAGATGTATAATTATCATTATTAAGTTCATTATAGTGTGTGTGTGTGTGGTGTGTGTGGTGTGTGTGTGTGTGTGTGTGTGTGTGTGTGTGTGTGTGTGTGTGTGTGTGTGTGTGTGTGTGTGTGTGTGTGTGTTCGTGTGTGTGTGTGTGTGTGTGTGTGTGCGTGTGCGTGTGCGTGTGCGTGCGTGTGCGTGTGCGTGTGTGTGTGTGTCTGTCACATATCATGAATGTAACGTCCAATCATCCCAAGTCACTTTCACTTGTATAATCAATATTGCAATATATTGCAATACTTTATTTTCCCAATACTCCAGGATGTAGTATCGCAATACTTTCAGAGAAAAAAAAAACTCTGTTCCCTACTAAATAGGCAACCAGACTTACAGTAGATCTGTGCTCTGAGGAACGCACTTTTCTGGTTCTAGTTATAGGACACATTTCATCCGTTGTTTCTACTTCTTTCTTAACCGTTTCATGTTTGTGTGATATACAGTAGGAACTTCACATTTACTGTACATACATGCTAACTTCTATAAGGTTGCTCCTAGATTAGCTCAACTATGAACTTACCTCAGGCAAACAGTCACAGCTGCGAAGGAGTCTTGAGACGTCATTAATTTCACGCTATGTGTGTTGGTCTGCAGTGGGAAGGTGAACATTTTACCTGTAAGATCTGAACAGAAAATGACAGATGATTAAATCAGAGGCGGAGGTTTTGGTTTGCCATTCAAGGAGTGTGTGTGCAAAGTTTGGCAAGGATAGGGGCAACGGTTTCGGAGAAAAGTGTAGGGCCAAAAGTGTGACGTGACGTGGCGGACAGACAGCCGGTGGAGGTTTTCATAGTAGGACTTGCGACTTGATGGTTGCGATTAAGGTTCAATCCACACAGCCTGGGGGTCCACAATCACAATAAGATCACAACCTTAAAGTTTTCATAGTTTCATAGTAGGACTTGCGACTTGATGGTTGCGATTAAGGTTCAATCCACACAGCCTGGGGGTCCACAACCAGTAAGACTCCCTAATCGGGAGATAAGCGACCGTTGGTCGCTTATCTCCACAAATAGGCCAAAAGTTTGTTTTACCAATTATTACACTCTATGTGAACATTTACATCAACAAATCCCAAGTACTATGCAGAACGACCCATTTCAAGTTTTTAATGTACAACAATATTTAGAAAATAGGTCTACAAGCTGACAGTCCTCGTCCCTTATATTCCCATAGGTTATATGGAGATCTCAGTGTTTGTCAGTCCTTGTTCATTTATGCCCATATATGGACATCTCTATATCTACTGTAACAGTCCTTGTCCCTTTATGCCCATATATGGAGATCTCTTAACTGTAAGTCCTTGTCCCTTTTATGCCCATATATGGATATTCCTGATGTCATCAGTATATGAACATATATGGGCTTTCTGATATGCCCATATATGGAGATCTCTTAACTGTAAGCCCTTGTCCCTTTTATGCCCATATATGGATATCCCTGATGTCATCCGTATATGCCCATATATGGGCTTTCTAATATGCCCATATATGGAGATCTCTGTATCTCCATATATGGGTATAAAAGGATACTTCAGGTCTGACATCAGGTTTGTTTATATTGGGTTGCTAGGTTTGACATCACAAACTCTATGGGCCATCTGACCTAGAAATCTATATTTGGGCATAGATGACTCATCGTGACCTCATCACACGTCGACCGCACGTGTGACGTGCGGTCGACCGCACGTGTGACCGACGGACGGCCGGTGGAGGTTTTCATACTAAACTGCGACCTTACGGTCGCAATCACAATAAGATCACAACCTTAAAGTTAGCTCACCTCTAACCAAGTAACAAGCCCTTGTTTGCATCAAAATAGCCATGGTGTAAAGTAACTATTAAAGTACATTTATTTAAGTACTGTACATATATACGTATAGGAGCTATAGTCAACTTTTTCTTGAAAAACGGATGCTAAAATAAAAATAATGTTTCGAAAATATTTCATATTCAAAAATGACCACAAAGAGCGTAAAATAATGATATCATAATCATTTTGGCCATAGTCTATAGACTAGGATGTAAACAAAGTGTCGGCCCTACAATGAAAAAGTTGACTATAGCTCCTTTAAGTCCAATTTTGAGGTATTTGTGCTATACTTGAGTATTTCACATTTCAAATACGTTTACTTCTACTCCACTCTCAGATCCAAATGTTGTAATTTAACTCCACTACATTTATTTGAAAACGTTACTTTTCATTTCATTTGGCCATTTGAAAAATGCCTATTTTCTAAAGATTTGTACACATTTGAAAACTTGGAAATGGGGCTTTCTGCATGAGTACATCTACATTGCAGAATTGATACTTTTACTTAACTACAACATTTACGTAAGTTTTCAACCACTGCAAGATAGTTGTGACATTCCTTTAAATCTTGTCATGCCCTCAAAAAACTAGTTTCGCTGGTTGAACTTGAACTTGAGCTGGTTGAACTTGAGCGCCCTGGGGAACTTGAGCTCCCCAGGGCAAAAATCCACTCGTCCGAGACAGTTTGCCCTCCTGGCCCCCAAGTTGTGGAATAAACTCCCTGTCGCACTTAGAACAACGGACTCACTCGCTAGCTTTCGCCGTGGACTGAAGACTCACCTTTTCAGACTCCACCTAAACCCTTAGCACTACTGAAACACTCAATGACCATACATGAAGCTAGTTAGCATTTGTTTTTAGTTTTTTTTAGAACCTTTTTTCTTTACTGATTATATATATATTTTTTCTAGATTGATATTCATATGCATTTGTTATATTGCTGTTGATGTACTGACATGTTGTATCTGCTTATTGTAAGTCGCTTTGGATGAAAAGCGTCTGCTAAATGCCTAAACTGTAAAAAAAAGGTAGGAAGAAACAAGAACAGTACTGTAACAGTAAAGAGAATGTGCATCAAGAGAGGGGGGCGAATAATATATAAATATATATATACATAAAGTGTCTTAGGTCACAACTATCAAAATAGTACAGTGTCCACGGAGATCCAGAGTCCAAAGAGACCATAACAGTCAATGCTTAGTTAGTCAAAAGAATCAGTGCGAATAAAAAACAAAAACAGCTCAAAGAAGAAGAAACTAGGAAGCATGTCACTATAGGAAGCATGTTATAATGAAAAGTATTAACAAGCACTTTTGACTAAGTAAGAACTACATTGGAATACAGGTCCTTATTTCCTGGAAAGTAATGGTTTTGGACATACTGTACAATGTTTACATCCGTCAACTTTTGAAAAGCATTAGACGTTCATTAATAATGGATAGCACCGGAAATGCCTGGCTTAGAGGAACATTAAGAACAAAGAGGAAAGAAGATTAACTCAAATTAAAGTTAGGGTAAGTGATATTTAAGTTAATTTAGTTAAAATAAGCGTTTAATAGCTCTATATTCTGATAGCATTGCTATATAGAGTGTGTTAAGAAGGGGTCTCTCTGTCTCTCCAGCTCTAGTAAACAAAAACTAAAAAAGAAAGAAATCAGGTTGTGGTACCATTCAGGAGAACTCAGATCACAGATGAACAGATGAAATTGGAAGTGATGACACAAAGAAATAGGCAGACCCCATTGATACTGGACATGGAGCTGATGAATTGGTAGGCTTACTAGGCTCTACTCTCTCCTGATTGAAATTGTCAACCCAACTGAAGTTGTAATTTTCTGTTTATTGAAGAGTTGGAGAGATGAGGAGATGAGGTTACTGGACAAACACTCTGGCAATGATTACCAATCATTAGCCTATATAGAGCTTTGACCTAAAAGGAAGGGGAAATTTAAAAAAAAATGGTTTAACCCAAAACATAATTTCCCTACCTTTGAGAAGTAAATCAAATCTATCCATCTATTCCATTGTACTGTAGGTCTATGTGCCTGTCTTTCTCTCTCTGTACGGCTGTGGGTCTAGAATGTTACCCTGCAACCAAAATATTTTCTTATAATTATGTGTTGTACCTTGTGGAGTAGCATCACATGCCGCCAACATCACAAACAGCAGGAGGAACGTCATCTGGCATGAAAGAACACAAACAGATACCATGAAATACTGTTAAATAGGATTAAATGAGCTATACTGCCTGTAGGCCTGAATGAATAAGATCCCAAATTACTTTGCTGTATCTGTCCTCATAGCCTGCTGTGACTGCAGTGTATTAATTACAACATTCAAATAAAATCACAGTAGCCTAACAAACTATTCTGCTCACGTCTTGGCCTTACCTTGTGCTGATCTGTGTGACTGTCAGGTTGCTGTGTGAGTTTGTTCACTCCTCTGGGTGGAGACTGTGGATCGACAGGTTCCTTTTTCCTGGGGCGGTTAAGCTCATTATGTGGAAGGTATTGAGCATTTTATGAAAGAAGCATGAAACTTTCAGCATATCATCTACATACCCCAAGGTTTGATTTTAGTTGTGGAAGCACTTTTCATCTGACCTCTGGTGACCTTGAGGGGTCTTTGACTTCAGTGTTGCATTCTCCCACTTTTCGTTCCATTATTTTCCATTATAATAATATATATGTTTGTTAAAATGGCAGTTTGTTCTTTTAAAAACATGAACTTGCTCAGCCATGGCCTTTTGTCCATTATTAAACTGATTATAAGTCAGTTTGTAGCAGGATTCTATTGTAGTCGTCCAGCAGAGGGCATTAGCCTGAAATGAGGGTGCACATGAGAGAAGAGGAGAAGAAGAGGATGTTGATGTATGGACAGGTGAGTATTTTAACCCTTAAGTTCTGTTCAGATTCACTACACCTTCGTTCTGTTCGGGTCATTTTGACCCGGGGGGTATTTGGTTTAAAAAAAACAACACTAATATACATTTTAACTTAACAAATCATCATGATACATTGATTTTGACTCAATACCAAACAATTCATATGATATATATGGTAAATGTTTGCATTCTTGCTTTGCTATATCACATTAAACACTGAAAGAGCTAGGCGTTTTTAATGATTTCGCTGAAATTCATGTAAAAAAACGACTTTATTTAATACTGGGCAATATTGCTCATGCTTATAGGACAAAATGAAAATCAGACAATATTTTTATGAACAACATGCCCATTAATTGAATACTTGTGGTTCAACAGGACATCTTTCTCACATAGAGCTGAACACATATGTGAACACACAAGAACATCCCATATGAATATACACTTGAACGTATACACTAAGACAGAGGTTTTCAAACACTTTGGTCTCAGGGCACCCCTGTAAACAACATTTTCATCCACAGCACCCCTGAAATACAGTGTTACTTTACAGCACCTTATGTTTATGTAAAATAATGTAAAATTTCCCCTAAGATACAGTACAGTCACAAGGAAAACTTCAGATAAGTGAGGGGTGAGGAGGGGAGGGGTGAGGAGGAGAGGGGGTGAGGAGGGGAGGGTGAGGAGGAGAGGGGGTGAAGGGTGTGGGGGGGTGAGGGTGATAGAAGGGGGGAGGGGGGGAAGGAGGTGACTGTGTGTCTGTGTTAGTATACAGTATACATGCTTTCTTTTATTTCTGTGCATCTGGAGTGGCGGGGGGGGGGGGGGTGTGGGAGGGAGGTGGGGGGGTTGGGTTGGGGGGTTTGGAGGGGAGGGGGTAAGGGCGAGGTGAGGGGGGTTGGAGGGGTGGAAGGGGTTAGGGGGTGATTGTGTATCTGTGTTTGTACATGATTCCTTGCATTTCTGTGCATCAGGGGTTAAGTGCGGGGAGGGGGGGGGGGGTGCAGAAAGGGGGGGGGGGTTCGGAATGGGGCTTCGGAAGGGGGGTGTTAGAAGTGGGGGTGACAAGTGGGGGTGACTGTGTGTCTCTGTTTTGGCATAATACTGTGTATTTCTGTGCATCTGTGCTTCCGGGTCAAAATGACCCGAACAGCACTTAAGGTTCAAAAAATATGAGGGGGGTGTAGCATGGGTGTAGTGCAAAAATATTTTTTTTCCATGTTCATCTCAGAAGAATCTTTAAGGCCAGTGAGTTTCAGGTGGAAACAATTTAAACTTCTACCTTTTTTTTCCAAATGAAAATGTAAAACGGGTCAAAATGACCCGAACAGCACTTAAGGGTTAATCATGTCCTTATTGATCAAATACTATTTCTAACAGTTGATGGTGAATGAAATGTTGTTGATGATAAATTAAATGAAATATAACTAGCCATCTAGCTAGCTAACCAGCAATTGTGTAATGTTAGCAAATTCACCACCAACCTATTCACCATTAATTCCTCCAAAGAGTGTGTTATTGACAATTTTCTCAATGTACAAACATAAATAAATGTATGAAATAATACCAATATACACTATTCAACATGGTATGTTTATGTGCATTACAGGATTGTTGATGCTACTGGCAAGGCAGCCTACTACACTCTTCAGCAAGTTGATACAACACTGTGCCTGCATCATGTCAATTGCCCCACTAACTGGGATCTGTGCTCTCTGCCAAGTGGAAAAAAAGGAAGATTTGCAATGCCCTGCCCGCTCAAGTAAGCCACCAGTAGGCAGTGGTTATGTGTCATTGGCGAGGGATCTTCTTGAATTTCAAGAATTTGGACAGATACCTGCTGAGCTGGACCTGAATAGGATGGATGATGGGAATGGCATAGATGACCAACAGGGAACAGTGGCATAAGTCATGTCGAGTAAGATACAGTCAAACCAAACTGCAGCGACGGCGGAGGTCATTAGAAGAGGTGGAACAGTCTGTAGTATCCAACGTTCACACACGGTCTGCTCACAGCCATGTCAGTACTAAAGACCCTTTCTACCACTTTTTCTAGTCACATGTTCAAATACTGGATTCTGATTGGCTAAATTCCGGAGGTTATGGCAGAACAACCGCCGCAGTTGTGTGAGGACGAGATCAATGCGCCTCAGTGTACATCCGGGGACTTCAGGAGGTAGTCGGAACACCTTTCCCCCAACCAACATATGACGGTCGTAGCGGTCCTATGTTTACTAACGTGCGTACGACGTCGCCGATTTATTTGGATCCAATGCAATCCGCCAACTTTAAAGCCCCTTTTCTCTGAACCTATGCCTTTCTGGAAGCGAACAGCCTCTATTTACGGCCGGAACGGTCCTTCTAACTGACGTTAGCTTAGCTGTATGCTAGACATCTTTCTCTGCATGGAGTTGGCGTCATCTGGTGGTGAGTAGAAGATGTTGTTTGTGGAACTATTTGCTGTCGTCGCGGAAGTTTTATAGGCAATAATGATTGTAACTTAATATCCTTGCAAGTTACAACTATGTGTTTTCTTTCATGTATACGGAAAAAAGTGGTAGAAAAGCTATTTACCACTCGGGGTCGGACATTATGCTCTGATAATGTCCTGTGTGAGGGTGTTATCGGACTCGGCTTCGCCTCGTCCGATCACCCCCTCACACAGGACATTATCAGAGCATAATGTCCTCTCACTCGGGGTAAATTGCTTACGTGTGCTTCTTCTGCGACAAGCCAGCAGAATCTCAAATGCTAAATCTTACCCGTTCTCCCAGTGATACTCGTAATGTACAGTAGTATAACTTACGTGACATACTGTATTGTGTAGTGCAGCATAGTGCAATGTAGCTAACAACAACACAAAGTAACAGAACACGCTTTTTGTTACTTATATAAGACAGGGGAGTGGGAATCGTTTGTTTTACTGTTTTAATGTCATTAATCACATAGGACATTCAAAACAGACATCCACAGTTTGGAAATTCTGGTTTTCAGAAGATTACACATTATATTGCTGTTGAGACCTGCTAGGTCGAACAGTTTGGATTAATCTATTCTTTGAGATTCATTAAACACAGCCTTTTTGATTCTCTTCCAGCTCTAACTTTCCTGTAGTTTTCAAACTCCAGAGCCCTCCAGTTGAGCATGCTCCCTGGGATTAAATTGAGATAGAAAAAGTATACATACTGTAAATTACCCTTTTTGTTACTTGATGTAAACACAGGAAAGAAACAAGTTATCACATTGGACATTCTAAAACAGACATCCACAGTTTGGATATTCTGGTGTTGAGAAGATTATATAATTTTACACGTAAGACTCAGAGGCCATGAAACCATCTTCCACCGCTGGGTCTAATAGTTTGTATTCATCTACTTTTGAGATTAATTAATGACAGCCTTTTTGATTCTCTTCCAGCACGACCGTTCCTACAATCTCAAACACCATAGCCCTCCAGTTGATCACGTTCCCTGGGGTGAAGTTGAGATCGTCTGTGTAACGCTGGATCTCACAGGGCGAGAGGACATAGTTCCACATGTGGACCTCAGTCATCATCCCAACAAAGGACTGAGAAGCCTCAAACCTACCACCCACAGAGTCCTGCTCCTGTAAGCATGGAAGAGAATCAATATTAGAGGGAGCATTATTACAATGATGTTTCATGCAGCCAACATAGATTTTAAAGCAAACCGTAGAACTCCTTGTAAGTGGCCTGCTGTATTTTCATTGGATGATACAGTATATTGTTTTATTTTGTAAAGAAGACCACATGAATTGGGCTGAAGTTAGCAAAACCTGGTGTTTTACTGTATATTAGGGAACAGTACAGGTATATATTCTACAGCTCCTTGAGCTGCTCATTGAAAATAGGAACTATAACCACAATACAAGAAGGCTAACCCCAAAACACACACACACACACACACACACACACACACACACACACACACACACACACACACACACACACACACACACGCGCGCGCGCGCGCGGTCAAATATGACGATCTTGGAATGGTTGCCACCAGGTATTCCTAAACGCAACCTCAGTAAAACTATGCCTAAATGGACAGTCTAGCCTTATTCCTAAACGTAGCCTTAGTAAAACTATGCCTAACCATACATTTATTCCTAACCTTATCCTCAGTAAAATAAAAAAATGCAAGAATACAATAACTGCTCGGGTGAGTGGTCTGCGAAAAAAATGGGTGGAGTGTGTTTAGGGGAGAGCTTTTCGGTTACCAACCATATTGATTTAAAATGGAAATTGGACAATAACTCTGAGACATTATTGTGAATACAATTTGCTCATTCGAAAACAAAATATATATATTTTTATCAAGTTATTATTATTTACCTACCTATTTGCTATTGTATCACATCTATGATCTGATATATCTACAGTAATACGAAAAAGAATAGATGCATGATGCACTTTTGCAGCTGTGCAACAACACTATACCTGTCCTAGTATGATGCTTGGGGTTCCTTCGATGCCTGTAGACGTGAGTAACTTCCTCGAAGAGGGTTTTCCGTCCACCCACACTTGTCCCAGTCCAGTTGTGTTATCCCAGGTGGCACACAAGTGGTGCCAGGTGTTAATTGTGCCAAGTTGCCCGTCAAAATTCACCCATGGTGAGTTACCAGCGACGTCCAGTTCAATCTGAGTCGGCTTCTTAAAGATGAGGAATGCGTTGGCATCGGAGGGAATGGCCATGGAGAAGAGGGCATGGTTCCTGGTGAGGTCTGTAAAGGACCTGAAAGCAGATGCATTATAGTTTGAAGTTCAGTATAGTGTTCTGGTCAGTCAGTTGACCTTTCAGTATAATCATAACATAGTCTGATCTGGATATCTCTACCAGGTGCCCCTGTCGGGTGTGTGTGTGTGTGTGTGTGTGTGTGTGTGTGTGTGTGTGTGTGTGTGTGTGTGTGTGTCGGGGTGTGTGTGTGTGTGTGTGTGTGTGTGTGCGCGTGTGCGTGCGTGCGTGCGTGCGTGCGTGCATGTGTGTGCGTGCGCGCGTGCACAGTCGTGTCCGACACTATCCATCTGTCTGTGTACAGCTAATCTCCAACAAAGGTAGACTGATCAGTGTCAAACTTTGCATACTTTGCAGTAGGGCAAAGGATAAACCTCCACTAAATTATTATTGTTATTTTCTTTATTTAAAATCAGACACTGTTGATGCTATAACAGGCCCTTCATGCTTTTGGCCTATAACTCTTTACGTTTAGGTCGTACAATCAAATACATTCCCTGGATTACTTGGATCATGATGCAACTTCCCATACAGTATAGGCCATGTCCATTTATGTCTAAAATGTTGTGTTTTCCGTGATTTTGCATTTTCTTCCAAAGATACTTTTTGCAACTATTCCTACAGCTTTTTTGGTCCAAATTAAAACACAGACAAATCTGTTGCACCCCCAGACTGAGCAATCTGTGCTCTGAGGAACGCACTTTTCTATTTCCAGATCTTTGGTGCCTGTCAACTGCTGTTTCTACAGTAGCCTGTCTTTAGCGTTTCATGTTTCTTGAACAGTTTGTGTGACTCTTACAGAAATCTTAACTTAACTAAGGTTACTGCTATAGCTATGAACTTTACCTCAGGCAAACAGTCACAGCTGTGAATGTGTCTTGAGTTGTCCTTAGCCTCACGTGAGCTGTGTTGGTCTGTTGTGGGAAGGTGAACATTTTACCTGTAAGGTCTGTAAGCTCTAAACAGAAAATTACAAATGAAGAAATTATGTCATTGTCAACCAAAACATGCCTCTAAGCAGAAAAACAACTGGATTGCTCTTAAATGATGCTGTCTGTGATTTGGCTCAATATACAGTACATTATGCATGATTGTCAAAACTTTACAATAGGATAGGACTTAACTGTATGGATACAGTACAGTTTTATTCAACCAATCTGTAACAACACTCTATGATTACCAATCACAATATAGAGCTGTATCCTTTTAACAGAAACATCAGTTACTCTACCTTGATTTAGAAGTAAATCAAATCTATCCATCAATTTGGCCCACAGTATATGTTTATGTTCCTGTCTTCCTCTCTCTGTAAGGCTGTGGGTTTAGAACTGCAACCAAAATCATTTCTCATAATTAAGTGCTGTACCTTGTGGAGTAGCATCACGTACCGCCAACATCACAAACAGCAGGAAGAACTTCATCTGGCATGAAAGAACACAACAGGTACCATGAAACACAAATACATACAGTACTGTTAAATGAAGTACAGTACATGCTTGTAGGCCTCTATGAATAGCAGACCACACATTACTTTGCTGTGTCTAAAGTGTAGTGTATTAATTATATCATAAAAACACAGTAGCCTAACACACTACTCTGCTCATGTCTTGACCTTACCTTGTGCTGATCTGTGTGAGATTCAGGTTGTTGTGTGAGATCGTGGACTCATCATGGGTGCATTTTATACCTCTACTTCTTTCCACTGGGTGGAGAGTGGAGACTGTGGCTCTTGTTCTTTGTTCCTCTGCCCTTTAGAGTTAAATGAAAACGTGCTTTGTCTTTTCCATTGGATAGTAGTTCCTCATTGTGAAATAGGATTCCTGTCAGACTTTTAAAAATGTATTACGTAGCAAGTCCCTAAACTGCAGGCATTTAGATGTGACTCATGACAGGAATTGCCTTTTAGACACTTAGGATGAGCATAACGGAAGTAGCCTGGTATTACTGTAAAAGGCCGGACTCCGGAGCTAATCATGGAAAAATAAGAAAAGAGACAGGATTGAAATGTCATTTTACGCTGTATACCAAACCAAGAGAATAACATGTTGGGAGTGGTGTCACTAAATTCTGAGTGGTAACTTATCTGCTTGCAGAATCCTTTCAGACTGCAAGCTCTATTGCTATTTATCAGACATGCAACCAGTGTTTTTTTAGGAGTGGTCTAACCTGCACAGCCTTTGTGATCTACTGGTAGATTACAATCTACTTTTTGGGCACTCCTGAGTAACACAACATAATGACGGCCGCTTTTCTCCCGATTAGGGAGTCTTACTGGTGTAGGCTATTGTAACATTAACATAACATAGTGTATAGTGTAGTGCTGCATAATGTAATGTAACATAATGTAATGTTGTGTGCACATGGATGATCGTGTAGTATAACATAACAATACAACTTAATGCAACACAAAGTAACGTAAACCAACATAAGTTCAGACTTCTTCACTTGTCACAAGAGTGATGAGTACAGTATAGTATAGTGACATAATGTAAGTGTAAAATTGAAATGGTATTTTTTGTTACTTGATGTAAAGATAGGGGAGACCGTTTTAATAGTCATTAATCACATTGAACATTCAAAACAGACATCCACAGTTTGGAAATTCTGGTTTAGAGAATATTATTCACTTTTATTGCAGTTCAGTCAGATGACTCATGAACCAATATACAGTATAATGAACCAATATACAGTATATTATTATAGAATGTGAATACATGCGTACAGATACAGGGCTCAATTTACCCCTTGTCCCTAAAGTTACAGTAGTAATGCACATGTGTGAACCTCGCGAGTATATCTGCCTAAACTAACCTTGCAAGCTGAGTATCATCTGAGTTTCAGAGAATATGAGTTCTTATATCCAAGCTCTTTGGATTAATCTAGTTTTGAGATTAATTTAAACACAGCCTTTTTGATTCTCTTCCAGCACCACCTTTCCTACAATCTCAAACTCCAGAGCCCTCCAGTTGATCACATTCCCCGGAGTGAAGCTGTAATCGTCTGTGTAATGCTGGATCTCACAGGGCGAGAGGACATAGTTCCACATGTGGACCTCAGTCATCATCCCAACAAAGGACTGAGAAGCATCAAACCCACCACCATGAGAGTCCTGCTCCTGTAAGCATGGAAGAGAGTCAATATTAGCTGGAGTAGTAACAGTGAGATTTCATGTGCCCAACATAGACCTTGAAACAAACCATCTTGACCAGGGCTGTACTATTTTCCATTGGACGCTATTATTGTTTTATTCGTGACCTGAAGGTCAAACCTAGTGTTATACTGTATAAGATGAAACAGTTATTTTATCTTCCGTAATCTACTTCAGCTGCTCATTGAAAACAGGAACCATGTCCATTTTCAAATAGAAAATACCAATCTATGTCCATGCAGTCAGCTCACTTGTATACAACTAGAGGTTTGCGGGCCTTTGGCCCGCTCACATCTAGTTAAAAAAAAAAAAAAAAAAAAAAAGTTTGGTGATGTGTGCGTCTCTCTCTGTGCATTCCCCCCCCCCCCCCCCCCAAAGTGTGCGTCTCTCTCTGTGAAGTCCGTTGACTGTGGACTGCCCTGTGCCCTGTGCCTATGCTCGAGTGTGGGCGTGTCTCAAAGTCCGTTGACTGTGGACTGCCCTGTGTCCTGTGTCCGTTGACTGTGGGCTGCCCTGTGTCCTGTGCCCTGTGCCAAAGTGGGCTGCGGCCTTAAGCCAATTGTAAATATAAGATGAAAAGCTATGCGAACGGAGCTGCCACTGGACGTCAGACCGGATATGGAAACCTAGATCCGGTCCAAACGGGAAATACGACCGGATACAGTTAGGGGGCGGGCCTAAAGTCTCCGAAGCGGATATATACAGCGATCATACTTTTAATCGTTTCATAATGATTAAAGCTAATTACATTTCCGGGAACGACGGGCATCGCAGAGAGGTACAGCGGGAAATCCCCGGTTTCGACGGGGATCGTAGAGTATGAGTTAAGTAAAAAAATGTAGTACTTTCCCCCTGCACCACTGTCCCTGGACAGATTCATACTGCAAGCATGATGCACCTTTTCAGCTCTACAGCACTACCTGTCCAATCATGATGTTTGGGTTTCCTTTGATGCCTTCAGACTTGAGCAATTTCCTGGTAGTGGGTCTCCCGTCCAACCACAGCTGTCCCAGTCCCGTCTTGGAATCCCAGGTGGCGCACACGTGGTGCCAGGTGTTAGACGTGTACTGTTGCCAGTCAAACTTCACATTTGTCGTGCTCAAAACGTCCAGCTCAATCTGGGTCGCCGTCTTGAAGATGAGGAAAGCGTTGGCATCGGAGGGAATGGCCATGGAGAACAGGACATGGCTCCTGGTGAGGTCTGTAAAGGACCTGCAGGCAGGTGTACAATTATGACACCAAAGTATGTCATGGTTTCTCTGGTTATAGTCAGTTGACCATACACAGTATAATCATAATACTCAGAGTTTGAATCTGTATATCTCGGCCAATCATTAGACCAGGAGACGGGGATTATGAAATTACTATAAAGTAATTATCAGTAAAAGCCAAAGGTTTAAGCTCTAAAATGTTTTTTTTTTTATTATTATTATTATTATTTTCTTTTTTTATGTTTCCATCTGGTACAGAGGCTGAGAAATATAGCCTATATATAGTCGTTGTCGGGTGGAAACATTGTATGTCCAAAACTGTGTGTTTTTATCATTTAAAAAAGTGAACTAAACTAGTGAAAACAGCCTCGCACTGTGAGGCGTTGTGTGCTTTACTTGTAGATCGGCTGTTTTCACTACTTTTGTGCGACAGCCTTGTCTGATAAAGCAGGGTTTTACTTCACGAAAACACATACACATTTGAAACTTGGAGGTACGAGGTTTCTGCCCGACAGTGACGATATATATTTTGTGAATGTTGACGATTCTGTAAAGTTCTTTTCAGAAAACTGTTATTAGCATCGCCTCAGGTCTACCTCAGGCAAACAGTCCCAGCTTCGAATGTGTTTTCGGTTGTCCTTAGCTTCACATGAGCCGTGTTGGTCTGCTGTGGGAAGGTGAACATTTTACCTGTAAGGTCTGAACAAAAAATGACAGATAAAGACATTATGTCAGTGTCAACCAAAAATGTGCATCTGAGGAAAAACAACTGGACTGCTCTTAAAGGATGTCATCTGTGTTTTTACACTTTTTCCTCAATAGACATGATGCTATTATTGTCAAAAAGTTAAACAAAACTAAGACAGCTAGAACAGCAGTTGCTATAAAGCTGGGAGTTATTTCAATCCATACAATTGTATTTAACCAATCTGTATGGTAACAATGCACTCTGACTCCCTTCTCTTCCATTGAGAAACGTAAACCCTAGTGTCAAGTAAGGCAGACTGGTTGTATGTCAGGCAGATGGCACCCCGTATTGGACACCAGAAGTGCATCATGTTTTTCTTTTAAAACAATTATGTCTACATTTCTGTATTATGTGACCAAAATACAGAACAATGCTTAAAAAGTTTTTTCATTGCGCTGTGGATAAGAAAATGTTTACCAATTTTTACCTAAATTTAGCATCAGACGTCATTTTAACCACTTTATTCTTTAGTCATACATTGGATAATAAAAAA
Organism: Nannobrachium achirus; assembly: GCF_963921795.1. NCBI lineage: Eukaryota > Metazoa > Chordata > Actinopteri > Myctophiformes > Myctophidae > Nannobrachium > Nannobrachium achirus. The sequence continues at coordinate 28,378,515 of NC_137811.1, forward strand.
AAATGCAGATCCGAGCTGTGAGCTTGTACAGCTGCTATTTTTGAACACCGAAAAATATTGAAAATAAATAATCGTGAATGTTTTTTACATAAATCTTCTCTTCTGGGGGTCCCTGGCACAACACCTTTTCAGATGCTGGTCCACAGCCAAATACACATACAAATACAAAATACATATCAATTATTTCTTTAATCCTCATTTAATTGAAAAAGAGAACCACTGTGGTGTAAAGAATATATTACTGGCAGGCAAACGGAATGCATTGAAGTAATGGAGTGGGTGGACAACGGTATGAATAAACACTATATTTGAATGATTGCTACAACTTTTACAAATAGTTTCAGGAAGATAAAAGTAGACTTAATAATATATGTTGTTCTCTGATCACTTGTTTTCCCATAAGGCAGATTGTACTGAGGTATCTAAACTGCACAGAGTGGCTGTATGGGCTGCCTGTCATCGCAAGACTGTCCTCCACAGCTGGAGGACAGAAGATCAACTCAAATTAAGAAGTAAGTCTATCTATCTATTCCTGTCTTTCTCCCTCTGTCAGTCTGTCTAGACGGTTACATTGCAACCAATGTAAGTAGGCTACTGTAGTTTCTTATATTTAAGTAAACCAAGCATTGTAATGTACCTTCTGGAGCAGCATGACAAGAAGCCAACACCACAAACAGCAGGAAGATCTTCATCTGAAAGAACATAAACCAATAGCATCTTTATTGTAGTTTGGACATTATTCCAATTGATATTATTCCACCTGATTGCTATTGTTGGCATTCTCAGTCATTTCTTTGTTGTTGTTAACACTGCTACAATGTTGAGGAACCAAAAACACAATGTTTAGGCCTACCTTTTTTTCCCCCACATAACATTAAAAGAATATTGAATCTTGAGCCATGAATTACTATTAAATGGGATTAAATTAGACCTATTAATAGCCTGCAGGGACTGTATGAATAGCAGACCTCACATTTCTTGTCATGTCCTTAACCTGATGTGACTGGAGATAGTTAACCAAAACAACAACTCTACACTAACTATAATCCAGTAACATAAACTACTCTGCATGCTCATTGACCTTACCTTTTGCTGGTCTGTGTGAGTGTCAGATTGTTGTGTGAGATCGTGGAGTATGGTGAGAGATTGTGACATCCCTTTTACTTCTTCTTTCCTCTGGGTGGAGGACCGGGTCCTTGTTCCTCTGAACACAACATTTTTGGAAAAGACCTACTTTTCAATTGAGCTTCCTCAGCAACTTGGTGTTTCACCATAACTGTAGGCCTATTTGATGTGTGTGTGTGTGTGTGTGTGTGTGTGCTTGCGTGCGTGCGTACGTGCATGTGTGCGCATGTGACTGCATGCATGTGACTGCATGCATTCTTTAATATAGCATGCTGTGTGTGGAGTCTGTGGACATTACATGTCTTTCCTTTTGTATTTTTTTATTGGGGGGGGGGGGGGGGTTGTATCTAGAATTGTGGGGATGTGCATATAGGCTTATAGGCCTACCCTTTTCATGAGATGTCAAAAATGTCCATGCCTCTAGCTGTACATGTCAGGTAATGTATGTGTCTGTCTTCATTACTGACACAGGGTAAGTCATTGACACTTTGCTCACAAAAAGGAACAGATACTTACACTTGTCTCACGGCTGGATCATGTGTTCCCACGTATAGAGAGCATGTACTGACTGTTTCCTCCCATTTCCCATGAGGAAATGTGTAGCATCGCAACACATTGTGAGCTTGTAGATCGGCTATTTTCAAATGGCCTTAATATACTGTAGGGCTGAAGTGGTTAATTTATGTTTTGAAATGATAATCAAAATCTACAAGGTAAATTGTATCTTAAGTTTTCAAATAAATGTAGTGGAGTAAATATTTGGATCCGGGATGTAGTGGAGTAGAATTAGAAGTATTGGAAATTGGAAATACTGAAGTAAAGTACAAATACCTCAAAACTGTACTTAAGTTAAGTATAGTACTTAAGTAAATCTATTTGGTACTTTACACCACTGGGTGCCAGGCATTGTATGTGTCCCTCTGTAGATGATTTATGTGACAGTATGTCACAGTAAGTACTGTAGCTACAGTACACTTGAGTACTGTACAATACAAAATGTACATAGTATACAATTTGGTATTTTTACAGAACATTTATGCACAATGAATCGAATAAACACTTACTGATAATGAGTTTTTCCCATATAAATCTATTAACGTTTTCAAGAAAACAGCCACAGGTTCATGTGAGAGAGTATCTAAATGATGTTACCTCAGTGCATTGCCCACAACAACCCAATATTAAATTAATTAGTTGGCTATATTAAGAGCATATTAACTTTTTTCAAGACACTGTATGTATGTATTAAGTCCAATTTATCTATTACAGACTTAAGACACTGTCATCTACAATCTCACAGCAGTACAGTAAATCGCAGGATGCATGAATTGGGGCTATAAGCACCCCTAAAGGTCTGACCCCTGATATTTACATTAACAGAAATGCAAGCATTATCCATTCTTTATAGATCCTTTTAATGCCAATGTGTGCATGCGTGAGATTTGGTGGTTGTGCTGGGAGTGTTTTGAGGCCACAAACAATCTAGCTTAGGGCCACCAAAATCCAAGGGCCGACCTTGCTTAGTTCCTTGTCATTGAGTTTACACACTCTGCAACTCTCTCTTCACACAACATTGACCACACGTCCATACATTGCTCACATTACTTGTCTTACTGAATTGCACAACTCACACCTTTTTGTAAACATTATTATTTTCTTCAGTTTATAAATTATTGTTACTTTTTGCACTAACACTGTGCCCTCCTCAAATTGTCAGGTTGTGACAAACGTGTGAAATTCCCTGACAGACCTGTTCTGCTAGAACTCACACACGTATTAAGAAATCATCAAGGAAGTGTTCTCTGTGGTGACTATAAGTCTGGTGACTGTAATAACACTATACTTCCTTGATTACAGGGTCAGAAGTTCAAAAACCTTATTTAATGTAGATATTCAGGTACCTTTTACAACATAGCCAAGTTGTTGAAGATTGATGGACAGTAGTAATATAGTGGCATAGCCTAATGTGAAATAATAGAATGGCAACTTTGTGTTACTTGATGTAAAGAAAAAGAAGGAAAAACACATTTGTTTACACTTTTAATAGTTCATTAATTAATCACATTGGACATTCAAAACAGACATCCACAAGCAATTCTGGTTTGAGAAGATTATACACTCGTGGTTGAGATTCAGAGAACATGAGACCATCTTTCACAAGCTGGGTCTAATAGTTTGGATGCCTCTGGTTTTGAGATTCATTGGTCACAGTCTCTTTTATTCTCTTCCAGCACCACCTTTCCTACAGTCTCAAACTCCAGAGCCCTCCAGTTGATCACGTTCCCTGGGGTGAAGTTGAGATCGTTTGTGAACCGCTGGATCTCACAGGGCGAGAGGACATAGTTCCACATGTGAACGTCAGACGTCATCCCAACAAAGGACTGAGAAGCATCAAACCCACCACCATGAGAGTCCTGCTCCTGAAAGCATGGAATAGAATCAATATTAGCTGGAGCAGTAACAATAAGGTTTCATAGACCTCATAAATGACCTGCTGTACTATTTTCCATTGGATGTATTATTTTATTTGTAAAGAAGAACCCCTGAAGGAAGGTAAAACCTGGTGTTTTGTTGTGAAAGAATAACAGCATAATATGTTAACTTCCATAGCTACTTGAGCTGCTCATTGAAAACAGGATTCATATTTACAATACAAATGAGACCATAGCTCTGAGACATTGTAAATACAGTATGTTCATTCAAAACAAACATTTTATACATTTCTTATCAAGGTATTACTCATTTCCAACCTACTGTATGTGTTATTGTATCACAGATTTAGCCACACTATCCATAGATACATAGATGCATGATTTATGCAGCTGTACGACACTACCTGTCCTATCAAGATGATTGGGGTTCCGCTGATCCTTTCCGACTTCAGAAACTTCCTGGCAGCAGGTCTTCCATTCAACCACAGCTGTGCCAGTCCAGTCGTGGAATCCCAGGTGGCGCACACGTCGTGCCAGGAGTTAAGCTTGTACTCTTGGCCATCAAAGTTCACACTTGTCGAGCCCCTCCACATCTGAATCTGGCTGGCGGCGTCCGACTTAAAGATGAGGAATGCGTTAACATCGGAGGGAATGGCCATGGAGAACAGGGCATGGTTCCTGGTGAGGTCTGTAAAGGACCTGAGGGCGGGGGTAAATTCACACACACACACACACACACACACACACACACGCACGCACGCACGCACACGCGCACGCACGCACGCACGCACGCACGCGCACACGCACACGCACACACACACACACACACACACACACACACACACACACACTTAGTTAATGGTTAATGGCTTACAAAATATGCTATATAGGCTATCATGAACGCAACATCCAATCATCCCCAAATCACTTTCACTTCTGCCCATAAAATGTGACAAGCCCAAAACGTTGCACCATCCATCAGTTGTCAAAATCTGTTCCCCCCGCAGTCACGCTGTGACGCGTTGTGAGCTTGTAGATCTGCTATTTTGGGTGAAGAGAGTTGTCGGAGATGGAAAAAGAACTCATCAAGTACAGTGCAAATCAGGTGTGTTTTACTAAGCATAGTGAAGTGATATTGATGTAGTGATATTGATGAATTCCAAATATTATCAAATTATCTCGCAGCACCCCTGGACTGGCATCACGGCACCCCAGGGTGCCCCCACTTTGAAAACCCCTGCAGTACAGGGACTTTACACTTACAGAAATGTTAACTTCCATAAGGTTACTCCTAGTAGCTCAATATGAACAAACATACAGTACCGTAATTGCTGGACTATAAGCCGCACCTGAATATAAGCCGCACCAGCTAAATTTAGAACAAAAAACAAATGTTTACATATATAAGCCACACCTGACTATAAGCCGCAGGTGTCCTTCCTGCTTCCCGCTAGAGCGCCCCTGGTGGCTGTTAGCTGTACAAATCTATATATAAATCCTTGTTAAAGACCATTGTAAAACTAACTAACTGTCCGTTTGCTGTTAAAATCTTTATATAAGCCGCACCGGTGTATAAGCCGCAGGGTTCAAAACATGGGAAAAAAGCCGCGGCTTATAGTCCGGCAATTACGGGTACTTTACCTCAGGCAAACAGTCACAGCTTGGAATGTGTTTTGAGTTGTCCTTAGCTTCACGTGAGCTGAGTTGGACTGCTGTGGGAAGGTGAACATTTTACCTGTAAGGTCTGAACAAAAAATGACAGATGAAGAAATTATGCTGTGGTCACGTAAAATTTGCATCAGAAAACAATAAACACTGGAGGACTCTTAAATGATGCTGAAATGAAAAATGAAAAGAAAAATTACATTTCTTGGCAAAACAATAACAGCCTATCTGCAGTGTGATTGGAGATGGACTCCCTTTTCCTCCATTGAGGACATTTAAAGTAGTGTCATGTAGGATACTGACTGGTCTGGACAATGTCAATAAAGTTATTTGAGGCAGACAACACACCGGATTCAACACTAGAGGTACAACATCGTTATTGTACTTCGGACATCGCTGCAATTATTGAACGTCAACGGACATACTGTAAAATGTTATATATTTGTAGCTTTAATGTTTAATTCCGCATCTCAACATGAAGAAAGTGGTCAAAATATTTTAGAAAACAATATAATGGCTTAATTAGTGTACTGTATGTGCTGACATTTCATAGCATACAGCAAAAGGCCTTGCTCTTAATTGATGTCCTTTGACAAATTGTATTTCTTTATTCTTTCTTATACTGCCCATCTGTTACAGAATTAATTTGCAAACAGACGGAATGGGTTGAAAACATTCACAGTGGAGATGAATTTCAGGGGTCCAAAACATACTTTACATTCTAATGTTTTACTTGGCCAATGGGCTGACAGGGGCTGGAATCTTTCCAACTTTTCACCCTGATTAGGCAACAGGCACAAACAGACTTCCTCATCTCTCCTCTCATGGTGTGAACTTATTTTAAGCTGCATGCAACAAAGCTACTGACTAGTGACTACTGTATGTGTTTGTTAATGACACCGGATTGTCCATCAGGACAAAAGAGACAACAATAAGTCTACATCTAACCGAATCTGGTGCACATCATGAGACAATATACATATAAAATATACAGATTGTCATTGTCATTGTCATTGTTAAATGAACACTGAAAGTGTGGGTCCATTTGGTTACTTTTGTATACTCTCAGTTACAAATGGATAAATGAACAATGAGGATTGACTTAACATTTTGCTTTGCACATTTCTGCATGAATGCCCTATTATCGATATGTTGTGCAAATTTAGCAAAAAGTATGAATTAAACATGTAAAAAGAAATCTAAGAATCTTGGGAAAGTGGTTAAGTCTGTCTTTGGGTTTAATTACTGTTTAACCAATAACAAGTAAGTGCTTTCCTCTAAATAATGATTACATTAAACAGGTTCTTATTTAGATTTCTTGAAAAGTTTCCATCCGACAGCAATGTGGGCCTTGGAAACGCACTAGACGTTCATTAATAATGGATGGCACTGGATGCCTGGCATTGAGGAACAAAGAACAAAGAGGAAAGTAGATCAACTAAAATTAAGAAGTAAATCAAAAATCTATCCATATTTGCTCCGCTGTAGGTCTATGTGCCTGTCTTCCTCTCTGTGGTTCTAGAATGTTTACACTGCAACCAAAATAATTTCTCATAATTAATTGTTGTACCTTGTGGAGCAGCATCACAAACCGCCAACATCACAAACAGCAGGAAGAACTTCATCTGGCATGAAAGAACACAAACAGATACCATGAAAAACGATTAAATATGATTAAATGAGCTACTGCCTGCAGGCCTGTATGAATAGAAGACCACAAATGACTTTGCTGTGTCTGTCCTTATAGCCTGCTGTGACTATTATAAAAAAAAAGTGCATTAATTAATGTATAACTCATAAAATCAAAGTAACTCTGCTCATGTCTTGACCTTACCTTGTGCTGATCTGTGTGGGTGTCATGGGTTGTTGTGTGAGATTGTGACCTCTAAATTCTTTCCTCTGGGTGGAGACTATGGGTCTGGTTCCTTGTTCCTCTGGCCTTTGAAATTGTGTGAAACTTCCTTTATCCTTTAGTTTGCATTATTTTGTTATTGTGAAATAGTATTCTTGTCGAAAAGCAATTCCCCGAACAGCAGGCATTTAGAAGTGACTCACGACATGTATTGCCTTTAGCCACTTTTAGGATGGGCTGTGGCCTGTGGGCATTATGGAGGTAGAGCCTATTATTACTGAAATAGTGTTATGCATGGAAAATCAAAAGGAGAAATGTCATTTTGCACTGTTGCAAGTCTCATACCGAAACAAGAAAATAACAATTGAAGTTCACATGTTGGGGTGGTGTGACTAAATTCAGAGTGGTGACTTATCTGCTTGCTCAATCCTTACATCCTTACATCCTGCTGCGCCATTGTTATTTTTTGCCTGCGTCATGAAAACAGCAACATGGGTAAAAGTAAAAACCAAAGCAATTGTACTGTAAATGATGAAGCAAGAAACGTTTCACTGGATGTACTCATATACTGTGTGTGTGTGTGTGTGTGTGTGTGTGTGTGTGTGTGTGTGTGTGTGTGTGTGTGTGTGTGTGTGTGTGTGTGTGTGTGAGAGAGAGAGAGAGAAAGAGAGAGAGAGAGAGAGAGAGAGAGAGAGAGAGAGAGAGAGAGAGAGAGAGCGAGAGAGCGCGCGCAGGCCACGGGCCAAGGGTATCTGTAGTTTCAGTCCCAAATCCCGAGTCTGCACATAATTGGGTATGCTGCACATCCCTCGGTATGGACTACTGCAGGGGTTGTCAATGTTTTTTCAGGCCAAGGACCCCTTAGGTGATAGATACATAGACGAAGCAGGGACCCCAACTACATAATATTGGGTGAAATTGTTGGATATTGTCCGAAATATTTAAATGATAGAAATGGACTAGTTTGTAACTACCACCGACACACATTGCAACTCACCATTCAGCCTCTCTAGGCAAACATAGCTAGTTGCAGTGTATCACAAACGATTAAGTATCAACAAGTTTTTTGTTTCGTCAGATCACCTGGCATTATTCTGAGCCAAGTTCATATGGGAAGAGAGAGACAAAGGAGAAAGTGACTTAGAAAGAGAGAGAGAAACCATTCAACCTTTCCATTCGGAAAGCATTTTAGATTTTAACAATTTAAATCATTATTTTTATACTTTGGCAATTCTTTGAATATATGTAAGTTTTTGCTTCTGGGTGTCCCTGGAACTAAATATTTTTAGATAAGGGTTGGAGGTCCTTGACATGAGAAATTTAAGAACCACTGAACATACTTTTCAGAAATCTGTTAGGATTTAGAAGGCGATTTGTAGAATCGGCCTCAGGTCTTAATGGGTTAAGAGCTGTATACATGAAAGTAAGAGGTGCGCAGGAGGCCAGGTTGATGAGTTTATTTAGGAACAGGTACGTTTCACAATAAGTAGGGGAAGTCAATTACAGCTGGAAGAAAAATGGAAAACCTAAGCCAAGAAATGAAAAGGTTTTCAGCATGAAAAGCTGAACAAATATACACTATTCTTCAAATTTAAAATGTTTTCCCCAAATGTATTTCAACCACTCCTACAGTACTTGTTTTAAAATACATTACAGTGTTATCGTCTCTCTTTTCTCTTTTCTTTATTTTCTTGGCATAATTTGTTTTACATATATATTCACCATAACACCAGGTGGAACAAAGTTTGATGAGCAAGTTTGATAAACACAGCAAGGCCTGTTTACTGTGCCTTGTAATGCCTTATTTAGAGATGTTCTACTGTTGTACAGCACCTCACTCACTTTGAAACTCTGATATAGTACAGCTAAGCCTTTGGTCCCTTTTAACTAGGGCATTGTACACCATTTTATTCACTTTTTTGTTTTTTTTAAACATGATCAAAAGATAAATAGCTGCAGTGGTACAGAGAAGACAGACACGTTGGTGCCAGCTGAATGCCACATGCAGGCTGTGGGTCATGGTAATGTACTGTATGTGGGTGTAATCGCAGCACAAAGACTTGGTCTCACAAAGGAAGACAAAGGGCAATAACTGAAACACGAGCACAGCTGCATTGACGCGTGCAGCCTTTCCTGTGCATGTTTGTGAGTAGGCTGCTGTACTGTAGGTGTGTCAGGATGTCATTTATACTTTGTTGCGCAACAAGTGTCGCATGCCAAAAACTGTTCTACAACGTTGTGAGCTTGAAGATCTGCAATTTTCTGTGAGCAACACCGGTGCAGAACTAAGTAGCCTACAAATCAGGCAAGTGTTTGAAGATAGCTAATCTAGTGGACAATACGACGTTACACTGCTTGCTGTGAAAATGGAAAAAGGTTTAGACATGGTTACATAAATGGAGGGTATAATCTGTGTGCGTGTGTGTGTGTGTGTGTGTGTGTGTGTCAGTGTGCGTGTGTGCACTATGATGCAGTGAGCTGTACAATATAGCTCTGACTCCATGCTGTGTTGGTCATGTGACAGCCTAAACAAAGAGTGAAGATGAGATAATGACAGGGTTGCTTGCAGGCAAGCCAGCCGATGCCCGCAGTGGTGTCAGAAACGTCTGTACGGTATGTACAGTATGTGCATGAGTGATTATGCTTGCAATTATAGTTCCATTTTACATGCAGCGAGCATATTCTGTATAGATCAGTTTTACTGCATGTGTTTTGTATCAGTTTGTCTCAGAGCAGCTATGTTCAGCAGTTGACATGCATGTACAGTATGTATAGAAATGTTTGTAACTTGTATAGATTCCCAGTAACACAGAAGGTGCACATTCTGATCTGACTGGAATCTCTTCATACATGTGTGTTTTTCTGCACAGGGAAGATGGCGCACGAAGCGGCCTGTTGAAGCCTATAGCTGTGTAGTTGAGTGATTTGTGCCTGAAGATCTGATTGAGGAGGTGTCTGTTAATCCTGTTAGCTGATTGATTAGAACATGGGGTGCATCTTGGGTGGATTGCTATTGTACGGTGGTTCGTTGATTAGAAATCGAAGGGTGGAGTCTGCAGAGTATATACTGTACTGTACATGTAGGGAAACAACTCAGTAGCCGTGTAGGCTGCCATGGAGAGGTTAACACTTTGTGGCTCCAAATTGATTTAAGTTTGTTAGATTTTAGAGTTGCACTTTTTTCAGCTGAACATTTATTCCACTTCTTGTGGTCCTGGCCTGCAGGATTGCCTTCTGGTAATTTTCTTTTTTTGTATTACTGATGTGCCAATCTACACTCACTTGTCATTACTTGCATTTACATACACAGTTTGTATGTAAATGCAAGTAATGCATGCATGCATGTTCTTCTACAGTAGGTCACATTTTGGATTTCAAAATTGTCTAGACTCTAGGGTGTCCTCAGTATGATTTCATAACAGGTGCACCCTTAACGCACTGTAAGTGTCGGCGTTAGGCGTATCACTTAGGGTTTGTTATAATGGTTATGTGACCATAACCGATAGAATCTACACTACGGACAAAGCGACAGTCTACAGTCCAGTTACAGTGCAAGTCCGCGACATGAAGCTGCAAACTGATGCCCGACACGTGATGACCTACAAAGGATTAAAAAAGATTGTGCTCCCATGACGCAGTGAAGCTTCAATCAATCATATGTTTTTTTTACGGTCCCTGAAAAATGATGTTCTGTAAATGGAAGAAAAACTATTCTTGGTGTTAACTCATTTGATGCCCACGTGGTGTCAACGCGTCAATCTCTTTGATGTCTATGTGCCCATCGGCGCGTTTGACGCGTTGTACAGTAAACTATACTGTACTGTAGCTACTGTACTTGGCTACCGCGGTTATGAAACAAACTCCATTTCCCAAAATGCAGCGCGAAATCACGTGACCAGGAAGTGCTGTCTGCCTCGTTCACTGCCCTGTAAAGCTGCTGCACAAACATGCAGTTTCTCAGGATCTTTTCTTTTTTTTCTTTTCACGTTCAAAACGCGGCCTTCTCTACCGGCCGTCACACAAACGCTGTGGCGCAAGATTGTTAAAAACGGTCCTGACTGAAAGAAAAGATTTTCGCGAAATAAACATGCTTGGATTACATTTACTCGAATTACTTTTTTCGCCAGGACCTCGAAGGTAGGCAAAATGGCGGGTTGCCATGGGCACCAGCAAATTAACCCTTGCATTCATTGTCGGCACCCGCTGTGTTTTAATCAGTGCTATCTGTGCTATTTAAGCCTACTATGCTTTTCATTTGGCATAATGTGTGGTTTGAGCAACACTTCCAATTGCAACTTTGCAGCAGTGTAGCTGAATGCTTAGTTGTTTTGTAGCTTTGGTAGTGCTATAGTGAATACAGCATCAGCCTAAAGTTAGTAATGTGATAGGGATGTCAATGCAATGTCTATAAGTCAATGTGCATGTGTGAGCATGTTAGTGTGATGACCCACCGATTGATTTTGTGTGTTGTTGTTTTGGTATGATTCTAATGGTGTTCTCTGTTCATGTTTTGGTGGAGGGACCAGCCTGCAAGGGTGTGCCTAGAGCAGGGGTTCCCAAACATTTTTGGCTCAGGGCACCCCTATAAATAGTTTTTTCATCCGAGGCACCCCTACATTATATTCTTAATCCCAGCACCTTATATTTATAGCATATTTTAGCGATTATGATGCGAAGAAAACGTTAAGATAATAGCCAGTTTGGTTAGAACTGACTGAAAATACGTTTGTACTTCAAGCTTAAAATGATACTAAATATTTCTTGTAAAGTGTCCAAATATCAAATTATCTCGCGGCACCCCTGGACTGCCGTCACGGCACCCCAGGGTGCCCCGTCACCCACTTTGAAAACCCCTGGCCTAGAGGACGAGGCACACCTGACTCAAAGCAAACTGGTCAAGGCCATTCTGCCTTTCTCTCCTTGTTTATGGTTCCTGTTGGTTCCTTACTTTGTTTCTGCACACATTACATTTTCACACATCCACTACACTACACTACACTACACTACTGATACAGACTATTCACACCACATTCTAAATGTAAGTATCATGTACGTATGTCTTCTTTAGTTATAAATAAAATACGTAATTCTGTGACAATTAAATACATTTAATTTAACCCTGTGTGTTGTGTCCCATGTTTGTCATGATTGAGCCAGTTTGTGACAGTGAGACCATCTCATCTCATCAGTGGCCGTCTGACTCTCTCCTCCCCTCTCTCAGCTCCCGGGTCGCTGCTCCTCTCCCAGCCTTGTCGTATGTGTGTGAGGCTGCGGTCGACGCAGGGGAGGAGCAGCATCAGTTTGCAGACCAGCACCACAGAGGGAGTGACCAGACACAGCATGTAACCTGGAGGAGTGAACCACTTGTAGTTGGAGAGCCTCAGGAACTTGTTCCAGCCGTACAGGTAGGCATGAAGCGTACAGAGGAACAGTGTCAGGAACCCCAGCTTGGACTGGAAGAAAGAGAGAGAAAGAGAGAGACATAAGAAAAGACCAGGGTTGGGCTCATATCTGCTTTAGAATAGTAACACACCACACATTACTAATTGCAACTTCAGTAACCAAAAATGTTTTGCTCATTACTCCCTGTAAAAGGTAATTTGTTATGCACGCTGGGCAAGACCTATAGCCGGTTGAGTGTCTAAATGAAAGGAATTTGGTGGAAGCACGGCCCAAGAAAATTACGTTGACACTTTATAATCTGTTTACATTCTGTGATTGATTGCAGTAGAGAAAGATAATTCTAGCAATGTTCTGCTTGCTACAGTATAAGTGTGCGTGAATGATGTGGGTTTCAAACTTTGATGCGAATTCATGTACTTTGCAACTTTTCAGTTTACTCACAAGTTCAACTCACTTACAGCACTTTGAAATCCCCCACTGGACCAAAGTTATTTGTCAGCCAACAGCCCAACCGTGTTGAGCCAGGTCAAAGTAATACAGGCTTCATGCCTGAGGCATGTACAGTGAGAGATCGATTATACTCTGGTCCAAAATTGCTGAATCGGAACCGCACAACACTTTAAGACATAAGGCTGCAGACCTGCTTCCAGAACTTCACAATCAGAGAGGGAATAATCACAAATATCACTACAGGTCGGGATCATCTTATAAGATTCTCTTCTTAATAATCTTAAACATGCACACAGGATATAAAATAATGGGGCATCACACACAGGATTTTATTAAGATTGCTGTCCCTGTAACCTCATGTGATCTCAACTCATCTAGACCCACATATACCGTAAACGAAAACGACGTATGCTGGTTAAAGTTGCATTGGTAATGGACAAATGGTTGTGAAGTGTCTGGGAAGACATGTTATATAGTTTTCTTGTCACATGTTGACCAATCTGGGAACCCATCTGCATAAAAATATAGATAAATATACCGGTATATTTTTCCCCTTTGAATTTGCCTCTAGGGGCATGTAGAGGCAGCCCTCCTCTTCCGGTGATACTCCTTTGTTCCTAATAACAACTCTACGCGTTGTAATGGGAGTTGCAGACAGATTCAGCTGCGGAGCTCTGAATTTCGAGAGATTACATGTTGACAAGCCTCAACTATCCAGCGCACCGCAGGTTATTTTGACTGGTTGGTTTCCATATCAAAAGTACTCTCATTCACTGAATGTCTGCCCTGTTTCTCTCGGTGGCGTGTCACTCGTGCGTGGGTGATGCAGGAGTGACGCGTGACCAAGAGACAGACAATGAGACACCAATATGGAGTGTGAAGAGGAAGTATAACCCAACATGAACTAGAGGGGAAGCAGGGAGGGAGAGAAATGTCCCCTTCCAAGGACAGTTGACAGTAACTATAATGTCCCCCAGCAAGGACCATACCAGGACTAAGAGGACTTATGTCCCCCAGCAAGGACCATACCAGGACTAAGAGGACTTATGTCCCCCAGCAAGGACCATACCAGGACTAAGAGGACGGCAGAGAGAAAAAGACAAGAGAGGACACAAATCAAAACTACGTGCTCACACACATGCACGTGCACACACACACACACACACACACACGCGCACATGCACGCGCGCGCACGCACACACACACACACACACACACACACACACACACACACACACACACACACACGCACACACACACACACACACACACACACACATTCATCAACTGGCACAGATTGTTGAAATCTAATTGCTGTGTAATAGGTTTAATGAGCAGGTATGTGATAGCCTGACCTTTAAAGAGATAAGCCTTTGACCTTCACTTGCGCACTCACACACACACACACACACACACACACACACACACACACACACACACACACACACACACACACACACACACTCACACATTCCAAAATCCACACAAACCAATCCAGTTCAGTTGCATACACATAAAGATACCAACACCTGGGCACATGCACACACACACACTGTGCGTGCGGACAGTTGCATGGGAGACACACACATAATGAATATCCAAGTTAACACTTAAAACACAAACACACACACACACACACACACACACACACACACACACACACACACACACACACACACACACACACACACATAGATAGGACATACAAGCAAGTCACTCCTGAAGATGCGTGCCCTGGTATAATGAATGCCTTCCCTGAATTACATTTGATGAATAACTTAACATTTAAAGCTCTGCTCTAATTTGTGGCCAAAGTGAAGGAGGAGGAGGAGGAGGAGGAGGAGGAGGAGGAGGAGGAGGAGGAGGAGGAGGAGGGAGAGAATTACTAAATGAGCCTGGCGTGACCCAGTTACATTTATGAATGAGTGTGCTCCCCATGGTGAGGTTCATTTCTTGTTCAACTGTGGAAAGAAAGAAAGAAAGAAAGAAAGAAAGAAAGAAAGAAAGAAAGAAAGAAAGAAAGAAAGAAAGAAAGAAAGACATATCGTTATAGAGTACACGCTATATTTACTCGAAAGAAAGAAAAAGAAAGAAAGAAATACGCGCTGATATTTTTACTCACCAAAAACATATTTACCGTAGTTCATATGGAATTAAAGTACAGTTTCGGTGACGCAACGCAACGCTTACTACTCAGTCACTACTTCTTTATAATGTTGCTTTAATTTATTTGTGGAAATTAATTGATTTTGTTGTTTTATTTATAAAATACTTTTGAACAATGTTGGAATAGTTTTTTTCTTCCTTTTTATGTAGGAAACTAAAAAAGAGATATTTACTCGCGACCCATAACTCCGCGACCCAATCACGGGTCCCGACCCACTGTTTGGGAAACAGTGCCTTGTTTAGACTGCCGGCATTTAACATACTTTCAACTCACTCCTCGAGGGAATCCATCAATTAACTTTATGCTCTAAGCTCATAATCCTTCCTACAAAGGGAAGAAAATAAACAAATGAAATGCTTAAAAAAACTAAAAAAAACTTCCTGAGTCGCAACCATGTTGCATTACCATTAGCATCAGTGATTTTGGAAAGCACAAGCTTCATTATTTTACCCCATATTGTCCAAAAACTGGTGAGCTTTGATCACCTTTCTTTTTGGCACGAGACACGATTAAATCAGAACCGTATCATCAGTGTAACAAATGTTTGTTCTGAAAAGTGAGAGGGTATGAGGGTGGATCATGGTGACATGACCTGACATGACACAACCTGAATCTCAATGCATACCTGCATTCATAGTGAAAATATGTCATCTACAAGCTCAGTCGCAGCGTTATCTTTATATGCCACAGGCAGGCTGTGAGTCAGGGTTACATTTAAATGTTTTTCCTATAATGACATGCTCAAAATGGGGATGTCAGGTTGTGCTAATGTTTTGTAAAAATATATAGATTTAGGGTATAGATTTTGCATTATAAAGCGGTACACAGTATCTCTAAAGTCATGTCATCAACATGGATCTGTCCCATTTCCCATACTCCCTCTTGATTGGCAACCATTGCCTAAAAGTTTGTGTATGCGACTTGACGGTCGCTTATCTCCCGATTTAGGGAGTCTTACTGGTAATGTGTTGTCATACCTGGACTTGACTTACAGCTTTTGTTTGGAAACCACAGCTGTAAAAACACCACTCCACTCACAACTTGTGAGTCACAAGGTGAACACAATAACAGCCACGCTGTCGCATGATCTCGCGTCAAAGGCCTGGGCCCAGCCAATAAGTCAAAGCCTAATCTTTCCACAAATTACCTTCCGTGATAATGGCACACCAGGTAACTAATTTTTTTCATCCCACCGATTCCTAAGTGGCT
This sequence comes from Nannobrachium achirus, assembly GCF_963921795.1. Lineage (NCBI taxonomy): Eukaryota > Metazoa > Chordata > Actinopteri > Myctophiformes > Myctophidae > Nannobrachium > Nannobrachium achirus. Next base: position 28,394,818 of record NC_137811.1, read on the forward strand.
ATTCAGTGAACCCATTAAACATTGTGATCACGTGTCTGTGCGCTAACTGGATCATCCATCCATTTTGTCAGTTTGGATTCGCCAAGGTCACAGCCAAGGCACAAAATAATTGGTTCATCCTAAAATTAACCTGAAAACGTTTTGTCGCAATACCTGTCCTGCCCATGAAAGAATCACATCAGCATCGCAGAAGCAGAAAACCTAGCTTGTATTTGTGGTGGACTGTTTGAAACAGTGGAATATTAATGAAATCAATATAAGTCTGACTTCAAACCTCTGCCATGGGATGTCAGTGTTGCTGACACTTTAAACCCCCCCCACACACACACACACGTCAAGGGAGGTGAAGAAATTAGGACACACACACACATACAAATACAAGCACTCACACATGATGCACACACACACACACACACACACACACACACACACACATACCTGTACAAAGCTGAACTCCCTCCAGCTGAGTGCGTTGCTGACAGAGGGCAGAGATGTGATTCCCAGCAGGACATACAACCCAAAGCCCAGAATCCCCACAGAGTAGTAGGAGTCAGTCCGCCAGGCCATGGTGTTGTCAAACTCTGCAGTCTTGTTTTCCCTGATCTGAAAGAGATGAGAGAGAGAGAAGAGAGCGAGAAGAGAGAGGGAGGTGTTGTTAACAACCATAACACAGTGGTTCCCTTTTTAGCTAGTGAAAATAGGAGTTCTACAAGCCCGTACATCGGCTATTTTCACTACTTCTTATTGTTAATTGTAATTCATGGAATTTCTTAGATTCATTATTTTTATTTAGTCATGCAACTCTTGTGAAAAATCATTGAATTTGTTTTTGATTCATGAAAAATGTTGAATTTGTTTTTCTTAAATAAAGGGATATTTACTCGTGACCCATACAAATAGCCGAACTATACAAGCTCACATCATGATGTGCTGTGTGAGCTTGCCTGATATTTTTGCTACTTCTGAAATGTTGAAACTTTTTGAATAGGTTTGCCAACAATAGGGACACCATGGTTAATGAGGTTAATTTGTACAGTTTTGAACATTATGTTTCTATTCATTTATTTTAGGAAAAACACAATAGATAATAATAATTACAATTTGTTTAATCGTTTTATTAATTAGTCTAAATTGAAAATGTCAAAATGAGTTAAAATAACATTCAGTCTAACATTACTGTTTATGCCATGAATCTGAATATATTGTACATGTTATGCACAGTAATTAGCATGTCGTCGTTGTCTTGTGGAAACCTGTCCAAACCTGTTCATTTTGTATTTGTCATTTTAAAAATGATTTAAACTAGTGAAAACAGACGATCTACAAGCCCAAACCACTCGCACCGCTTGTAGATCTGCTTGTAGATCTGCTGTTTTCACTACTTCTGTGCAACGTCCTTGTATGATGAAGCAGGGCTTTACTTTGTGAAGAAGTTGGGTTTCTGCCCAACAACGACAATGTAGACTATTTGTTGCTGCTCACTGGCATCCTTACCAGGGAGACGGCGTGCTGGGTACGATGGAATCTTACATTATACCTGCGGGCAAATGCACAACATTACTACATGTCTACCCATTAAAAGAACACATCAGATGCAGTTCACACAATCATAAGGTTGCTTGGCTATAGCCTAAAAGTGAAGAGGAAAAAAAGGAGGGGAAAAAAGGTTAATGCTAAATCGGTCTGGAAGTAGAAGAAAGCAGAGGCAATTACTTACAATGTACTTTTTACAGAATATATTTTAGGTACAGATTCACTAATCTAATCTAATTCGTCTGGATTTTGTTTTAGTCGCAGTTTACTGTCAGAACCGGCACAGCTTGTCCGACACTGTGGTTCCCCCGATACATCACTGTGACATCACAGGTGACATCACAGGTGATGTCAGATACTCAGAGCAGAGATCTCCATATGGGCATAAACAGGTGAAATCACAGTGTTAAGGATCTCCATACAAACAAAACACCCTCACCTTGATTTGGGAGAATAAATAAAGAATCAATAATCAATCAATCCAAAGGATGTTGTTAAAGGGTGTGTTTCCATCTGTTTTGTGAAGGCATGCAGCATCAACAAGGTGACTGGTGTATATCTACCGAAAAGGGATGATCAGAGTGTAGAAGACATGGAGGAAAGCCAAGGCCAGCGCCAGTAGACCAATCTGCTTCCTACACAGCATCCAGCGGTCCAGCCAATCAGGAAAACGGCTGCAAAACATGACCCGCCCTCATTTATTGCTGTAGCCCAAGTTTGTTTTACTTTATTGCGACCGTCAGGGAGCAGTTTACTATGAAAACCTCCACCGGCCGTCCGTCTGTCACACGTCACACGTCACACCTTTGCCCTGCTCATATCTCCGCATCAGTATGACATCACACCACATGTGTACACAAACCTTTGTGTACGTTGCTGTGGCAACAGTCTGTTGTTGCTGGTTTGTTAGTGTACGTTAGCAACCACCTTAGCAACCATGGTTTTACCCTAGCAACCAACTGTTTACCCTAGCAACCAACTGTTTACCATAGCAACCATGTTTTTTTACCCTAGCAACCAACTGTTTACCATAGCAACCAGATACGCAGAGCAGGGATCTCCATATATGGGCATAAACAGGTGACATCACACTGATGTCAGATACTCAGAGCAGGGATTTCTCCATAATATATGGGCATAAAAGGGATTCTGTTAGGGATCTCCATATATGGGCATACAAGGGATTCTGTTAGGGATCTCCATATATGGGCATAAAAGGGATTCTGTTAGGGATCTCCATATATGGGCATAAAAGGGATTCTGTTAGGGATCTCCATATATGGGCATAAAAGGGATTCTGTTAGGGATCTCCATATATGGGCATAAAAGGGATTCTGTTAGGGATCTCCATATATGGGCATAAAAGGGATTCTGTTGTCTTGATAATTGGTAAAACAAACTTTTGGCCTATTTGTGGAGATAAGCGACCAACGGTCGCTTATCTCCCGATTAGGGAGTCTTACTGGTTTGTATATGTAATATATTTTCTCTTATATACAATTTACAATTTAGGCATTTAGCAGACGCTGTATCCAGAGCGACTTACAATAAGCAGGTAATAGCCTATATCAATACAATAAGCAGGTAATACATGCGTCAATACAATAAGCAAGGTAATAAGCAAGATAATATTTCAATACATCAACAACAATTACAACAGTACAACAAATGCATTGGAATATCAATTTAGAAAACAATAACGTAGGTAGACCACGCACCTAAGCAGTAAAAAAAAAACATTTTGTGGGGAAAAAAAACAGTAAAGTAAAAATATCAATGTAGAAATAGTGGTTAATGTGTTTTGTAATTTACTTAGTTACATTCCACCAAAAAAAGCAAAAACAAGACAAGTATACAAAGCTGGACGCCGTCGCAAACATGCAGCTCTGACCTGTATTTGGTTCCTCTGTAGAGCTGTAGAATGGCGGCCAGGATTCCAGGCAGGTAGCACAGAGATAACATGATCAGAGACACAATGGGGAAGACCTGAAGGAAAGATGGTGGATATTTAGGAAGATCCGCCATCCCAATTTTAGCCACGAAAGGCAAAATGGTACACAAATGGTCTCCAAAGTGGGCACCATGTGATGACAGATCTTGCGAATGTCCAATGTCTACTGGCGCTATATATATTGTCGTTAACAGGTGGAACCCTTATATGTCCAAAACCGTTCGTTCGGTATTTATCGTTTTAAAAATTAACTAAAATAGTGAAAATAGCCGATCTACAAGCACACAACGCCTCGCACAGCAAGGCGTTGTGTGCTTGTACCTTGTACCTTGTACCTTGTTTGTTATTCACTTTGTTGTTGTGTTTCATTTTATTGTGATGTTTTGTTTGACTTGCTCTTTTATTGTACAGCACTTTGTAACATCTGTTTTGAAAAGCGCTATATAAATAAATTTACCTTACCTTACCTTACCTTACCTTGTAGATCTGCTATTTTCATTGGTCTTGTGCGACAGTCTTGTATGATGAAGCGGGGCTTTACTTTGCGAGAAAAAACTAAACGAATTTGAGGTTTCTGCCCGACAGTGACGATATATTAGTTTTAGTCATTCTTTTGTTTGTTTTTATTTCGTTTTCGTACGTGAAAAAAGGTAGTCAACGAACTTTTTTTGTCATATAGCTTTAGTCGACAAAAGTATCACCGATCCAGCATCAGCCAGCATATACCGGTACCTTATTGGCCAGGGACACCATGATCCTGTAGGAGATGTCCTTCTTCTGCTCCACGGCGGCATAGATGATGTCCCTGTTGAGCAGGTAGAAGAAGAAGAAGGCGGTGAGGCCGGTGGCCAGGCACAGAGGCAGTCTCCACTGGGGGAAAAGCCGCAGGGGGAAATCCTCCAGTTCCCTGGACGCTGACAGGGAACCTCTGTCTACGACGCTGAGACCCAGCCTGGAGGAAAGGTCTGCTACCGTCTGCTTGGCCTCGGCACTGTCCCCACAAATGTACACCTGCAGTACGAAAAGAGACAAGTGGGAGAGTTGACCCACTGTCCATCCATATACATTGCCCAGACACCTGCAGTACAGAAATACATGTATTTACTTGGATACACAGATGCTTTGTATGTTAAATAGATGCCAGGTTTGTTGTCTGCTTGCTATCCTTCGATAGGTAATTACTCACTTGCTCCTTTGTTTTCTTAGCACTAACTCAGCTAATTACCCTGTTACTGGTTGACAAAGGTCATGATAGCTTACTCCATTCTTGCACTTTGTGTGAGAATGTCTGCCACAGGATTTTCATAAGATGTTGGACCTGAAGAATCATGTGGAGGAATATTGTGTGAGAAACATGCATGGGGTTCTGAATAAATGTTTAATCCAAAATTGGGATCCAAAGTGAAATGTTACTGTACTGTAATTAAGTGTACACATGAAATCTCCCCTCGTCTTGCTGCTTTAAGGCGAACCATGTGGAAACGTTGTTTGTAGGCTACTTTGTACATGTGCACCTGCAATACACAGTCCTCGCTTTTTAATGGTCCTTGAAATATTATGTGTGGGGGCTATATGCTATGTATGTCTTCATAATCTGATCATATACATGCATCTGCGTAGATGGAAATGAAAGCAATGTTTGGGCCCTGGAGGATTCAGCGTGCTACCACCTGCAGATCAGAGCCGTCCAAATTTAGGTTGAAGCGAGAAGGTGGAGAACTAGCGAAGCTCGGTCAACATCCATATGCTGTTGCTGATTGAACAAACGCACAACACACGTGCGTGTGCGAGAACACAAAGCAAACACACAGAGATGCATTATGTAAATGAACACACACACACACACACACACACACACACACACACACACCGCGGTGTGGTTTTCACTATCCTTTGGGGATTTTAGAACCAGATCAAAATAACAGAAAAATCCCACATATGCAGCTTTTCAGCAACAGTGAGAGAACGGAAGGGGAAGCAAATCCAAGGCCAAGCACCGCAGAGCTCCTATAAAGAGACCCTGATTTATGCTTAGTTGCGTATCGTTTCATGCAGCGAAAATAGCAGCTCTACAAGCTCACAACACGTCGCTCTGCAACGTGTTGTGTAATAAAAGAGGCTTTGCAGCATCACAAAGACCTCTGCAGGAGAACTTATCAAACTGTCTGGCTCCCACTGTCAGATGGTTTACTTCCACGGTTTAATTGTATATTTCCACAGTTTAATGGTTTGCTCCCACTGTTAGAAGTTTATTCCCATTGTTAAATTGTTTATATTTTTGTCTTTTTACTTGAAAGGGTTGTCAGAACTCCTGTGGTGTCATGCTGACAGACATTACACAGTGAAAGTTTATAATGGATGTGCGTCATTCTAAAAAGAATAAGAGAAACAAAGGAACTATGAGAAAATGGTGCAGGTCTTCATCTGTGTGAATCGTGGGTTGCAGCTGGTAGGACATAGCTACAATCTGCCATTGTTAACACAGAGTGATATGTCTGGCTAAACTAGGCTAGGTAGGACAAGGACACTAGGGAAGCTGTGTGTGTGTGTGTGTGTGTGTGTGTGTGTGTGTGTGTGTGTGTGTGTGTGTGTGTGTGTGTGTGTGTGTGTGTGTGTGTGTGTGTGTGTGTGTGTGTGTGTGTTCATGGGGGGGGTTCTAGTTAACAGTTAAACCAGTTCGAGCATTTGTGGTGCCCCCTATTGACAGAAGAAAGCGCACTCTATAAAGGTCCTTCAACATGTTATTCCAATTTGTGGTTGATTGGATGTTGCATACGTGATGTAAGGCTCCACCCCCCCTTTTTTAAGGCAATTACAGGCATACAGTATGGAACATCATCAGAAAGGAACGAAAACGTAGGCGTCCCAGCCTGTTGTTCTAGCAAAGACAACAACAACTCTGCTCTCATAGAATGACATGGTTAGCATGAAAACAAAGGCACATTATGGGTCTAACTTAAGTCCATATGGGCTGAAACAACGATTACACTCTTAGAGGCCAAATCCTATAATTTAGAGCTGTTGAATCATGATTCAGGTGTTGAGGTGTGTGTGTGTGTGTGTGTGTGTGTGTGTGTGTGTGTGTGTGTGTGTGTGTGTGTGTGTGTGTGTGCGTGCGTGCGTGCGTGCGTGCGTGCGCGTGCGTGTGTGCGCGCGTGGTTATTCTTATTATAATTTTGTATTTACAGTTTGAAAGGGGTTGTTCAATAAGCTTTCACACAAAGGTTCTCAATTGCCATCCTGTAATCAGGGAGTATTTAGGCATGTGACAACACAGGTAAATATGCTGTTAGCCATTTGTAGATAGTTGGTCTGGTGATGAGAGTCAGTACAAGTGTAAAATCAGAGTAAGCTAAACAGGTAAAAGCACTGCTTCATCATACAAGGCCGTCACACAAAAGTAGAGAAGACAGCAGATCTACAAGCACACAACGCCTCGCACTGCGAGGCGTTGTGTGCTTGTAGATCGTCTGTTTTCACTAGTTTAAATCATTTTAAAAATGATAAATACAAAACGGTTTTGGAGATACAAGGTTTCCACCCGACAACAACGATATGCTGTTAGCCATTTGTAGACATGGCTAACAGCACTGTTAGCCATTTGTAGATAGTTGGTCTGGTGGTGATGAGAGTCAGAAGTTGGCTGAAAGTCTAGAGTGTTTTGCTTTCACTCTCCCCGCAAGCTCCAAGAACTACCACTGAGTTGCCCTTGGCCTTGAGCAAGGAACTAGCCCCTCCTATTGCTCCAGGGTGAGCTGCAGACACTTGCAGTAAAAGACTTAAGGTTTGGCATTGGGAATGAACTCCAAAACCGTCCAGAGACTGTCTTGTCCGATTGATTTTGTTCACCTATATGGTCTTCTGTGCACAGGTATGAACACATGTTAATTTATTCCTATATAGCTCAGACTTTAATTAAGGTCTTTACACACCGGGGGGCGTGATGAATAAACAATGCGAAAATGTGCGAGTGAATATTTAATATCAAACTATTCATATAGTTCATACCTGATTCATACAGGTTGCTGTTATTTGTGGGGAAGAATTGTCCTCGTTCACACACAAAAAATAAAATAAAATTGTGTCACGTTATCACTGCACATTATAGGCCTGCTCGTTCTCTGCTCATGACACAAACAACAGTTTGAAACGAATATATTTTGGAGTATATCAATCGCAAACAACAAAGCTCTCCCGGTATGGAGAGTTGGAGTTGCACAACTTTTCCATTTCTTTAGTTTATCTCAGCATTCTCTACTTTTGTTACAAAAGCAGCGTTTAGTTATTCCTGTGTTTAGTTTCTCAAGTGAAGCCTCATCCCTTTTTATTTTGCTGAGCTTTTTTAACCTCAGCACTTGCACTTGGCTCCATGCACTCAGTTCAACCATTACAAAGCATGACTTTGTGTAAGAGTGGGTGTGTAGCAGGCACACTGTTCTGCAGAGCAGTAGTTCTCAAAGTGGGGTTCAGGGACCTCCAGGGGTCCTTGGGGAGCATTCGTGGGCACCACAATCATTTTAACCACTTTAAACATATTTAATACTTTTGCAGCAGATACACAAGCTCACAGCGCTCGCCACTTTGTGCTGTGCTGCGAGCTTGTACATCTGCAACCTTTTTGAAAGTCTTTGAAAAATCTTTTCACAAAACATTTTCAGATGGGGGTCCGCCACCAACTTCATGTACATTTGGGGGTCCTTGACATGAAACAGTTTGAGAACCACTGCTGTAGAAGAGGCTTCAGCCAACTCTCTTTCAGTACTGTACCTGTCTGTCTGATGGACCGTTCTGCAGAGCCCATGCAGACAAGGTGTTAAAGGCCTTCACCACGGACGCCCCAGGAACCAGCCTGTTCACAAAAACACAATTTACAATTTATTTGGCAGACTTACAATAAGCAAGGTAATACAGCAATACATCAACTTCAATACAAGGTAAATACATCATTACAAATACATCGAATGCATAGAAATAGTAATCTAAGAAATAACGTAGGTAGACCACGCACCTATTCAGTAAATAACGTTATCAGCATCAGTGTGGAGGGAGCGGAGAAAGGGGGAGACATGGCTGGTTGAATACAAAACACCAAGCTTATTCCTCACATGATCCCTTTATTTTGCATGTTATGTTGTTGATCATATGATTGTTCATCATTTATCATTATCTTTATTGTATGCTATTGTTTATTATATAATCCATTATAGGGCCATTAAAGGTTCTTTAGTCTCTAGTGAATAGTTAGCAGATATAATTGCATATAGCCTGACCAGTCCTATATAACCCTTGAACGTATTGGCTCACTTTGGATAGCAGCTGCAAATATTATGCGTGATTTGTAAAAGCTCCTCATGAGTAAACATTATTTGTGTTATTCCCTTTATTACACATCATGTAGAAAAACATCTGGTAACCTTACAATTATGTTGTTGTTTCACTTTTTACTTTTCCTATCTTATTAATCTCTTCATTAAACACAAAAAAACAATAAGTAGAATGAATACACCATGCATAGCCAATCATTACAGTAGAACTAATAGTTTTGGTTACCTGTTAATCATTTTTTGAAAATAATAAAATCAAAAATCAAAGGAGAGAAGCTTCTGAGAGTTGGTGTAGACTGTAGGGGGAAAATAGCAGACCGAGTACAGAGCCATCAGTCAAGTTGACTAAATATTGAGCGTTTAAAAGGTTAACTATCTGAAAATACACATTAGCATGAATCCAACTGAAAAAGTGTAATATTCAACACAGTTTTAAAAATATGTTGTGGGGGTCTCTGCTTCATCTCTCTCTCTGCTGAAAAACATTGAAGACCCCCTGCACCAGAGAGATACTGTGCTGTTTGGACTGCAGTGTAAAGGATTGAGGAGTTGGGAAGTCTCACCTCTGCATGTACTCAGCGTTGGCCTCAGGGTACAGACCCTTCTTCAGGTTATTACTGACATCCACCAGCACCTTTCAATCAATCACAGCCATATGGTGAGCAGAAAGCAGAGCTGGGTAATAGAACTAGTGGTCCAACTCAATAGGTACTGGTATATGGAAAAATCACACCTAATGTGAATTGAGCGGTGGTCGTGCTTGCATAACGTCTTGAGTCTAGGATGTACAGGCTATGCTACACACACACGTTTTGCTATGGCAAAACGCTGAGGAAAAAGGCTACAGACATACGACATATGACATCACTAGACAAACATGATGCTACGTACACACATTTTGCTATGGCAAAACGCTGAGGAAAAAGGCTACAGACACACGCACATCCACTCTATGGAGCGGTTTACCACCGCTCAAAAACTCAACGAGGAGATTCTTAATTTGTAATCTTGCATTAGACAATGAATAATGAGTCACCAACATCATGACTTCCCCATCTCTTGATTATATCTTGTTAGTGACCTGTACCATTCCTAAGTCAGATAACGATAAAAGTTCAGTAATAATAATAATAATCATCATCATAATCATACTCATACTAACAGTAATATGTATTGAAACATTGTATTTGCATAGCACTTTTCATGATTCTACAGATCAGTGGTTCTCAAAGTGAATTTCAGGGACTCTCTAGGTTCCTGTCTAAATTGACCCTTACAAGTCTAACTTTGACAGTGTACACGGGTCCATTTGGTTCCATTTGTACACTTAACTTCGTACAGTTAATTTAAAGGTTTGAGAACCACTGCTACGGATGATACTATATAGTACATGATCATATAGAGAAAAGAAAAGGACTATTAATAGTTGCTGTATTGTGTGGTGATGTTTGGATGCATAGAAACATACCTTCCCTTTAAGCTGAGGAGCCAGACTCTCCAGGAAGTCATAGTGTTCTCTCTGAACACAAACAATGACCACGCTGGCTGACTGGACCGCCGTTGCGTGACTCAGCACCTGTAGAAACATGCACGCGCGCGCACACACGCACGCACGCACGCACGCACGCACGCACACACACACACACACACACACACACACACACACACACACACACACACACACACACACACACACAGTAGAAACATGCACACATCACATTGTTGACACATGCCACATTCTGTTGACTCATTCAAGAACAAGGCCAATACAAACAATACAATAATACACTCTGCTTAGATTCACCCACTCATATATTATATAAAACATACTGTATAAAAGCATAATGCGAATATTGTGTTTCAATGTATACAATACAAAAGACATTGAGACATGCGCCACATGCACGCACACTCTCGCACGCACACATGCGCACACACATACAGACTACCTCTCGAATATCAAACCTTTGTTTTATTGCACACTCACAGTACATAGCATATATAGAATTCAGCATAATGTGCTTCACGATGTAGCAAATATAAACATGTGTGGTAACATGTGCTTGGTGATTAAAACAAAGACATCTCTAAAACCGGATTGCCTTGTCCTCAGAACCTGTGGTTAATAGTCATGTGTGGTTTAGCCTGGTACAGCCACTACATACAGTAGGCCAACTGATCTGACTTCCAAGAGTTAAGGGCCATTCACACTGAACATTATAACTATAACTATAAAAAGTATAGTTTTAAAATATATAGTCAAGTGGATGGCAGTGTTCACACTGACTATAAAACAAATGGTGAACAATATAGTTAGAGTTATCTTTACTGTTAACGTACCCAGTGGAAATGGCGCTTTAGATAAAGGATTATTAGATAGAGATAGAGATATCATTTTGCTGTTTCTAAATCAGTGGTTCTAAAACATTTTCATGTCAAGGACCCCCAATTTGACACATATTAGCCCACAGACCCCCATTTGAAAAGATTTGCCAGGGAACCCATCAGAGAAGAGCAGTGATTCCTGACCCCGAGTTTGACATGCATTAGGCTACGGACCCCCATTTAATGGCAGTTCTATCTCTATCTATTTATATTGTTTGTATTGGAGAGTGTATAATGGAACCAAATGGATCTGTTATACGGGTAACTCTCTGAGTGAGTTACTGTACATAGTACATACCCATAAGGGCCCATTTGGTTCCTAACTATTATTTAGCTGGGGAAAGCCTGGAGCTCCCTCAAAGACCACTGGGGTCCCCGGACCCCACTTTGAGAACCAAAGTTCTAAATAAATATGGTACTATGTGAGATAAAAGTGCGTGCGTGTGTGCGTCCGTATGCGTGTATGTGTGTCTCTAAATGTGCAGGGTGTGTGTGTGTGTGTGTGTGTGTGTGTGTGTGTGTGTGTGTGTGTGTGTGTGTGTGTGTGTGTGTGTGTGTGTGTGTGTGTGTTTACCTGAGCTCCGTGAGGCAGGGGTCCACAGCTGTGGGGTCTGCGGCTCCCATAGACCACCCTGTATCCGGCCTGGAGCAGGCACTGACCCAGAGAGCGACCCAGGTCCCCCGTCCCAAACACACACAGCAGCTCCCGCTCCGCCTGTCCCGTCCCCATGGGACCCAGACACACACTGTCTGTCTTCTCCTGTCCTGACATGATGCTTCCTCTTTGTGTCTCCAGCCACACAGAGCCAGGAGCTGCTGCTGCAGACAGGAAAAGAAGCCTTCTGTGTTCAGAAGAGAATCAAAGCTCACTCTGGTAGTCTTTTGAGCAACATAAAAGCCACAAGCTGCTTTCAAGTAAGACTCGGGTCCAAAGAGAGACACTCCCTAAATGATCGTCTTCAGAAAAAAGCAGCTCTTTCTCTTCTTTATGTAGCAAACTGGGTGTTTATCTCTGGATCTTGCAGCGACTGTCAGTCTGTCTGTCCGTCTGACTGAGGCCTCCCTCCCTGCTCCTGTTACTATAGTGTGAGGAGGGAGGAGGGACCAGGGATTATCTTTTGGCAAAACTTGGGAAACTCCACTTGAAAGAGGTGGGAGGGCTGTTTGCAGAGGAGTCAGGGGGGCTTATGTTTTCATTATACACACGTGTGTGTGTGTGTGTGTGTGTGTGTGTGTGTGTGTGTGTGTGTGTGTGTGTGCGTGCGTGCGTGCGTGCGTGCGTGCGTGCGTGCGTGCGTGCGTGCGTGCGTGCGTGCGTGCGTGCGTGCGTGCGTGCGTGCGTGCGTGCGTGCGTGTGTCGCGTGCGTGCGTGGGTGGGTGGGTGGGTATGTGATAGGTTAGGTAAACCTAAAGCAAAAACTTCTGGGAAACAACATTTGATTGAAGAATAGCGGTTATGCAAGTGTGGAATTCCACACTAATGATCTGCCAGGGAACATTGGTGTATCTGGTCGAACTAACCCAAAATATACACACACACACACACACACACACACCCCCACCCACGCACGCACGCACGCACGCACACACACACACACACACACACACAGTGACCCACATGCATGTTCAGTACACTCGAGCAAATGTGCATGTGCACATGCTCCCACAAACAGATGGACAGGCAAAGTAGGACAGCCAGAGAACGTCTGCATGTGTTGTGACTGTAAACAGACTGAGAGTTGAAAGAACTGATCCTACCCTCCTCAGCAGCATGGCAGGCAGTGTGTCTGAATCAGATGGTCTTACCCACTCACCATGATCTCACACAGTTCACACAAAGTTCTTTAACCTCAGACAGCAGTTTAGAGTGAAACTATTATAATTCACACAGAAACCATTTGATGCTGACACAGTTGTGTTGTGAAGAAGCTCTGTAGAGTGCATTGGTGTGACATGTTCACCACAAAACAAAAAACACAATGAACAAACTCAAGACCATTTCTACGTGCTCTAAATCCTTAATCATATACAGTAACAGTGATTGCTGCTAACAATTGGATCACCAGGATTATACATTGTGAATGTGATCATAGGCCTTGGGTTATTTTCTTCACAGACAGACAGACCTGGGGACACATGGCTATTCTAAGCCTGAATTCTCAATAATCTGTATCTGACATGACTATGGTTGAATATGGTTGGTTGGTATTCAGAAAAACATGACATGCTATGGATGTCTATAAGCTACCATGGCCTTGGATGACACCGTAACCTTTCCAATACTTGGTCGAGTGAAACGGCACAAGCAAAGCCAGCTGATCCGCCAGAATGTAATTCTACTGCCTGCAGCTGGAAGATGGAAGATTGCCCAAATTAGTTTTCGCTTGTCAGACAAAAAAATTTAAGAAAAGAAAAGAAAATAAAGAAAAGAAATGTTCTCACCCAACCCCATCTAACAATCAGAGGCTAGAGTAATCATCGATGCTATGACTGCAGAGATTTGAACAATTAATAGGCCTACATCTATTTATAGCAAAAACCGGAGTCCATGGACCAAAAATTATTGTCACTGCAATTAACAAATGGCAAAGTAGATGCTCAGTCATTAATCAGTGGAACACCACCAAAAGGAAACAAGTTTAGCAGGCTTCTGTCGCTAAACACATGGCTAAATCTAAAACCTACAACCGAAGTGGGCTGGAGTAATTTACATTTTCAATTACCCATATCTGGGGTTCACTGCTAGGATGGAACAATTAGTAAGATCTATACCTTTCTCTCCTCATAAAATCTTTTTACATACAGTAAAATAGCCATTCTAGATCTGCTATTGTTGCCAAATGTTAGCCCCCAGAATAGGGATGCCGGGGTTCATGTGTTGAGCAAAAGACTAAACATGGTGCCCCCTTCAATTCTTACTGCATCTCTTTGTAACTTGATAACTATTCCCTGTTGGCCACCATCAGACCCAGCTAGTACTATAAACCTATCTCTGTTCAATAATAGGTCTCTAGTAAATCATTTAAATTAATACAGTTACTGTAAGTATATGCTTGATGTTGCACTAACTGAAAAGCATGCAGACATAATTGAGGCATGTCTGCCAGAATATGTGGATGAGAAAGGGGTGGAATTTCAATAAGAGAACTGTACAAAGGTGGACCTCATCCTTTGAATATCTTGCCCTTGCTTAATTCTGGACCAGCTTATTATTATGATTTGAATGCCTCGCAGGCATAATAGTGATATATTATGTCACTATTTCACCCACAATTCTCCAAGTTCACTTCCAAATGTGGAAGAACAATTTTCCCCTACAAATCTAAAGTGCAGTAACTACGAATGAAGAAAATCACTGATAAATGGATTTGAAAATGTTTCAACAGGTCAGCCAAATGAGATAATGTCATATACTGTAAGTAATTGTACCTGTTCTTGAGGTAATTGTTTTACTGTACTTTGGCTTTCTAGGACAATGGAGATTTATTAGGCCTACAAAGTGTACCATATACTTATATGTTTATATTAACCACTTGAACCCTATCTATTTCATTGAAGAGAGTCGACGGGTCTGCACCAGGACCTCTCCTTTTTTACCCAGTACATAACATTTCTTTGCCGAAAATAGGCCAACATTTTTTAATAGCAGATCTACAAGCTCACTACACTTTGTGAGCCTGTAGATCTGCTCTAAAAAAATCTGCCTTTATTTATAGTGGAGTAAAGATAGTTAGTGAACGGGACTCGAACCTGCGATGCACTGTCAGGCTACTTTAGAGCCTATAGATGCCTGGCCTGCCAGGCCACGGTCCGGGCCAGAGCTGCTATATTTACCCCTGAACAGGGACACTAGGGTTCATGTGGTTAATACATAAAAAGGGACAGAGGCCCGTCCCTGTGGTCAAGGTACTTTGGTGGTGACCAACATAGTGGCTGATGATTCATGGGATCTGCAGGCCGACCCACCAATTAAACAGTAATATGAGCTCCAGGCTGCACAATGGGTCATCCTAGATGATCTTAACCCAGTAACTGAAGCCATGGCCTCTGAGTGCAGTCCTCCTTGTTTTCCCCAGACGTCCAGAATAGCTCCAGCGCTGAGGTTTTGAGGTGAACCTCAACGTAATTACTCCCTCAGCTCCACCGTCTGTGTCTCTCTCTCTCTGTGTGTGTGTGTGTGTGTGTGTGTGTGTGTGTGTGTGTGTGTGTGTGTGTGTGTGTGTGTGTGTGTGTGTGTGTGTGTGTGTGTGTGTGTGTGTGTGTGTGTGTGTGTGTGTGTGTTTGTCACTAAAATAGACTGGAATTTTAGCTACAAGCACACACACACACACACACACACACACACACACACACACACACACACACACACACACACACACACACACACACACACACACACACACACACGATAATGAATGTTTTGACCTGGTTATGTGTGTGTTCATTGTCCATCCATTCCACTTCATTGTATATGTTTGCACACATTACCACACTAACAGAATCCCTTTGATGCCCATATATGGAGTTCCCTTATATCATCAATATTTCAATATTATGCCCATATTTAACATGACCTCATATCGGAATGCCCATACCGGTATATGGAGGCCACATCGGCCACATACCACACTAACAGAATCCATATATGGCCAAGACAGCCCATATCTGTGTAGCTGGTTCTACAGACAGGGATCTCCATGTATGGGCATAAAAGGTATGATGTCAGATGCCATAGACGTCATACTGTAGGACTTTCACATAACGAATAACTGAGTAAGCATGTTTGGGCTCTCACAACATATCTCCATATAAAGTACATGGATCTCCATATATGGGTACCAGGGGTCTGGCCAGATGACCAAGACATGGCGACCTCGCCCTTTAGGCCGAGGTTGCTTGTTGCCCTGAGGCGTCTTACTAGTATGTATATGTATGTCCTTAGCACACTCGAAAACCTTTCATCCAATCAACTTCAAACTGGGCGATTGTATGAACGTATATGGTTGTTGTGAACAAAGTTCAGTGTTGAGTGTTGGTTCTCCAGAACCAGCCTGTTCTGAATGAATACCCCCCAACAACATAAGTGATTGTAGGAAAGTATAAAAGCAGATTTGTCTGCCCCTTGTTGCTGGTGTAACAATGACAGCAGGCAGCAGCGAGACCTGGTTTGCTCTCCACACAGCCATCACTTATCAGTGACCCAGAGTTCTTTGCCCTCCATGTAGCGACGCTCACAGTTCACACTGAGACTAACACTACACTATCGGTGGTGGAAAAAGTACTCACATTCTTTACTTAAGTAGAAATATCAATACTGCAATGTAGAAACTCTGTTACAAATAGAAGTATTTACAATTTACAAAAGTATGGTTATCAAAATGTACCAAAGTACCAAAAGTAGATACTTTACTTTACACCACTGTACATTATAACACACAACATCACTGCAACGGACACTGACACTATAGCCTACTGGTAACACTACGACTAACAATTCTACAACTAACAAGAGAAAAAGAGAAAGAAAGGCAAAGTGGGGCAGGTGGAGTCAGCAACAGGCCATGGTGTTATGTCCTCGATTCACCCCTTCATTGGGGTTGTGCTCCACCAGTGGCAGTATGCCTCGCCCCTCCAGGGACGCGTTATTTGGAATCGCACATGAGTTCTGGGCGGGAGCCACTCGTATTGACCATGACAGAGTTGATCCGACCAGGTTAACATTCACCAGGTTAGCATTCACCAGTGTCGGCAGGTTAGAATTTCGTCAGGTTAGCATTCACCAGCGTTAGTTTTACTGAGGTTAGGCTTAGGGTTAAGGTTAGATTTAGGTGGTCTCACCTCCGTGCGGTACAAGCGTACACAAAGGAGCTCTCCCTAGCTCCGGTTCAGCCAATCAGAAGCTTCCGTGGGCAGGGTTTTCCCAGAACTCTCGTGTGATTCCAAATAACACTCCAGGGACAGTATTCCTCCTGGCCCTTCTGGTGACAACGTGCCTGTCCCCTCCAGTCGCAGTGTGCCTGGAGGAGTCCAGGAGTCATCCCTCACCAACAGCAGTGAGAGAGTAAATCTACTAATAGTGACAAACCGCGAACCAGATGTTTACAGAATGCATTGAAGTCTATGAGGGGTAAAGTGACAATGAACCATGTGACCGCAATGGCAGAACTCTCTGATTAGACGACTCTGGCCCGGGGTAGCCAGTACAAGGAAGAGACACAGCAGAGCCAAGAGTGTTTATTTTCTTTAATAATATTATAATTATAAATGTCCGGTGCCAATATGAGGAATAGACAGAGGAATTTATGTTTAGCCTATTTCATATTTCTTTGTCATTTGAGGCATAATGTTATTTAACATTCATTTGTTTGGTAAAACATGCTTCAGTTGGGGGGCACACATCAGTCCGACATCTCATTACTCTGATTACGTGGCTACGCGTGCGGTTAGGGTTAGAGATAGGGTTAGTAATGGGGAGAGCCGGAAGGACGCGGAGTAATGCGTGTCGGAAAAATTACACGCACCCAGTCCAGCTACACACCTGTTCTATTACCCATCATCAGTTACAGTTCTCTGCCCACGATTGATTTTTTTGATTGATTCCTTTATTTTCGTGTCCTGCACACACAGGGCCCTATTTTCGTCCATGCTAAACCCTGAACCTCTTTGCCTTTATTAAATATTTTGAAATACAGTTTTAAATACTTCAAATAGACGATCTACATGGACACTTTGTGAGCTTGTAGATCAACTATTTGTACAAAAAAAATATAAGTTTAGGGGTTTAGTGTTTAGCATGGACAAAAATAGGGCCCAAAGTGCCCAACCCTCATGGGTTTATATGACACCATTTCAAGCTTACAGCATGTTTTACAATATTCATACATTCAGTTACACCTCAGAATTATACAGTGTTGTCTCTCTCCCAAGCTTGACAAATAAAATCTGCTACAACAAAAGCTTCTTTAGCAAAACATATCTCAAGTTTTTCATAATCATCTAACTCAAGGAAATCACTACAGATAGAATCTTATTAACAAATACCTCTCTTATATCAACATATTTAGGACAATAAAACAAAAAGGGAACCTCATTTTCAATTTCACCAAGTTCACACAACAAACAATTATCTCTCCTCCTCTGGAGTGGCATGGAACCTGCCTTTCTCCAGAGCTAATGGTAATGTTCCAGACCGTATTTGTGCACACAGAGAGATCGTTGTCTTTGACTTAAATTATACTTCACATACATTAATGTTCTACAGTATACCTGTCCTTTATGAGACAATAAGTTTGCAACTTAGGTTTATACCAAGTATCACTATGCTACTTTTCTTTATACCTGAAAACATTGTATTTCTAATTTCATGAACATCCCATAGTAGCTTATTTTGGAAAATAAAAAACAAACCATTAGAATAAAATAAAGATCTAAAATCGTCATCAACTGCCTATAAGACTGAAGTCCTTGTATGTTTGTTAAGTATTCTGTTTTTGGTGCATATCCTTCTAACATTAGATTTATTTTGTTTACTTTGTTTACTTTTCTTTTTTGTTTCACCTCAGATTCTGCTCAACCAGCTGGTTCTGTGTTTTATTTTTTCGTTTTCTTTTGTTTTTACTTTAACTTGCCAGTGGATATTGGATTATAGCCTTTGCCCTGTGTGGATTTGTTTGCCTGAATTGGACTGCCTTCATGGTTTTGACCCTGCGTGCCTGCCTCGATCTATAATAAACGTATTGTTCTGAACCTGTAACGAATTGCCTCCAGTTGTTATGTACTTCAGTACTACTCTCCTCATGAGCCATAACAATGATTCAAGTCAGTCTTTTTTCTTTTTCCCGAAAGTCTTGTTTTTATTTATTCATTCATAACTGTTTTGCCATTCCTAGTAGTAAATCAACACATCTAAGTTAAATACAATAATCCCTGCCACAAAGCCAGTTGGCTTACAGTATATCAGGCTACAGATGACACAGTTCTTCTGCCAGCTGATCCCTCTAGTGGCCATGCTGCTGCTGGCATATTTGGGTTAATTGGCATTGGCACATAGTTCAGCTTCATGCCTTTCTAACTAAGTCCTGTAATGTGTCCTCATTTAATGTATGTCCAAGAGACATGCATGACGCGTGGCGATGTTATGCAACGTTACACAACACGCCACAAAGGATGCTGTGAACTTCTGAGGCCTGTATCTTGTCTCACTTTAACCTGACCTATTCCTGATCACATTTTCAGTGTTCAGTTTGTTCTTCTTTCTATTACATCCCGAGTTTTTATGTGTTTCGATTTAACCAAAATACAGTGCATTGTTGTTGGCATGTGCGATAGTGGGTCATGGTCTAAGAAGGTGCCGTCTGTGTGTGGGAGGCAGGGGTGGCTCTGCCAACTCGCAGCTGCAGCTGATTAGGTATTTTAGGTCACACAGGATATATAAACATAGCACAAAAGTTTTTTTTTTTTTGCAACAGCGCTTCTGTCCGTGGTGCAGAGTGCATAGGGGTACGTTCTACACACTGTGATTATGTAGGTAGGCTATAGTGTATGCGTTCGTTTCATGGGGGCAGCAGCTGGTTCCTGAAAAATGGGAACACAGAGCAGCCCTGCACTAACCCTTACAAACAACGCCATATTATGAACGCAACATCCAATCTTCCCCAAATTGGAGGATGCACTCCAAAACCTCATGTCCTGATTGCTGCACCCCACAACTAAACAGTGGTGGAAAAGTACTCGCATGTTTTACTTAAGTAAACACTGCAATAAAGAAATACTCCATTACAAGTAAAAGTCCGGAATTCAAAACTGTACTTGAGTAGAAGTATGAAAGTGTTGGCATCAACATGTAAGTAAAAGTACAAAATGTTTGAAAATAGCAGATCTACAAGCTCAAAAATAGGGCTAACGTGGTTAATGTATGTTTTATAATATTATAATTTATATCTGCAAAGTAACTAGCAAGTTTTCAAATATTTGTAGTGGAGTAAAAAGTATTGGAAATTGGAAATACTCCAGTAAAGTACAAATACTTCAAAGCTGTACTTAAGTATAGTACTTGAGTAAATATACTATACTACACCTCTGCAACTAACTAACTCAGCCTTGGGTTGGAAACCCGCCGCGCTGCGAGCTTGTAGATCTGCTATTTTTGAAAAGTCGTGAAAATGTGTTCAAATCTTTGAATAGTATGTATTTTTTAAGCGAACATTTGTAACTCAAGTTTTGCATCTGGGGTGTCCCTGGAACTAGATATTTTGAGATGGGGGTCCGTGGCCAAATACATGTCATTTTGAGGGTCCTTGACATGAAAAAGTTTGAGCACCACTGACATGGAAACAATAGGTTTCTTGCACACATTTTCACAATTCTTCAAAAATAGCAGATCTACAAGCTCGCAGCGCGGCACTCGGTGCCGCGCTGTGAGCTTGTATATCTGCTATTTTTCAATAGTTAACATTCATGGGGGGCCCGCAGTGAATCCTTGTACCCAGGGCCCAGAATTTGGTGTGACGCCCCTGAGTGCACCTCTGTTACTCACATGGCAATAAGGCTGCTGTTCTCTGTGCTGCATGTCCTTGTCTTGTGTTCCTTCATTTCACCCTGGGTCTGTGACAAGTTGGCCACAGCATGATATACAGTGTAATTAGCCATGTCTTTAATGGATAGCCATTGTCCCGTAACAGCCACCCCTTCAGGGGGATCCCTCTGGGAATCTGCAGGAGTGACAGTTGGCCATACAGTATAAAAGAGCCATAAAGTAGCTTGATCCAGGATAATTTGTGAATACACACGTTACAGGTTTCACCGCAAATGACCTGGATATTGATGGAACGGGTTCCCATATAGATGGAATGGGTTCCCATAGGGGTGATGGGAACCTCTTAAACAAAGAAATGCAGCACTCAGCAGTGACATTGACAGCAATGGGGAGTGCATAGTAGGGACAGCTGGCATTAGTCTGCAAATCATCTGACAGCAGATTACAGATCTCTGTTTCAGCCTGGTGGGAAAAGCAACATTTAATGCGGCACGTATACTCTTCTATGCTGAGGGACAGGCATTTGGTCCATGGCTGGTGGACCGTCCGCTGTCTCCTAAACCTCTGTCCATTTGAATGCATATGAACATAATGTTATCTTTAAATGCGCATTTTTACATTTAATCTATACCTGTTCAAATATATTTAAAACATTAAATATACATTACCAGCACCTAACCTTAAATAAATAAATAAGCACTTGCGAGTTGAGTTAACAACAAGGTCCACATTTAAGATGACGGCGAAGTTTGAATTCAAATATTGATTTATTTGTGGTTTGGACAAACTTAGGACAAATACGCTTTGGTGTCAAACCATGTTGTGCAGCAAAGAGAATTAGTGGAGGTGGTCAGGGGACAGGAATTACACCTGTCAACCACGTATGCAATATCAAGCCGACTGATTTGCTGGCTTTGTGCACTTTGACAGGGTCACCAGAAGGGACTCAAAGCCATTCTCATTTATTCTGCCATGCAGGCCGAAGGTGTGGCACAGACTATGTTTTGCCCCCTGTCTGTCTGTCCGTTTGTCCGCCAGTGAACATGCAGTTAATCTCTGGCATAATCTGATCAATATAGGGAAATGTACAATTTACAATGGGTGCCATGGCATTGGTCCGAAACCTCTTTGTTCCGACAGCCCATTAGTCCGAATCTGTTAAGAATACTATGCCTAACACTAACCCTAACCCTAACCTCAGTAACCCTAACTAAATTCGGACTAATGATGTAGGACTAATGAATCTTCGGACTTATGGGCAGTCCCCTTACAATTTAGGTATATTTCGCAGATGCTCTTAATCCAGAGTGATTCACAATAAGCAAGGACAGCACAAACTAATACATCAAATGCATAGAAATAGTAATCTGGGGTCATATACTGTAGGTAAACTAAGAATTTATCATCAGTCTTAACAGTAGAATAACAAAAATATATATAATAATCTGTACATTGAAACTATACGCACTACAAGATGGCAGGTCAACAATGACCTGTCAACAGCCTACATAACATTCTAATAACATTTTAATCTTTGCATAAGCCAGCAACATTGTCAAGACTAGGGAAAGTGTTACAGGCTATGGTGGAGTCTGAAGAGAGTCTGCAGTTATAATTGCAATGGGGAGTTCATTCCACTGTTTGGGAGCCGGAAGGGCAAAGGGTTTGACTGGGACGTCTGATGCGTTGTCCTGGATGTTTTTGTAACGGTTCTGCAGCAGATGTGACTTATAAGGATTGGAATATGCGGTTCTGCAAGCTTCCCCATGTTAGCTGAGCTGAGTGAGTGGGAGGGGTTATAGGCCGTTGGATCAAGCTTTGAAGACATGGGATGATATACCTTTGGTTACTTTGTGGGCCAACAAGTGTTTTGTGCTCTTTGCTGGCAGCAACTGGGAGCCAATAATATAGGAGTGGAGAAGGGGAGACGTGAAGATTTTGGCTGTGTGAAGACCAATCGTGCTGCAACATTCTGGATCCTTTGGAGAGACTTACGGTAGGTAGGCCTACAGTATGTGCACATGCCGGGAGGCCAGTCGCTGGGTGCAAGAGCAGAACCTCTGCCCCAAAATCTTCAGATCGGCCTGTTATAGCGCCACCAGGAGGCAGATTTTAGCATGACTTTTTTTTATTACACCTGCAGGTTTTGTCCTAACATCATGCAAATCAGTACACAGTAGCTCTAGTCATGTGATCAAGGATCATAGATCTGTCCAATTTCATATTCCTTCCTGATTGGCGCATTTCATTGCACAACGTTGCTGACCCACAATAACCCACCTGACCTGGCGGAGACCTGTGCTCCGAGGAGCACTTTTTCTAGTCTTTACTTTTATCTAACCTAGATATTTTTTTAACTAAGGGAAGCTGGCAGAACACTCAAACAAAATTTGAATTTCTTTTGTCTTCAGCAGGGCTTGCCAAAATGAACATTTTCTGAGATCAAAAGCGTTTTTACACTCGCTGCGGCTCGAGTTCTGAAAGTTATAGAACCCCCCGCTGTGTACAGCAGGGGTTCCCAAACTTTTTATCTCAGTCGAGACCCAAAATAAAAATGTATGTCTCCCGGGACCCAAACTGGTATTACATTTCTCATAGTTTTTCTTCATAAAGGTACATTTGTATTTTGTTTTGTTCTTGTTTTCATCACAGACAAAAGTTCATTGCTGAAAAGTTGTCATAATTGTTTTAATTAACAAACTTTGCACTGGTCTACTGTCTGTTGGCCACTGCGAGCTGCCCAGTCAAACCACAATATTCTATAGTGTTTATTACTGGGTTTGAGCACAATATTCTACTATTACTGGGATCTTCCCAATACAATCACAGTCTTCTACTGCAGTCCACTGAGACAGAGCTGCCCAGTGCTCTGAGTCCCAGAGCGGTGTCCACTGGGACTGTCAACTACAGTCTTCTAATGGTGCGCCCGCCCGCCATTGAAGGCACTTTAGCAGGAATGATGTTTTTCTCACGCAGTCCAGCAATTTGAAACAGCAAGCACTGGCTCTCTATCCTCTACGATGCCATTGCCCCCGAAGACAAATCCCTCTGGTCATAAAAAAACAGAGACAAAATGCCTGGAACCTTCTCTGGAGCTCAGCACAGCTGGCGAGAGGAAGGTCAAAATGTGGCCATTCTCCTTGGAGAAAAGACAAAACAGATTGTATGGCGAGAGACAGTGTTGCCGGATTTTGTGAGAGAAATAAGCCAAACGGGTCTATGAAAACAAGCCCAATATTATAGGCCACATGAGCACTTTAAAACTATAATATACATCGGATTTATTTTAAATAGCCAATCTACAAGCTTGTAGATCTGCTATTTTCAAAATAATCTTGAAAAGAAGGGAAAGAAGGGGGTTCCTGGCACAAAATATTGTGTGTGTGTGTGTGTGTGTGTGTGTGTGTGTGTGTGTGTGTGTGTGTGTGTGTGTGTGTGTGTGTGTGTGTGCGTGCGTGCGTGCGTGCGTGCGTGCGTGTGTGTGTGTGTGTGGGGGGGGGGGGGTCCTTGATTTGAAAATGTTGAAAACAACATTAAACCTCCCCCGCAAAGAAAATCATTAAGTTACCTTGTAGATTACTGTAGTTTAGCAACAGTATAAGGCGATAAGCAACTTGAAAAGCTCAAACAAAGTGGTGTAATTTAAGTCTGTTAGAAATGACCTTTTCTAGTTAAAAGTAGGCACAGAGCTGAGTTATATGTACATGTATCTCTTTACAAGGTGTGGCTCACTGGTTGCTATATCATCCATGCAGTAAAATTTTGTTGAAGCTCATGAGACAAAAATGACTAAATCCTCCCTGGACTACCCTTTATCTTAAAATTAACCGTATTACAAATGAGGCTAAAAACTAACAAAGCCTTGTATTCTGTGTAGAAATGAATTCCAAGTTATATATTTTTAGCCCTGTCTAATTGAAACTAATGACAATTTCTAAACAATAATGACCAATATTTACAAGCAACCTGACAGAAAAACAAGCCCGAAGTCGCTTATGATAAGCGGACATGGCAACACCGGTGAAAGAGCCCAAATGAGCAGGAGCCAAATATTTCTCAGAGCTGAGGCTGCTTATGGGCAAAGAGTGACCATATGGGTTTCGGGGAAAACATAATCAAAGTTTATCTCCTTTGAGTAGCAACATCAAAGCATTTCATTTCAATTAATCTTCATGAAAGCTACTAACAAAAGAATTGTTGAGTGTCACTTTTTCTTTTACATGAAACTTAATGGACTGCTCCACGGTCTGTTTCAACAGTTTCTTTATCAGTATCATCACTGATCAAAACATGCAATATTGATTGTACTGTACACTACAGTATATACTGTACATGGTGCTATAAGTCTGTCAACAAAATCACTTATAGTCCCAGACAACAAATTGTTCTGAATTGGTGACCCTTACCTTGTTCAGTTACATTGGCCAGTAAATGCAGAATGAGGTGGGTAAATAGGATCCCTCACTATATGTGAGGGTGATGTCGTCAAACATGCACAACTTTCACATGGAAGCATTCCTTTATAGGGGCCGGGCAGCTACAGCAAGTACAGTACGTAGGGCAGGCTGCCAGTCCCTCTTGTATTTGCCCCCAAATCAGGCAATCTGCCATGCCCATGCATGCATGAAAATAAACAAACATGCACATACTATAGGCCCAGTCCTATGGCAAAATGGTAAAATAAATGGTAAATGGTGCATTTATACAGCGTGTTTATCCAAGGCGCTTTACTGAGATTGTGCATTACATTCACCCATTCACACATACATTCATACACCGATGGCGGAGGAAACCATGCAAGGCAGGGTTCAGAGTCTTGCTCAAGGACATTCATCACTAACTGTGGAGGAGCCCGGGATCGAACTGGGAACCCTTCTGAGACGGCCACTCTACCTCTGAGGCACTGCCGTCCAAAACTATGCCAAAATTGCGGGCTAATCGTCCTGATTGTGACGCAGCCACGGTAAAAGTTTAAAATGTTGAAAATACACAACCCACCCATATCTGCTGTCAGGCAGACACCAGCAATGTAAAAAAGAAAAGATAACAACACAATACTGCCTCATCAAAGTTGGTAAGGTGACTTTATACTGTACATTGTCAGATACTATCAATGATGGAAAAAACTGCTATCTACTAAGTTGGGAGTTAGGTGGTTTGACTGACAGTTTTGAGGCTCCAATGGAGTTTGGAGGTTTAGTCAGAAGCGTTTTTTTAACACCTTTCATTGGCTCAATATTTGTAAAACCCACAAACAGACATTCAATATCTATAGCACTGATTTATTAAAACTCATTTAAAAAAATGCCTGTCTGACGGTAACATGTCATTAGGTCGAACACCCTTTGGATCGACCACCAAACTCTAACCCAAACCCTAATCCTAACCTCAGTAAAACTATGCCTAACCCTAACCCTAACCCTAACCCTAAACCTAACCTCAGTAACCGTGACGTGGGTGATTATCTAACCTGCCGACGCTGTTCGACCCAACGGGAGTTCGACTTATGGGGCAGGTATCCCCTGTTTGACAGTGACAATCTATCACAAAACTGTAGGCCCATCTTGAAGTGAGCAGAATGTTGCTTTGAGCTGGAATAGGGATTATGAAATCCATCACGTTCTTTTTCTCATAAACTGAAAAACTAATTAAATCTCCTCCCAGATTAAAATGTTTTGCTCAATTGACACCAAACTCGCTACACAGCATCTTCAGTCTTCCACAAGTTATTGCCAGATTTAATTTAATTATCAAGGATCGAGCCCTCAGGGCATCAAAATGTTCCACGTAAACAATGCTGTAAACATCTGCAAATTCTCACTAAATAATCCTCCAAAGTTCATGATTTGTTTTCTTCTGATGTCATTGTAGATGCACGGCCAGGCAAGCAATATAGAAGCATAGGGAGCAGCACCACTAGACTCTGGAAGAGCTTACAGCTGAATGAGGGCTAAGCTTTGGGCCACCGCATATTGAACTGAATTGAACTGTTTTTTTATGACCGATCTGATCTACCTATTTAATGGGACTCTCCTTTAGAGCTACATTTTATGACTCATCATTATTAATCACATTAGCCACTTTTTTCTCAATGCACTTCTTTGAACTATATCTTTTAAACTGCATTGATGGGCCTGCACAATTAAGAGTTTCACCCATCATCTTACTTTTAATGTGATGTGACAGTAAAGTTTGATTCTGATTCTGTGTGGTGAATTGTAGTATTGCATCTCGAACTTTCGACAGCATTCTAAATTCTATCATGCAACCAATTGCATTCAATGCAAATGGAGCACTAAACATTTCTATTCTCACTTACGGAGCACGCAATCTCTGTTACGGCACGTCTCTATTCTCTATCCTGTCTGCAAAGTACAAACATTGTCAGAAAACTGTCTTGATATCTTATCCTTCCACGGTGGATTCGAACTCACAACCTCCGTAGTGGTGGGCAGGGACTTTACCAATGCACATAGGAAGTCAGTGTTCACCCGAACACTGATTTCCATGTTTAATTTACTTTTTTGATCAAGACAGTTCTGCTGATCAACCCTCTTGTATATTTTGTTCTGTTTTTCATTTGACTCCTCTTCTAATTCCCTGACCCTCACCATTGCTGCACTGGACTGGTTTACACATTCTAACACCCAGACGTTGCATTTTCATATCAGACAAAACCCTCAAAAACAATGCAATCTCATTAATGTCCAACTGAGCTTCTGCAACTGATTCCAGTGCAGTAAAGGTTTCCATGTCTTCAAGACTGCGAGCCACACCCTGACATCCATGGCATGGGAAGTATTTTGCCTGTGATCAAAAATGTGTTGAGCAGGCAAACAGCCACCGCATAGCAGGAGGCAATGCTGAAAGTAGCTCTCCTGTCCTGAGTACACCTCAAGCACTCTCAAACTCTTGCCATTATCATGATTGGCCTCACACACACAAACAGCCATAACTGTTTGTCTAAGCAAAAACATAAGATGTATTAGAGTCCATAATTCTATGCTAATGTATTCCAAGTTCCAACCGCATCAAATAGCGCGCTCTCTCACTTCTAGTCTTGTGCCCTGTATCTTTTCTTTTGTGTGTGTGTGTGTGTGTTTGTGTGTGTGTGTGTGTGTGTGTGTGTGTGTGCGTGCGTGCGTGCGTGCGTGCGTGCGTGTAAATACTAAATACTAAATAATAAATCGGGGTCTTAGAGATAGAAATACCAGTAAATGGGGGACCATAGCTAGAATGCATGTCAAACCGGAGGTCCTTGAAATTAAAATGGTTGGGCATCACTGATAGAGCCATACAATTCTTCTCTTATGGAGGTCCCTGGCATATCTTTTCAAATGTAGTTGTTCAGCACTACAAGATGGGAAGAAAGTTTGATCATCTAGAGAAGAGAAGAGAAAAACAGAAGAGAAGACATAAACGGATCAGAAGGAAAGAAGAGGCAGGGAGGAGAAGAAGAGAGGAGAGGATAAATATGTTTTCTGCCTGGGCTCGGCAGTGATGCCACGCTCCCCAGGTGAGCGGATATCAGAAACATGAATAACTGCAGCAATTATTCAGCAGAGTGCGCGGTCAGAGGGCTGAATTATTAATTTACTACAGCTGAAGGATTTGTTCCAGTGTGTGATTCAGACAGAAGGAGAGAGAGAGACAGGGAAGTGAGATGATGCATAGATGATGTCTGTGCATGTGTGTGTGTGTGTGTGTGTGTGTGCGTGCGTGCGTGCGTGCGTGCGTGTGTGCGTGCGTGCGTGCGTGCGTGCGTGCGTGCGTGCGTGCGTGTGTGTGCGCCCGTGCACGCACACGTGCATGCACACAGTTTTGAGGTGTCAGTCTTTGGCTGCCTGGCAAAAAACAGAACCAAGTTGAATGTGTTATTGTTTGTTTTTAAGGCACTATACATGGCGTTGGCGTCACAAAAATTTCTGACCTCCTTTGCCCCTATCCTCTTTAGATCCTCTGACCAACTACTCCTGTCTGTTCTTCAGCCCCAGTTAAAAATGAAGGGTGCCCCAAGGCATACGCTATAGTTAACTACGTTTAGGTCTTCCCTCTGAATTGACTATTTTAAATCTCCAAGACGTTATCCTTTTATATTGGCATATACAAGTCTTTATGCTTGGTATGTGTTAAATTATTTTTAGTATGCATCTTTTTTCGTTGATTGGATGACTGAATGACTCACTGTAACTGACTGACTGATTTTGTTGAAGCTAGGCCTGTCACAATTACCTCATAATTGCCTGATCACAATTATCTGAGATAATTACATATTATTTTGCATAAACGTCATAATTGTTTTCCATGTTGAGAAAAGTTTGTACTGAACATTTTCAAAAACAGTGGAAATAGCAGATAAGCTGTGAGCTTGTAGATCTGCTAGTGTTGTTCCACTATGTTGTTGTTCCAGCTTGTTTTACACATTTTGAGTATAAAATATTATAAGTGGCCATGATATATTATTTATTTTGATTATTCGGTCCAGTCAGTCATGTCTTCGTGTATTAATGTTTTTGTCATAGGCCTATCTTCCAAAGCCTTTAAGCCACAAAATTAAATTGTTAATCGCAATTATCTGTATTGTATGACAACTAGAAAAGATGCAATTGGAAATTGCAAGTGTGGTTGCTGACGTTGACTATATTCTGCAGTAAGTACTGTCATGTGAAGCTCGACCAATTGATTGCCTATTGATTCCCACTCCAATTGATTCCCTACTGATTCCCACTCCCATTGATTCCCTACTGATTCCCACTCCCATTGATTCCCTACTGATTCCCACTCCCATTGATTCCCTATTGATTCCCTATCCCGGACAGATGTCTGTCTGTCTGTCAATTTCCTGTGGCAGCAGAAAAGTTACCCTAGTAGTAAATAAAGTTTCCCCAGAACTAATGTGTACAGTGTTGCCCTGTTGGGCAACCACACAAATGAATCGCCAA
Source organism: Nannobrachium achirus (assembly GCF_963921795.1). Classification (NCBI taxonomy): domain Eukaryota; kingdom Metazoa; phylum Chordata; class Actinopteri; order Myctophiformes; family Myctophidae; genus Nannobrachium; species Nannobrachium achirus. The sequence continues at coordinate 28,424,488 of NC_137811.1, forward strand.
GTTAAACGTCCTAATGTCTGACAGCAGCCCTAGTTGGAACATGCATGTATCGGTATCTATCACTCTCTCAGTGTGCTGCTGTCTGTGATGTGCATGTAGCCGTTCTGCTTTCCGCCTCAACACAGAATAGGAGGCTATGCATCTCTATTTAGAGCTGGTATCTCTAATAATGCCAGTGCAAACACTGTGATAACCACCAGCACAAACTCCCTGCATGGGCGTACAGTCCATACAGATGAATCCAGGGGGAGCCTGAATTCGTTCCTTGAAATTGATGAAGACCAACTTAGGAAAACAATATCACAGATGTCATCCAGCTCTTGCTCCCTGGATGCAATCCCTACCCCCTTTCTAAAGGAGGTCTTAGATAGTGTCATTGGTGATATTTTAGAAATTGTAAACTGCTCCCTGCACTCAGGTGTCTTCCCAGACACACTGAAGGCTGCTATAGTCAGGCCCTTACTTAAAAAACCTAATCTTGATCCCTCTATACTAGGAAACTATAGACCCATCTCTAATCTACCCTTTCTAGGTAAGGTAATTGAAAAAACTATTATTCTCCAACTAGATACTTTTTTGCAAAACAATAAGATTCACAATAAATTTCAATCAGGATTTAGGAAGGGACATAGTACCGAGACAGCCCTCCTGAAAGTAACCAATGACCTTAGAGTGGCTGCTGACCTCAAACAGGTATCCGTTCTCCTACTCTTGGACTTAACGGCGGCGTTCGACACAATCGACCACTCAATTTTAATCCTACGCCTGAAACACTGGATAGGCCTTTCTGGTACGGCCCTATCTTGGTTTTGCTCATACTTGAAAAATAGAAGCTATTCTGTCACTCTAGCTGACTTTGAGTCGGACAAACATAGCATATCCTCTGGTATTCCACAGGGCTCAATCCTGGGCCCCCTTTTATTTTCTCTTTATATTCTACCGTTAGGAGAACTCATCACTGCTCATGGGGTCAATTTTCATTTTTATGCCGATGACACCCAACTGTATCTTTCTGTAGCTCCAGATGAGCCCCGTGCCCTAGACCCAATGTTGGCATGTCTGTCCAGTATAAAATGTTGGATGAATGAAAACTTTTTGAAGTTAAACGAGGACAAAACAGAAATACTCGTAATCGGCTCAAATGAGCAAAAAGAATCAATGATAACGAAACTAGGCAGTCTGGTAAAAGAAAATAACACGTCAGTAAAGAACCTTGGGGTTATCATTGATGATGAATTGAGTTTTAATACAGATATTAACAATGTCACCAGGGTTGGCTTTTTCCACTTAAGAAATATCGCTCGAATCAGATCTTATTTGTCACTAGATGATGCAAAAACACTAATCAACGCGTTTGTCTTTTCGCGATTAGATTATTGCAATGCTCTCTTTTCTGGCCTGCCAAAGAAATCAACTGATAGACTGCAGCTCGTCCAAAATGCGGCAGCCAGAGTGCTTACAAAAACTAGGATGAGAGATCATATCACGCCAGTTTTAGCCTCGCTACATTGGCTTCCAGTATCTTTCCGGATTGATTTTAAAATTCTTTTACTTGTGTATAAAGCTTTAAATGGCCTGGCACCTTTGTACCTCTCTGAATGCCTGTCTAAATATGTTCCTAATCGCCCCCTCAGGTCTTCTAACACGGACCTGCTCGAGGTGCCAACAATGACTTACAAAAAATTTGGCAAAGCGGCATTCTGTTTCTATGGGCCGACCGCCTGGAATAAACTTCCAGTCTCCCTTAGACAGGCCCCCACAGTAGATAGCTTTAAAACACAGCTTAAGACACACTTTTTTACACTTGCCTTTAGCCACATTTGATCTAATTGTGTTTTATACCATCATGGAAATGTTCGGTATTATGGTAGAGCTTTTATTAGGTATTTCAAGTATTGTTTTGTGTCTTCTGATTTTTGATAATCTTTTATTTTTATGCTAATCATTTTATTATAAATCATGTGTACCTTTTTTCATGTGTACCATTTTTTCTTTTTTCCTGTGAAGCACTTTGAGCTGCAATTCTTTGTATGAAAGGTGCTATACAAATAAAGTTTATTATTATTATTATTATTATTATCCCATATAGCCGGTGATGTGCAGGCTTTTCATATTTTACTGGGTCAGTCCATTCAAATAAAATGGCCCGTCAAGTAACTGGACAGAGAGTTGCCAAGCTTTTTATAACAGACAAAATGGAATAGTGCTCGTTTTTGGTGTCAGTAAACTCTATAATTTGTCCTCGTTTTCTACCCTGTCGCCTCCATGAATCTATATTATTTAACTAATCTTAGAGCTTCACTCACGTTCTGTGGTTTAGAATGATTGTAAATTCCGCTATCTATAGTCTGTAACAGACTTGAGAAGTGAAGTCAAGCAGGAAAGTCCTTTTTTACTTCATAGTTGGCATTGGCAATAAACACACTTCACATTCATAGTAATTTTGATTCCCCCCAGATTATACAACTGTTGCCCATTAAAAAAAAACACATCAACTTAATTTAATTGTAATTAAGATATCCGATAGGAATTTGTACATTTGTAATGCCACATTTAGCTACTATGTCCCTGAACTTCACATGAAAACTGCTAGCCTAGCCGCTAGCATAGTGTGGGGTGAGGGGAGCGCTTCAGCTCTTTTGAAATCAGCAGCAGCTGACTTTGTTTTATTAGACCTGTGTGGTAGTGCTTGTTATTCCCACGGGTAGAGAGCTATTTCAACCAATCAGATAGCTTTGTCGGAACTACCAGTTGTATAATCTTTAAATGTGTGTTGGTCTCAGTGGAATATGGGAGCCTGGACTTGACCCAGCCCAGCATGGTGTTGCGGCGGGGGATTCCTCACCATACCAGGGAGTGCAGGCACTCGGCACCAGGGGCGTCACAAGGGGTAGGAAAGTGGGACTGAGTTACTGGGGCCCAAGGTGGAGGGGCCCTAATAACTATCTATTGAAAAATAGCAGATATACAAGTTCACAGCGCGGCACCGAGTGCCGCGCTGCGAGCATGTAGATCTGCTATTTTTGAAAAGTTGTGAAAATGTGTGAAAATCTTTGAATATATTATGTATTTTTTAAGCGAACATGTCTAACTCAAATTTTGCTTCTGGGGGTCCCTGGAACTAAATATTTTGAGATCGGGGTCCGTGGCCAAATACGGTACATATCATCTTGGGGGTCCTTGACATAGGTTTCTTGCACACATTTTCACGATTTTTCAAAAATAGCAGATATACAAGCTCGCAGCTGTGAGCTTGTATATCTGCTATTTTTCAATAGTTAACATTCATGGGGGGCCGCAGTGAATCCTTGTACCCAGGGCCCAGAATTTGGTGTGACGCCCCTGCTCGGCACCGAGTCTCATCGCTTCACCTCCTCGACAACTCGCAGCTGCAGTTTGTCTTTGCCTCGAGGCATCCAACTTCCTCTGCTCTCCCGCTATAATCCCTCCCTTCCCTCCTTTAAGCCATCTTTTTTAGGTTATGTTTTTGGTGGTTTCCGTGAGCCGTGACCAAAGCGCAACCCCAAAGGCCAGCGTCTAAAAGCAGTTTTTCTTTAAAGTGAGGGAAACACAAGCGCACTGTGGGGTGAACAAAACAACTCTCACGTGGCCTCATCCTCGCACCCTGTGAATATATGGCAAAAACTGTCAAAGCTGCTGTTTTTCTGAAGGTGCTTTAAACGAGCTACAGTAGAGTTTACAGCGCAGGCTGGACCGTTGGCAAAGTTTCGTCTACTGAAAACGTGTGCTTTTGAACGGAGGCAGCGAGTGACCTTTCAACTGGATTAGAGACAGTAGTGGAAGAAAGAGAGAAAAGGTAAAAGTCTGTCGAACTGCCTCTAGTTCTCTCATCCATTCATCTATCCAACTACAATATCCACTGTATGATTTCTACAGAGGGTATGCGCATGCATAAAGTGAATGGCAAATCGAGTGACAAATCGAGTGGCAAACTGAGTGGCAAACTGAGTTTAAGGTAATTTAACGTTGATTAATGCAATCAGATACTGTAGGACTTTTCTGTTTGGATGTATGGTCTTTCAAGGCCATAAAGTCGTTTTTGCCACTCAGTAGGCGTTCCTGCATAACTTCCGGGTATGATGATGATGATGATTTCATGCGCATACCCCCTCTCTATACCTCCTTCTATCTCTGTCTCACTCACCGGCATTCTCAGTCTGTCTGTCTGTCTGTCTGTATGTCTGTCTGTCTGTCTCTCTCTCTGTGATGGGATGGTTCATTTACAGTGGTAACCGCATGCCGACCCTTGCTGCCCTGCTCGTGTTCAGTGAGTGGCTTGTAAAGTTAATGGATCTGATCCAATCTCTTTGGTAACATGTCTCATACACGCTCGCACACACACTTTATAGCTGTCCTAATCACAGAGGTGATAAACCTTGGCTGAATGTCTGAGCTATAATCTCCCACCAATACTGATGTATAACACATTACTGACACTGTGCGTGCGTGCGACGTGCGTGCGTGTGTGTGTGCGTGCGTGCGTGCGTGTGTGCGTGCGTGCGTGCGTGCGTGTGTGCGTGCATCCAGTCTGTCATCTCTCCTGTCTGCCCTGTTTTATGACAGTAAACCTCACCTCCATTCATGTCTCATCTAATCCACTCTATTTCTGCTCCCCTGAAATGCACGCGAGTGCACATACACACACACACACACACACACACACACACACACACACACACACACACACACACACACACACACACACACAAATGCGCAAGAGTGCACACGCGTCAAACGCGCATCAAATCCCATTCCAGCAGGCCGGTCCTGACGTTGGCGGATCTATAATTCATCCTCCCCTGACCACATCCTGATGAATATTTTAACCTGACAGTCACATATAAATATAATAATACTGTAGTTGATTTTGTGTCAAGTCTGTCACTTCTTTCTCTCGCTCTCTCTCTCTCTCACTGTCTCTCTCTCTCTCTCTCTCACTCTCTCTCTTGCTTCCTATCCCTAGTTCTCTCACGCAATGCTTCCTGGGAGATGGTTAACAGACAACAGTATGCCATGTGTCAGGTGTGTCTTTTCTCTCTGCAGATCGTCAGTTCATATTTGGCAATGCCAGGGGTGGAAAAATGATTTAAGAAAATTAAAAGTACCAAATACTGCAGTGTAGAAAAACTCAAGTCCGGAATTCAAAATGTTTGCGTAAAAGTACAAAAGTAATGAATTGGTATCAAAATGTAATGTACAGTAGGCTATACTGTCTAAAAGTACCAAAAATAGAAAGTACTTTTTAGCAGAATGTCTAATTCAGTTTTCAAATGGATCAATTGGATAAAAATCTTTTGAAAATGGCAGATCTACAAGCTCACAATGCGTCACGATGCGACGCATTCAAGGTTCAAGGTTCAAGTCTGCATTGTACAGAAAAAAGACAAATTACAAATAACCAAAAACAGAAAAAGACACACTGCACCACACCTAACGTACAAGCCTCTACTCAATCTATCGTTTAACATTTTAATTGACATAGGAACAAATGAGTGCTTATATCTATTGTAATGGCATTCTGGAGTTCTATATCTTTTGCCAGATGGCAGTAGTTCGTACTCTCTGTTCAATACAATGCATTGTGAGCTTGTAGATTGTCTCTTTTCAAATGGCAAAACATATATACTGTAGGGCGGAAGTGGTTAATGTATGTTAATAATAATCAAATAATAATCAAGTCTACAAATAATAATCAAGTCTGAAAAGTAACTAGTAACTGGAGTAGAAGTATTCTGAAAATTGGAAATACTCCAGTAAAGGAAAAAAAAAACTACGGTACTTGTAGATACAGTACAGAGTAAATGTACTTAGTTACTTTACCCCACTGAGCAGCAAACGACACAAACGACACACACAGAAACCTCTCCTCTGCCTCTGATGAAGGAGCTGGGTCTGGGATGAGAGCCACAGCCCGGCTGTCACCGTGGAGAGAGTGGTGGACACACCTCTTGTTTAGGGAGAGGAGATGATGTGAACGTTAACGACCCATGCAGGGACACTAATGAGACTTAATGGGAGTTAATGAGGTTAGGCTGAGACCCCAGGTTAACACCAGCGTTAATGGGACAGTGTGCACGTCGCATCACACACACACATGCACATACATGGTGTTATGGCTATGGTCGTATTTTTGTCACATTATTGTTGTTATGCTTTGTTTAGTTTGGATGGGACTGTGTATGTGCCACATTGTGCCAGGTATGGTGTGTGTCTGCTTGTATGCAGATCAAGTGTGCCATTCCATCCAAATGATTGGAGGGGTAACGTCCAGGCCAGCCTCTGATTGGAGGACTGACTTCCAGGGCTCCAAGCCATAGCTATGAAAAGCTAGATACCTCATCTGCCGCTGCAGTTCATTGGAGCGATGTGTAATAACTGGAGGCCGGACGTCAGGAAAAACTGAGGGAACAATGCCAGTCAAAGTGACTACTGGCCAATCACAGTGCATCTTTTCCAGGACTTATCAATTCAATTCAACAGAGCTTTATTGGCATGTTTCCATCCAGTTCCTGATGTTGCGCGGCTCAGCTGTTCTTAGGAGGTTTCCTAACCAAGGAGGTTTCCTAAGCAAACCTCCCAGGGGGCATCTCCCGTCTTTCTCCACTCTCAACCAGCCACCACCACGTCC